>NC_090927.1:435305646-435608676 GCF_040938575.1 Ambystoma mexicanum | reverse complement strand
CAGATATGACACAAGTCCAATGCCCTTGTGTAAATTGTTGAAACACCGAACCATCCTTGCAAGCCCATGGATAGGGGAAGCAGGAGTGGCATATGTGAGTCAGGACCCCAAGCTGCAAACACATATACGAGACAAGCTTGAAGGGCCCAGCTGGAACAGACAGTGGATGCTTTCAAAAGCCACAAAGCACCACACCGTCACATGAATGCACAATAAACAAGCAATTTAAAACTATATTAACTAATTAAACTATCTATAAAAATCAGAAATGGCCACATAAAACCCGGGGGGAAGGCACCCAGGAGGGGGGAGGTACAGGGTGCACCTCAACACCCACATGCGATGATGTTGAAATTAAAAAAAAACCCTCCATGGGCTCAACGCCTGCACAGGCCGACCTATGTGGAAGATAAGTCGTCATCCTCCTCACCCTCTGACTCAAAAGGTTGACGTGGCATAGTACCCTGACCACCCCTATGCACAGCTTTCCCCTCATCGGCAGCAAGTCTGCAGGACCAGTGAGCCTGGTTCTGTGCGGCGATGACACATAGGTCAGTATGCAGAAGCACACGTGATACGCGTGCTTCCTCTTGCAAGGTAACATGTGTAACACAGAGTTCTTTCTGCATGGCCTGGCAGGACAACTGGAACACATCCCGGCAAGCACGTAGCTCAGCCGAGATGGTATTCTCAAGCTGCTCCAACCTCTCCTCTGTCTACTGCCTCTGAGACATCAAGAGCACATCCAGAGTAGATCGGAGGGATCGATGGCCATCCCTCAGGGCCTCCTTGTGTGCCTCTGCGTGAGCAGCAATTGCTTGACGCAGAGACACCATTTCAGCCCGGCGTGCACTGTCTTAGGCCGCCATGCCTAGCCTGAGTGAGCGGGCCGTGGACTGTGCTGCCCGCTGCTGGAGATCCACCTGCCTAGCAGGGGGAGCACGGATTGGGCCACACGTTCCATGCTCTGAGCGATATTATCAATTGCTGCCCCCTGTTGTTCGGAATTGGCAACCATGGTTTGCTCCCACTGAGTATACTCCAGTGGCGCACGGCCACTGCGTTGCTGGGCTTGACACCTGCAGGGCTCCAGGAGCCGCGGTCCTTGTTGGGTTGGCACCACCCATGGCTGCAGTACTACATTCCTCTGTTGACGTGATGCCCCAGGCACATCAGCAACTGGTGTGGAGTGTGACCGTGCATCCCGATCCACCACAGGCGGAGGTCCCACCACCATCTGGCCCCTCAGTGCAGGTGTCGCAGATAGAGGATTGTCCACATGAGAATCACTCACCGTTGATGAATGGACATGATGCGCATCCAACTCGACATTGTCGTCAGAGTGATCATCCGGGTTAGACTCATTGCCAGCCCTAGACACGATGGTCTAGAGCACAAGTGGGTTCTCGTGGTCTAGCACCCCATATTAGCTAAGTGGGCCTGGGCGTACACATACTGCGCAACAGTGTACCTTCAGGATTATGCCAGTTGAACACAACGTGCGCAATGCTGAAATCTCACCAGCAATAATGTCAATCAACTACATATTAGACAGTCAAAAAAAAAACTGCGGAAGACACATGTGTAAATGAACACTTTCACACACACATAAGTGAGTAGCCGCCATGTTACACTACACAACGTTGAAGCTGCTTGCATATCTACATGTGAAAGCGTTAAAAAAAAAAAACCTTCCTTATACACCTGTATTGTGAACATGAACAGCATCCAACACAGCAAAGCAAGCAGCTACAACACTGCTTGCTTTGAGGTATGTGAAAGTGTACACATACACACGTGAAGGCAGCTCCACAGTCATTACAACCCGATTGGCAGGCTACATTCAATCTGCTCCCTATGCTAGTTGGTATAGGCCGCAGATTGACCAATCAACTTTGCTAAACAACCACTAGGGAGTTCCAATACTGAGTACATGTGTCACAGGATGCACCTGTGCCTGTGGCATTCATGACAGAGAAGGGATGAAAATCTGACCATACATGCCAGGTCACTTTGACATTGCAGCAGTGAGTAGGCATGTAGAACGGTGTAACACGGCTCAGAAGTGGGTTGATGCAGTGCAGAACATATGTACGTTACCCACTATCTACATGAACAAGTACATTATGATGTCAATCAACACACATGAAGGCAGTGTAAGGGCAAGTTCAGGCATCACATGCAATGTGCATACAATGGGTTGCATGGCTACAAGCAAACCCCCCCCCCTCAAAGTGAAAATGCAGGGAGGCATTGCATGGCAGCGAAAGGGTGACCAGAGACCTTTATATTGGCAGACAGTGTTGACTAGCGTCAATTGCATCATCTGAGTCAACTGACAACACAGCAGATGAGAATGGGACAGTAAGCAGGACACATGGTGAACCCTCATTGGTACACCCATGTGTGCAGAAGCCACTACACCAGTTGAACAGAGTCAGGGGGCCTGAAACAGGGGGAGACCTGTGCCCCACACAGACTGTGACACCCTAAACATGTGTGTGATGCAGGACTGAGCCAGAGTGGACATGGAATGGATGATCAAATGCCATTAAATGTAGGTCATCCTGGACATGTACTACAATGATCGTCCAGGCAAGGACACATAGGGGCATGCATGGAATGCACATGGAGCACGAATGGAGCACTAATGTCCCTGCGGAGCATCTGCCCTCTGCACAGTCCGAGTGAGACACCCTGCATCAAGGACAAAGGATGTACCCCACTGTATGTGTCTGGCAGGTTGGCAGGGGGAAGTGTGCATGTACACAGGAGCGTTGAACAGGCCATTGCAGTACTCCAACATGATACCCACCAGTGACATGGTCTAATTGGGGTGCAGGGGGGTGGAGGGGCAAGGGAGCATGCAGGCAGAACCCACATGCACGTCCGTCATGCAATGACATAGTCCCAGTGCTGAGTGGAAAGACACCCCAGGCTACATGCAGAAGGGCCAGTGAGCTGGAACATGGACCTGAGGGGCTGCCGGGTGACTAGCATGTGAGCAGGGTGCAGGTATGGTGATGAGGACAGTCCCCGTCTGCTTTACATGTCCAGCATGCTACACAGCAGGCACCCATCAGTGAAGCATTGCATGACTCACACATGAGAACCATGTACACATAGCATGTAGTGGCAGCCAAGCACAACACATCACAAAAGCAAACCACACATGGTCTGTACAACGTGTGAAGTGAGATCTTCCTCCTCAGGTGGTGGCCCACTGCCAGTCACTAGAGTCATGTTGTAATTAGAGGCACGCTTTACCTTAGTAGAGCGTCCGAGTTCATCCCAATGCTTTTTGCACTCCTGAGCTGTGCGCACCTCATGGCCGATTGCACTGACACCCTACGCAACATGCTTCCAGTGGGACAAACGCTGGGCAGCCATAGTGTGATGATTCGGGCCCATCAGCATATCATGGTCGTGTCCCAACACGTAGTCCACAAGGATGTCCAGTTCCTGCTTGCAGAACGGCTTCTTCCTCGACGTGCTGGAGGCCGGAGCTGTGTCTGGGGTCCCAGCCTCTGCTGCAGATGAAACCTTCCTCCTCTTGGACAGTGGTCCAGACCCTGACTGGCAAATGCCGCCCTGATCAGTATAGGCAGTGGCGCTGGTGGATTGAACCAAGGGAGTGGCAGGTGGAACAAGGATGGAAGCCCTGACTTGCGTCGGTGGCTGCTGGGTGCCCCTGACTTGACCCTGCGCAGCAACATCTGCTGTGCTAAGGTCACGGACCGGGACTGTCCTGGATGGTAGACTCACAGCCGGGGTGCTGTTGGCTGCATCTGCCCATGCACTTGCCAAACCCCCCGTCTGCTCGGGGCAGCAGATGACAATGTTGCCCCAGGGACATGTGCCTCGGTCAGGGCAGCCCTGCATGCACTTCCCATGTGCCTCCTGACCTCCTGGAAATCATCCTGGGACTCTTCAGGTGCCAATGAAGAATGTGCTGGCCTACCCTGAGCTTGGGTGGTGGGGTCCACAGCTGCACCTGCAGCTACCACTACCCTTGGGCGTGTGGCAGTCGATGAAACGGACTGCCGGGTCACATGGGCGAAAGTGCCAGATGCAAGAGATGCATTTCCCGGAACCACAGGGGGTGGTGGCATGAATGCACCAACACGTGGCACAACATCATGCCAAACTGGCACACCCCTTCCTCTTCCCCCTCTGCGGCCACCCTGGATAATGAAAAACACGTGTAGCCAATACCCCTGCCAAAAGAAGAGATGCGTCTTGATCCGCTGTGAAGTTGTGATGGTGCATGACACAAACAGAAGTAGAAACACACGTCGGTCTCCACAAAAGGCACATACAGCGAACTGCTGGCCCCGCTCCCCTTTAACCCCTGCTGAGGGAAACACCTGCGCGCGTCACGTCACTTACGCGCTTAGGCCCTTTCCTCGAATTACACTCATTAACATGCGGGCGTGCTGTTTTTTCACATGCTGAATCACTAGGCACCCGTGATGAGGGGAACGCCTGCGCGTGTTACGTCACAGACGCGCTTACGCGCTAATGGCCTTTCCGCGAATTACACGCTGATGTGCTGTTTTTTCACGTGCCAAATCACTCCATATCAAGCTGGCCACGCGACAACACACAGAAGACCCGCTCCTGCCCAGAAGGCCAAATTACTTCCCCCCCCAGAGCCCCGAGCCGACTCCCACCAGCCATCTGCTGCTGCCTGCCTGCTGGCCACGTGCCCTGCTATTTGGTGCCTGCACATCAGCCACCTGCAGGGGTCCAGTTGCTGGGACCACCCCTGCTGGAACAGAGGACCCCTGACTGAAGTTCCATCGCTCCACAGCCCAGCACCAGGACCCAGTTGCCCACCGACACCTGCCTCAGGGGTTGCCATGTCAGGGCAAACACCATCGGAGACCACTGGCAACCCCCAGCCAGAGAGGCTGAGGGCTACCAGCTTCAGTGACGCAGAAGTTGGTTTCCTGGTGGAGCAAGTCCTGGTGCATTATGATGCCCTCTTTGGAAGACCATGCGCCGACAATGATGGATGGAAGAGGATCTGTAAGGACATTGTGGCTGCCATCAATGTGGGGGGGTGGCAGCCCACGACATACGACACGTCCAGAAGAGCTGAGAGGACTTCAGGTCCAGGACCCTCAGGAAGGCTGTCGCCTCTTGGAGGCAGCGGATGCACATGGGTGCCGGGTCTGCCTTACCGACGACCAGATGAGGGTCCTGGAACGTCTATGCCCAGCACTTCACCTCTAGGTCCTTGAGAGGCATACCTGTCCTGAGTTGAGCGGTAAGTGTCCATGTGTACTGATTGGACGCAGTGCATGTTGAGGTGTGCCAGGTGTGTGCAGCTTGGACATCAATGTCAATAAGAAATAAATAATCCAAATAAAAGAAAACCATTGATCCATGGGAAAATAGAAAAAGAAAGTATGTACAAGTCTTCAACTATCTACAATCCAAGTCCAAAGGATCCATGATCCCCAAAGCAAATGAAACCTACAAAAAAAGTCCTATGAAGAAAAAAATATATACAAGAAGTGGAGCAATGTCCATTCACTCCAAAATAAAAGAAAAAAGAAAGGAAACCTAACACTAATGAACTATGTACAATGGTGGCGGGAAAGTCCTATGGCTCACTCTTTGATGTTCCAGGCCAGGGCATCATCAAACTCCTCTTCAACGTCCCAGAGGCGGGCCTCTTCCCTTTCCTCGAGGTCTTGCAGGGATGCAGTCATGGCAGTCAGCCCGCCTCAATGCCCTGCGCATGGAGTTCTCTGCCCTGACCATAGTGAGCCGTGCCTCTTACGCCCGCCGCCGCTCCGCATCTATCCACTGGCCCAACCACTGCCACACGGAAGACACTCCCAATCCAGGGTCCTCCTGCCCTCCGGCCGCTGCCTGCCCCTGTGATGAAGATGGCCCCGAGCCATGATGCCTCCCACACTGATCCTTCCGCTGCCTCTGATGCAACTGCCTCTGCCACCATGATGGCATCCGGGATGATGGAATCCACCAGCACCGCCGTGCACATGCCCTGCCCGATGATGTCGGCACATCCTCCGTCAGCTGGGGTCCAGTTGGTGGGGTGTCCACCCCTGCTGGACCTCCGACTCTCGACTGTGGCAGGGATGGGATCTCCACCAGGCTGGCTGCGTTGGGTGGGGCAGATCCACAGGGGGCCGTGGGGGCATCTGGGCCGAAGATGGCACGGAGAACGACTGGCGTATGGTGTGCACAGAGGAGGAGAGTGCCGCAAGACTGACCGACACATGGAGGAAACCCCCCGACCATGGACCCTCCCAACTGGGCCACGTTGGCACACAGCTCTTCGTGATGATGTGCGTGGTCCCCCCAGGAAGCATGCACGTCATCACGAATGTCATGTGTGCGCAGCGTGACACCAATCAGGACGGACTCCATTCAGTCACAGGTCCCCTTGTCCGCAGGGAGAGGAGTGCCAGATGACGTGGACCTCTACCCTATCTGCGGACGGGCCTGGGACGGGGCATCCCTGCTGGTGCATGGTGATGCAGTCACTGTGTCAGGGACAGACACATGCACAGGCACCTCCGTGGCGACCTGTGCTGTCTCCTGCCCCTGCCCCTGGACTGCTCCACTTGCACCAGTGGTACCACCCCCACCAGGCCCCATGTGCGGCTCTGTAGCGGCCTCCTCCTCCTCTATACCCACCACCAACCTGGATGGCTCTGCACCGTCTTCCGCCGTTGCAAGCCCCTGTGGGGGCTCATCTGCCCCTTCCGCTGCAGCCGTAGTGGCAGACGCGGCACCAGTCCCCTTGCTCCCGGATGATGGCATTTCCTGGGAGGGTGACTGGGCCTTGCGTCGCCGGCCGGTGGAGGCATCCTGCCGTTGTCCTCCACAGCGCCGTCTCTGTCCTCTTCTTCACTCGCCACTGTTTAAAGGGAGACATTGAACACAAGCATCAGGGTACTGAACTATAGTTCCCTAGACAGAAACCAAGAGCACATGAGTGGCACTGTCAAACGTCACTTCCATCCTGTCCCTCCACAACACATGGGTCAGTGCAGGCAACACACATGCAGGAACAGGCATGGCACCGTAGTTGCATCCAATGGTGGGCTAATTCTCACATGCACCATGGGACATGCTGGTCACATGCACACACGTCACTGGAGGGTCATTCATTCCGCCCGGTATACCCCCAGACACAGTGGATACAAGGATGACTAGGCTGTATCAGTGAATGAAAACTTCGTCACAGACATGTGTCATGCATCCATGGCGCACACACTACTCATGAATCAACAAAACAAAATTTCAAGGTGTGAGGACACACCAAAACAAATAGTTCCACATAGAAGTGTGGTGAAAATCAAAACCTGCTCATGTCTTGACTAAAAATGCGCTTTAATTGGCATAAAAGAATTGTGATGGCACAGTGTGGGGATAGGGTACCCAGAGATATGTAAAAAACACACAATACAGGTAAGTATAATCCAGCGTGATGAACTGGATTCAAATGGATAACATACAAGTTCTGCTAATATTTGAAACCCTATTGGGTTGTACAGGTACAAAAGGGAACAAAAGAAACAAATCCGATGAACATATATCAATAAACAAAGCAATGCTTGAGTTGTGCATTGAACATATGGAATGATCGTCGACACAGGGTGTTTCGGCCAAAGGGTGAGCTGTGGAATGCAGCTTTATGTACAGGCCTTCTTCAAGATGTGAGATGGAATGTGTCTGGGTCCCGGGGTCTCTATCTACAATTAAGAAAGGGAGTGTGATAATTAAATGAGTGACCTCAGAGATGAATGATTAAACAATTAAAAAGGCTCAAAAACAGATGCTCAATAGATATAACAAAAAAACACTCCATGGGGGTAAGGAGTGTAGGTCTTACCTAAGACTTATCCAGTGTTAGGGTAAGATGTGACATCCATCTTAGTGCGGATGGCACGCTGGCATATGACTGGCCAAAGTGGAAACAGGTGAAAACCTGAAACAACATAGGGGGTTGAACCTGGTTTGCTCGACTGGTGCAAATCACTCATGGTATTTCAAAACCTACCCATCCCCAGGGCACATTGGGGTTGTACTGCTGTTGGATCAAGACCTGGTTCGCTCTGTCACCTACACTAGTATGAAGGCTCCTCACTGGAGGTGAAGGACTTCTGCGGGTGCTAGCTAGTCTCCCCACATTGGGAATGATGATAACAAGGACCAATCGTGTCTCTGCACCCCTTGATTGGGACTCAAAGCAACAGAAGAAGCAAAGAAGCTGGTCTCTTGCATTGTACATTGTTGAACTTCATGGAACCATCGTCAAATGTGTTTGAATGCCATCAAAACACCATGACCCATGGTGCTGCCTTCGACACTTCTTTGAGCCTCTTCTAACTGCTGTTTCTGCTCTTCAAACCAGTTCACCACTGCATGCTGCCTGCTGAGCTTATCACTTGTTCCGGCTCAAATAAGCTTGCTATTTCAGAAGTCTTCCAACCACCACATCTTGAACGGCGCCTCTCACCACCAGCATCTTTGTCATCAACACAAGTTCAAACATCAAATCGATCCCTGTGGCATCATCTACACCCATCCTTTGAACTCTGCATCAAACTGCACAGAGCTTCAGCTCATCCTCGATGCAAGGTTGTATACGAATTGTTTGAACTTCAATTGTTCGAATTACAATTGACCTTTGCACAATTGACCGAATTGTGAAGGTCAATTGTTACATATATGTGGGGGGAAACCCCCCGCAAGCCCCATTATATATATATATAAATATATATACATATATGTATATGTTCAGTAAAAAAAACTTTGTTAAAGGGACGTTATGTTCCAAGTAAAACTGAAAAAACCCTGAAATTCGCCAGTTATGGTAAGCTAAGCAACCATAACTCACGCCACCACCGTGCACTTCTAAGACTAACAACCAGGACATCAAAGATGACATCACAAATGTCATTGATGACATCACTGATGACATCACAATCTGGGCCACTTGTTTTTGTTTATTGACATATATAGGCCAGGTGGTTTTGTTCACTGGCAGTCAGAATAATGAAATTGAAAAAGGTGTCATATATCTAGACGTTAACCTTGTTATATGTTCTTTGAGTACTTTCCTTAGGGTTGGGTCTCAGCTCATGGTGCACATACATGGGGAAATGAGCAGGCCTCAAACACACAATTCATTTGTATACATGAAGATAAACTTTAATGTCATTAACATTTTCTGATGATGCAGTTTCTTTCTTCTTTACTTTAGTTTCCCTGTATGTGCCTCTGACTTGTATGCATTGTGGTTCTTCATATGTATTGTTTGTACCAGCACAAGTGCTGTAAGTCTTGAATTGTTAGCTAGTTATTACATGTTTATCATTACTCAAAACTCTGATACGGTAGCATTCATTATCGTACTATCCAAAATTCCAAGATTATAAATAGTGTACTTCTATGGTGCACGCTGCAGTCATTGCCTATGTTTACATATGATTAGGTTTCTGTATTAACGACAACACTCCAATACAATGAAATGAGATGAGTACATTCTTTAATAGATTAAGTAGTTTATGATAGGTATCCCGATCACCCCTGACATCTTGTTACCAACAATATAAACACATCTCCTTGTAGGGACTTTTCATCAAAATGTATTTCACATGTGATGTCATCAGTGAGGTCATCAATGACATCTGTGATGTCATCTTCGATGTCCTGGGTGTTAGTCTTAGCAGTGCACGGTGGTGGCGCGAGTTATGGTTGCTTAGCTTACCATAACTGGTGAATTTCAGGGGTTTTTCGGTTATACTTTGAACCATAATGTTCCTTTAACAAAGTTTTTTTACTGAATTTCATAGGTTTTTAGTAGCGCAACTTAACCATAACGTCCCTTTACCAAAGTTTTTTTACTGAATTTCATAGGTTTTTAGTAGCGTAAATTAACCATAACATCTCTTTAACAAAGTTTGTTTTACTGAATATACATTTTCATAGTGTAATTTGATGTGTACTAGGGTTGCTTACTTTATATACAATTAACTTAGAACATACCGAACATCCCGCTAATGATTTTGATGTCCGCGGATGGTCACGGACGCCATCAACACTACCCAAACATGCAGGAGGTATCTGAACTTGTTCTATCATACCATATAAACACTACGCAAGTTGAAAAAGCAGCACATATACACATTATATATATTAATAAATAAGCAGTGGAACCTACATATTTAACACATCAACCAGCCATTGAAATACGATATGTAATAAAATGGATTATACCATAACAAAAAAGATATACCTCCAACATAATTACCTCACAGAAACTGCAGAGCTAGAAGCAACAGTAGACCTACACAACACAACAAATACAACTTACCCGAAACAAGTAAGTAAACTTCATGTTTTGTATATATTGCTCTACTTTTTGTGTGAGGTACAGTATAATTGATATATTTTTGTTTTTCACACAGAAATGTGCAGTACTTTGGAGTGGCTGAAAGAACATTTTCCATAAGAGGAAATGTCTGAAGACAGTGATAATAATGGTAGACACTTGTCTATATAAGGAAATTAATAATCATTACCAAATGTGTACTTAACATATATATGTTTATTTTTTGCAGACCATACAAAGATTTAAAATGTGACTCCAAAAGACACAATGCAAAAGACTCTCGAATGCATTGAACAGAAAGTAGACATTCTTAAGGAAAATTTCAATAGTTTGAAACAGTTAGTGGAGGACCACATCAAAGAATAAATTAAGTACCACTGTCCCACCGGTACCTGTGCCCCCTCTCCATGTCCCAGTGAACTATCCCCAAACCGTGAACAACAAAATAAACGTTTTGATGAGATTTCCATTCCTTCATCCCATCCCATCCATCCTCTCCAAACCCCTAATTCCTCTATTTTTGTATCAGTTTCTGCTTCCCCCTCTCTTTCATAATTTGTGTATATGTATATAAATAAAAAAAGTTATGTTTCTTGTAATGAAATTCTTTGTATTGTAAGAGGATTCAATTCAACACTATAGCTAAGTCAACGCCTAGTCTATAATACTGAATGAAAACCCTTATTGATATATCTTTATGTCCAGTTCATGCGTTCTGGATGACTACCCCTATATAACACCCCTCTCTTGGAATCCCCCTGACCCCACTGAGCCAAGAAGTAGTTCTGTTTTGCAAGTTTAAAAGGTTTATTTGATAATTTAAAATATATATATATCACACTTTATAATAAATTAATAATTGAATAGCACACTTAATCTGATATGATAAAGATCAACAACGGAGAATCTGGCACTAGCACACTTCTTATAATCACTAATGAGTTGACATGAAATGGATAAGGTAGCACACTGGTAAATAGGAACAAAAGTATAATGTGGTAGAGGATGCTTTATGTAAGCTCAGGTGGATGCAATATTCAATGAATGCAGTACAGAAAATACTCAATATGATTTCAACCAAACAATGTGATCACTTTTCTCTGGCAATCCCCTCCCCCCCTTGATGCAAGGCAAGGAAGTGGAAGGAAAACACACAGTTCTCAGAAATGCAATCAATGTAAATCAGTTCACCCCAGCAAGCTTACACTACAGAAAACAGATAGGAGTTTTGAAAACACAGGCAAAATGCTTTGATATGTGCTAGCAATGGATGAGAAATATGCTGGAAATGCTTTTAATTCCCTTTCAGAGGTTCAGGGTGAGTGGTATCTAGTTAATATTAGTCCAGGCTCACACTAGCAATGAGGCAGGGATAGTTAGCAGGTTAAACGAATTTCTGGCAAATGGAAGGCAAGCAGCAGCTGATTTTACATGTGGAGAAATTTGCAAATCGCGGTAAAATTCGCGGATGCGCCGAGCGCTATTACAGAGGAACCACAAGGACTATCTCTATCGTTTTGGGGTCCTAGGAAAGCCTAGGATCTCAGCTTCAAAATGAAAGTTACTGCAAGTCTCTAGCACAAACGGTTGCGATATGAGCGATTTTGTGAAGGTCGTTTTTCAGATTTGAAATTTTAAAGTTCAAAAAGACAAGTGCAGCTTGCAACTAGGAAATGACAAGTGACAGCTTTACAAATGACAGGTGACAGTTAGGAGGCAGTTCTACTTAGATTAAATAGATTGAATTATATTATTTTAACTAGGAGATTGGTTCTGCACAGTTTTCTAGGTACTCACACTATATTCTTGAGTGAAATGGGCCTCGCCATGGATCTGGTCAGGTTTTAAACTCACCTCTGGTCTCTGCACTTCACAGTGATCTGGGTCAGCTCTCTCTGGTTCTCTGGTCTGGGTCTCTAGTTCTGGATAGATTGAAGTCTCTAGTTTGGCTCTCTGGTGGTTTGATGGAGGTAAAGTATGGATTTTTCCGGCAGAGCGTCCCGCTGCAGATGGAATTGAAGGTCCCTATCTGTCCTGTCTGTCTGCTTTTATGTGTTTAGAATGTGGGTGTGTTCTAGCATCACTGACCCTACCTCTCTCTCAGCTTCTAATTGGTCAAACTTCCATTTATCATTTGATTGGGGAATGAACTGTGAGTCAGAGGGATGTCATTTTATGGCTTGCAGATAGGACACTCCTCTGTCAGATTGCACACATTCTATATTTGATAATAAAAGACATATTTCACAGTTACACAGTTGCTTGAAATTACATATACATGGTGTGGCTGAATTTAGCCATGTCTCTGTCCAAATCTGCTGTTTCTAAGAGCTTGCATTCAGAAATGGCACATAATTGACTTTTTAACTGATTTTTCAATTTCTGACATTGACCCAACTTTACATACATGTGCGCAGGGAGTATGGACATTAACTGATGAAGTTTCAGATTTTTAACATGCATACATTTAGAGTAATATCCACTTTTCCGCTAAAACCCCCCTGAACACGCCACCGGGTCGAAAAACCTCTTAAAATGTGGGCAGAAAAATCACAAGAATTATGGTATCATTTATAAAATTTTCACATGTCTGCTCTATGAGTTATTCATCTTTTTAGAGTTATGTTCTGGCTCCAAAGGGGTGTGGTTTCCTCTCAGCACAAGGTAGAAATACTGGTTTATCCAGTTCTGCCAAGCCAGCTTGCTCTCACAGGCAGTGCTCCTCCCAGCTTCTGCCAAGAGGAAGCTACATTTTACGACTGCTGTAATAAAACCTTTGCCTGAGTCAGGAGAGGCTCATTGTTCAAGAGGAAGCCATTTATGATCCTCTCAATAAACCCTCTGCCTGGGTGAAGGGAGTTGCATTGTTCACTCTCCTGCAGAGCACAGGTAATTCAATTATCAGATAGATGGCATATCCTTAGTGTGAGCAGCAAAAGGGCAGCTAGGCCTGGGAACACAGCTGTGACTCAAGTTTCACTCCTGATGGGGGTAGTTGCCAGGCAAATTGGAATCTCTTTAAGCTGTCATTTCTGTTCCCCAGTTTCTGCATTCAAATAAAACTAAACATTTTCACATATGCAGCTAGAAGGCTGATTCTAAGTTTAAAACTATGACATTTAAACAGTTACAAAGGCATGTGACACCAAACATAGGTCACTCATTTAATCTAAACATTTTCGATTTTAGTGTCTTTAAATCCAGTGCAACTTAAACTGCTGACTCCATAGCAGTTTTGTTATAAGCATTGTTTTGGGCTCTTCATTTCCCAGATTTTGTAGGCACACAACACTCCATTCTACCAAATGTCTGCTGGTGTCCAGTGAGTTTTTAGATGTGTTGCAATGTTTAAAATAGACAGTTTGAGCCTGCCTTCAGAGAAACACAGGGTGGTTTTAGACTGCTGGCTTTTGGATAGTGGTGAGTACTGGTACTGCACCCATTTTTGGGATTTAAGAAAATGAATTCCCAACAATTCTAGGTTGCATTTGGCAATCAGCATTGCCATTCCCAATGGTTTCAGACTACTGTGCGGGTAGTCCAATGGTGATTTTAAAGCGCTTTGAAGCTAACCGGTGCTACTGTTTTTCCTTTGGCAACCCATTTCCCTCATGGCAACTCAGCCTTTCGTTCTCGCACTGGTGGGTGGCAAGTGAGGCAACCATTTCGGTGTGCGCACAAACTGCGCAGCTTTCCTGGATTTCGGCGCACATGTGGGTTTTCCGCCATCTTGAATTTTCTAAGCCCACAGCACCAAATGTTGTGGCATGATAGCTTAAACGTGGGTCAGGACACCCAACAGTATCTTATTTTTTTTTAAAAAAGCAGTTAAAATGTTGGCGGACAGCGTGCCTGTCCGGCCTGTCCGGCCTGTCCGTAATTAACAAAATGTGGTTGTCCTAAGGGCACTACAGCTCTCTGTACCATTCACAACCAAGATGGAAGTGTTCTTAGAACATGCCAGCTGTCCGGGATGTCCGTAAATCAACAAAATGGAAGTGTCCTAAGTACACTATACCTCTCCGCACCGTTCGGAACCAAGATAAAACTGTTCTTAGAACACACTAGGTGTCCAAGTTGTCCGCAAATGAACAAAATATAGGTGTCCTAAGGACACTGTACCTGTCTGTGCCGTTCGCAACCAAGTTGGAACTGTCTGTAGAACAGGCGCGGTGTCCGGGATGTCCATATTCAAACAAAATGGAGGTGTCCTAAGGACACTATACCTGGCCGTGCAGTCTGCAGAACATCTACGCACATGCGTACCATAGCCATAAATCCTGCGAACATCGCGCCTGTCCGTAACTGTTAGGTCTGACTTGTGTCGCACTTTTAATTATTTTCAGGACCCGACTGCTGTCCGTAGAACACCCGCGCACATGCGCACAACCACTCCTGCGCATTTGCTGTCCTGCAGACACCTGTTCCCTTCGTGGACATGTTCCCGACATTATCATGTGACCGCACCCACACTGAGCATGTGCCCTAATTTGCGGACTCTGTCCGGATTCCCAACATTTTAAAAGAACTTATTCAGACAATCCAAATTATTTTACAGTAAAAAATCACCATTTCACATGTCCCAGACAATGGCCCTGGCTTTCCACATATTTGTTGTAACTTTTTGAAAGCTTTTGAGTGTTCGATATGTTCTCGAGGTGCACCCCTCCTCCCCTATAAAAAGCCACACACCAGAGCTGATCTTCATTGTACTATTATTATTATTATTATTATTATTATTATTATTATTATTATTATTATGATTATTATTGTGCTATTGCAGATTGACCTTTGCTGCCTTTAGTGCTCTAGCTGAGATTACCTCATCAACCCTAATGGCATCCATGGCTGCTGTGGCTACATCAGCCTCAGCACCACCCCCAAACCCTCCACCACCACCACCACCACCACCACCTCCTCCTCCTCCCCCTCTCCCCCCCAAGGGCCCGCAGAAGATAACACGCGTGAGGATGTAGTGAACGAGGATGAAGAGAATGAGGTGGAGGAATGCCCTACTATCAGCACTTGCCAGGAGACTTGTGTGTGGCGGTTGTTTGCCGTTTATTGTAACGTACCAAAAGCACGTGCGGACAAGGTCACCTGTAACCAGTGCAAATTAGTGCTGAGTCGTGGGAGATGTGGTGCATACAGCTTTGGTACGACATCCATGAAGCGACACCTAACTTCGTTCCACGGTGCAGACATTTTCAAGGTTGTACCTTGTGATGAACGTAGTAGGTTGAGTTCCTCCACAGCATCCGACGTTTCCGCTCCTCTCACCACAAGAGACACTCCTGTGGGAGAGCGCATCCCTCCAGCTGATTCACAGGCCATTTGCGATGCTGTTGACCCTTACCTTTCAAGGGTCACAATATTGTATATGTACTGTGATGCAGTAGTCTGCAGGGGGGAGAGTCTTTGAAGTGCTTTCGAGACTACGGTCACAGACCACCAGAAGACCTGCTACCTACCTAAATAGGGCCCACCCTACATCTTCCTCTCTCCACCTACCCTTTCTTATCCCCGTGGTTGGTGTCCCTTCCTTACCCTCCTTTCCCCTCCTCTCCTAGTGTGTTGTGTGTAAAAAAGCCAAAAAAAATATGAAACAACAAACATCCCCCCAAATAAAGGCTCTTTTCAGAGCCGCCTTTCTCAGTGTAAAAATAGAACTATCAAATAAACAGTGCAGGTCCTTGCACATTTTTTAAAAGTCTGTGGACCGTCTTAGGACAGATAACATTTTGGGGTGTTGCCCTAGCAAAACTAACACACTTTTCTCTGGGAGTAAGTGGTGGCTCTGAAAAGAACCTTTTGGTGGTGTTTTGTGTGTTTGAAACATTTGGATTCATCACCATCTAATGCAAAATAGATGACTATAATTCCAAAAAAGGTTGCAATGCATTTTGTACATTTCTAAGAAAAATCTGATTGCCAGCATATGTAATATGGACTCCATCTCTGCGAAAAATGAATGTGCTACGAAACATAATATTCTCATTGTGAAAAGAGGACATGCCAACATCTTTTAGAAAGGCACAAACAGCCTTATTGACATTGTGCCTCGCTTTCTCCATTTGTGGACCAAATGAAGAAGAACGCAGCCACATTTGTCTTTGCGCAATACGAGAAAAAATTACTTGGGAATTTGGAAACATGTCCATGACCTTCTTAAATCCTTATTTCATTGAAAATTGCAAAAAAAAAGTCCAGACACATGTCCTAAACTGTTCCCTCCACAATGAATTATAATTATGTCAGGATGACCTTCTGTCTGTAAAGTAGCACAGAGCGGTACCAAATCCAGCCACTTCGTTCCACGCACTCCATGCCAGTACACTTCCACATGAGGGAATCCAAGATCTGCAGATACACCACAAAGTTCTGCATGCACCTCCAACCAATGTACCCAGGAGTCTCCCAAAATCCAGATAATCTGTTTTCAAAAAAACACACAGCCATAGCTATCTGTTCTTCTCTCAGGAAAAAGATGTCCTCACTGAATCTCTCCTTACACAACACACCCACTAAACTTTACTGACAAATCCCAAGCTCTGATCATTCTCATTTGCATGCCTCTCCACCCCAGAATGCCCATATGTAATATGCGCTGTCCGCAGACTACCGCCATGTCTGCCGTCATGTAGAAGATTTGAGCGTGGTGAATGTACATTTAAATAGTGTTCCCCATTTCCCCTTTAAGGTGGGCTCTGAAAAGAGCAATTCTTTTGGTTTTTTTGCAGATGCCTGACAGAGACCTGTTATTTTGTATTTTCATGGGGGTTTTTTCTTCTTATTTTACAACTAAAATCTTACTATAACCTGTTCCAAAGGAACCCTTACATTCCAAAAGAACATGGCATTTCCCTAAAAAGATAAAGAAACGCCATCTACTTCAACATAAGCAGCATTAATCGAAACAATATTCTCGTTGTTACAGAAAAACATACCAGCTCTTAGCATGAAAGCATGCATCCCTCGATTGATTGCACACCTAGCAATGTTTTGCTGAAGACAAAAAACAGCACTGTTGTCCCATACAAGCTCTAGGTAGTAATCCAGAAAAATTACTTTCGTATTTGGAAGGATGTTGATTACTGCTTGAACCAACTGTTCCAAATCTGCCAACAAAGTAGGGGAACTTACGTAGCCCAACTGGAAAGCACCATAGTGCAAAACTACCACATGGGGACTGTTCATCCTACGCATATCTCTACAAACTTGGAGAATTGCCTTTGCATTGCAGTCAGTCACAGCGCTCCACACCACCTTCACTCCTCTAACATCGAAATTGTTTGCCACATGCCTGCATTGAGAATACTGCTGTAAACCATGGACAAACATATCTCCGAGCACCAACACCCTAACTTTCTCCACCTCTGCCATCTTCACTACACACACTCTCTTTCTACACAAATCAACAATGTCAACATCTGATTGGCTGACCCCTACAATCCCCTTTCCATGCTGGATATGCTGGAAAACCCTGTATGTGGCACGCTCTACCCGCGTACAGCCGCGGTGTCCGCGCGGCATGTAACTCTTAGCCAGCCCTTCTACCCTTTTCACATCACTCTCTCATCACACATTCCCTCATTGGATACAGCTAAGCAGTCACAAAAGCATCCACCAATCACATCCAAGACCTCTACATCTAACTCCGTCATCAGAGTTCCGCACTTCAAATGCACTGTTGATCACTCTGAACACAAGTCTCATATCATTGGAAAGCACCTACTACAAAAACTACTGCACAAGTCTGGAAGATTTCTACTTACAGCTCCATGCATATCCACATGCATGATTACAAAGTACAGGTATGCATATTTTATTCAGAGTACATGTACAACTGTTATGATTCCATATAAACAAAGTAATGCCACTAAATCTGCATAGCCAATACATACATGCCAACGCTCCTGATTTAAGCGCGAGACTCCCGATTTTTCATTGAAAAAATCACACTATTTTTTTTACTGTCTCCCGCATAACCTATACATACATGCCAACCCTCCTGATTTACGCGTGAGACTCGATTTTTCATTGAAAAATGTCACAATTTTTTACTGTCTCCCGCCTAAATTAATGCTAATCCCAATGCAATCGTATGAGAAAAATAAATGTTCCCGTTTGCTGTGGTGAAATCTCACTCTCAGGTGCTCCTGATTGTTCGCATGTCTAGTTACAATATGAAATTATTTAAATTGTTCCCATCTACTATAATGAACTATCACTTCAAAACCTCTCTGCTATCTACAACACAGCTGTAAAAAAAACAAGTGAATTTCATGAACTTAAAATTCTACTCATTTGTGAAGCATGTTGAACTAACATACTGTAAATAACATATAAAGGCTGCACATAGTGAAATGAAATGCATGTGAAAGCAAGCATCCCCAAAAGGCAGTACCCTCCCCGCAATGAGAGGCAATAAAGGACACACCCAAGGAGGGAATGAGACCAAAACCAAGTGCGGGTGATGGAAAAGGTTTTATCTAATCAATATAGGGCATGAAAAGGACTCGGCAAGCTCTGAGAGCGCTCTGTCTGATCATAGCTAAGACAGTCATATTTATTACAAAACCACGTCACAAATCCTACACACTATAGGGGGCACATAGTCTTAGGTCGACTAAGCTATAGGTAATGTAGTGATGCGCTGCTCCAGGATTGGTGGACGTCCGTGTGGTGCCATCATGGGGTGGATGGGTCAGCTGGGCTCGTCGGGGTGGAGGCGTGGTCAGTGTCGATGATTGCTGGCTGCACTAACGTTTTGCCCTTGGGGGGACACACACACACACACACACACACACACACACACACACACACACACACACACACACACACACACACACACACACACACACACACACACACCTACCTTGTGGCTATGCGCGATTCTCTGTGCCTGGGCTGCACACTATACCATACGAGGGGACAGTTAATAAAGTTAGTAACATTAGGATGATTACACATTTCTATTACTTATACATTCATGTACTACTTCATATGCAGCCATGAGAGTCTGGCAGTGTCACATATATCACATAACATTAGTTGAACACATTTTAGTAATTACATAAGGCAACAGATGGATAACACGTGAGGCAGCATCAGGTTGGGTTGTGTACTCAGGAGAAATGAAGCAATACGTTCATATGTGATTGTACATTTGCATTCTTGTTCATAACACTTAAACATGTCCCACTGTATTTCATTTGGGTTTCGGTTGCTTATATCTAAAATGGAGTCTTGAAGCCTTCAAAATGGTATCCATGGTATTTTACAGTACAAGCCGATTGGCCCTGTGTGTCGATCAGCAGCCACCCTGCCACCCGAGCACAGGTGCATGGGGGGCCGCTGATGAGCCACGAACCTCACGGGGGTGGGGCATGTCGGGGAGGGTGTCCCATAGACCTATACTCCCATACAAATGCATACACTATGTTCAGATATCAAACAAGAATACTACCACAAAAACATAAAAATCAACGTGTACATTAACATCAGTGCTATAAACACACAAAATTACTAACTTCTTCCTTTTACAATTGCAGCGAAGACCGCTCTCCTGAAAATCAGCAGCATCTAAACTACAAACAACATATCCGCAGAAACCTGGTCATTCCACAAAAAAAGTAAGTACAATACTACCTTTATGTTCTTACTGCTCCTCAAAGACACTGTGTGGTTCATTCATGTAATTTGAGCACCAAAAAAAATAGATTTCCGAACCATTCTGCCCACAAATCCCAATTTATTAAACAGATTAGCAGGCAGAATGGTACACAAATCCCTGTTTTTTTGGAACACAAATAACATACTCAACCCTTAGAATGTTAGTACTACAAAACAAAGAACTGTTTTAATTGTATACCATTACGTTTACTATTAATGCTTCTCCTCACCACTAGCTCTTTTGCTACTCTCATCTGAACCGCAGTGTTGTAACATACACACAGAATAGCCTTCCCAACTCATTGTAACTGCCCAATGCACATTCACACACCACCACATACATCTTTCCAATCAAACTCATACATGCATGCACACAGCACACATACATTGCAAAACAGACCAACCCATACCTTCTTTTTTTTTCAACAGACCCCAAAGAATGCCTACAAAAAAACAAGTCCATAGAAAGCAACGCAGAAATAGAGCAAATGAAAATAAAAAGTGTCCAAAATAAGCATCCATCTCTACCAGAGTTTATACAAAACGTTCAAACAAAACAGCTAATCCAGTCATTTAGCGAAACAAAAGAAGCTTCTAGTACAGAAACTTTGCCTCCTCTATCAAAATGTAAAACGAAACAGAAAGTGATTAACAAGAATTCAGCTACCACTACTGCTAACACTGCTCCTATAAATCTTGATGTAGTGGCAAGTAACCATGCCAAAAAAGTATTTTTGCAAAATGTTTCTGCCACAGAGTCCTTCAGAATCTTATAAAAACAGGAGTGAAACAATGCACAATCCTTAAAACCTGCCGTAGAAAATGAATCCTAGAAGCGCTCGTAGACAGTGCAATCCTTCTCAAAAGGAAGTTATTTATTTTAGTTTTAAACAGGATGAAACCACTAACAAAACTAAGTACTAAACTACAAAAATAACTTCTTAAATATCTGTGGGGGTGAATGGAGTCACACCACGACCACAGAACCAGATTTTAATGAAGAAGCATACAAACAAAACCAAACAAACACAATTGTCATCCATAGCAGTGGACAAGGTTATGAAAAAATTAATAATACCATCATGGAACAAGAAACACTACTTAAAAAAATATCCCCAGAAAACCCAGAATTACCTCTCCATTCGACTGAACCAGAACGTCTAGTATACAAATGGCCGTGCACGTCATTGTGTAACATTTCCAACAAATCTTTCAAATCTTTACACCAGTTCCTCAATCAGTATGTGAAAGGTAAAGCCAAAATCAAAATGAAACTGCTGCAAAATATGGATACCTGCCCAGTGCGCAAATACACAGGCCTACAAGGACATTCATTAGCCTGAATTTCAGGACCTGTTTGCAAAAGCACCTTCCATGATATCAAAATGATATCAACACATCATTCAACGGTAAGAAATCTAGTCTATAAACTGTACTATGCTAAAAGGCCTGCTTTTGAACTAGCCAATTTAAATAACACTCTTCTACATGGTACATCCAAAGACCTACAAGAAGAAATCGACCGTATCCAGAGAAAATATTTTGGAAGTGAAAGCCACTTACAAAATGCAATAGCTTTAGAACAGACTAGAAACATTTCTGCACATGGCAACTTTCTACTACACACTTACAAAAAAGAAATACTAAAATTTTAAAGTACATCCGCTGAAGTACCAAACCATGTGTGTGTGTGTGTGTGTTGCCGTAGACCTTTTTTTTACAAAAGTAACACAAAAAATATAGACATAACATACAAAATAGAAGACAATGAAGATTCCAAATGGTTTGAATAAGCTCTCTACCTTTTAGCAGAACACAAATACGAAATACATGACCCCTTAATACTTTGCAGTTACTGCACTACAAAACTTGACAACAACCAAACTCCTTCACGTGCTATCACAAATAACTTATTTGAATTATTCCCACTACCAAAACCCCTGTAACAACTCAATTTATATGAGAGCATCATAATTCAAACAGTACCCCCATTTCAAGCAATAATACACCTTCAACCAAAAACAGCAAAATTACCTCCCTCTGAATTGGTGAAAGGCATTTGTGGCAAAGTAGTTTATTTACCATTAGATCTGACAGAAAATGTGCACACTCTAGGAGTGCAACGTCCAATAGAGCAATCTTTAATTGTCTTAGTAAATGGTGTACCAACAAAAGAAAAAACAATTTGCCAACAACTTGTGGACTTACATAAAGTTAGACAAGTCTTGCAATATCTAAAAGACAATAATGAATACTACAAAGAAATAAATATTGAAGAAAACGTAAGGGAAACAACTGAAATAATTCAAGAGTCACCAGAAACCGGTCAATTTGAACTTCTGGATCCTGCTGCAGTATCCAAAATTTTAGACCATTATACAATTCATCCATTGCATTCTAATGACAGCATAGATGATGCACTAGAAACGTACCAAATGCGCCAAACCAAAGGCTCACCAATGAGCATATGGGAAAAAAGTATAGAAGCACGTGCTTTTCCTCTACGATTTCCTAATGGCAAAAGAGGAAGGTACGATGATAGATCCACTCAAATAATAGCATCAGAATACCGCTCATTACGAATGTATTCTGAAGATCCCAGATTTAGACAAAATGTGTAATACATATTCCACCTACTCTTTCAAAGTGAACTAGGAACTCTATGTTAAGGAATTCCACACATATTGAAATCGGGAACCCACTTTCAAAATATGTCAGCTACGCAATTAATACAAAAAGTGCAAGAAAAAGATGAGGTTTTACAATCAAGCATTACAAATCTGTTTGCAAACATGCGTGGTCCGAAAGAATACTCGTTCCGATGTCGCGGAGATGTACGTTGTATGATCAGAAACCTTGGACCACCCGCTTGGTTTGTTACATTAAGTTGTGCAGAATATGCATGGGAAGATGTACATGATTTCCTACGCATATCAAACAAAAACAAAACAAACATAGATATACTAACACCTAGATATCTTTGCTCTCTAGATCCTTTTAATGTTTCAAGATATTTCCACCATCGTTTAATTGCTATGGTACACTTTATTTGTAATAAAACTGTTCCTCCCCTCGGAGAAGTGCAACCCTTCTTTTGGAGAAAAGAATACCAAGCCAGAGGAGCACCACATATCCACATGCTTTTATGGATTAAAGATGCTCCTCAATTTGGTCAGGACAGTGATGCCACTGTTTTGCAGTTCATCCAATAATATGTCACTTGTGAAATCCCTTCACAAACGAGACATAGCGACCTTCATGCACAAATTGTACAATTTCAAAGACACAAATGTGGCAAATATTGTCGTCGCAAAAACAAAAACAAAGGTAAATACTACACCAAATGCCGCTTTGGTTTCCCTAGACCAGTTACAGAAACAGGTGAAGTGAACAACTTCATGTCTTCAGTTAGACATTGGGCCTGATCATGACTTTGGCGGTAACGCCGGCAGTATTACTTCCGGCGGTATTAGCCCTACCGCTGAACTCAAGACTCTAGGCCCTGGCCACAACCACCACAGCATATCACAACCATGGTGACTTAAAACTCAGTATGACACCCATAGATTGAAAAATTTTCACTGCGGCATATACTCAATTTTAAAGTCCGCTGACACCACGCGTGTCCTTAGAACAGTTTCAACTTGCCTGCGCTCAGCACGAACGGGAGTACTATCCTTAGGACACCCCTCATTTTCAGTAATTACGAACATCCCGGACATCGTGGGCATGGCCAATACATCAGTAGCACGTGCCATCTAAACAAATACAGTATTTCACCCATCTTTTCCTCCCTAAATCTCCCCAAGCACTCTTGCACACCAAAACACTCCCCAAAACTGCATTTCGCTGCTGTTCGCCACCGTGCTGTCGGCGGATCCAAGATGGCGGGCGCATCAGAACAATCTGACGCACATCACGCCTCACTGCAGCCAATCGACGGACATGTCGTGTGTCCGTAGACATGGCGCGAGCCCATTAGCCAATCGGTGTCCTGCCCGCAGAGCGAACAGGGAACAGAGCGGACATAGATATCACACATTCTTTTAGACCTACTTTTTGATCATTTTAAATAAAACTACTGGATGGATTTTCACCAAAGCACGCTTTCGGGACCAAGCCCATGCTCCTGCCTCAAATTTGGTCAAAATCCGTCCAGCCGTTTCGGCTCTGGGCATGCGCAAAGTTTTTCCTCCATTCAGTCTACGGGAAAAAAAGAAGTTTTGGGACACCCCCTATAACTCCCCCCCCCCGGACCAAACCGCACCAAACTTTGCAAAGTGGGCCATATACTTTTTTGGCAAAGTTTGGTAAGGATTCGTCCAGGAGGAGCGGAGTTATAAGCCACCAAAAAAGTGCTCTTCCTATGGAAACAACAACTTAATCATAACTACACAGCCACTATCGTGGCTGTGTAATATAAAACCAAACCTATATATATATATATATATATATATATATATATATATATTCAGTAAAAAAACTTTGTTAAAGGGACATTATGGTTAAGTTGCGCTACTAAAAACCTATGAAATTCAGTGAAAAAACGTTGTTAAAGGGACGTTATGGTTCCAAGTAAAACCGAAAAACCCCTGAAATTTGCCAGTTATGGTAAGCTAAGCAACCATAACTCGCGCCACCACCGTGCACTGTTAAGACTAACACCCAGGACATCAAGGATGACATCACAAATGTCGTTGATGACATCACTGATGACATCACATGTCTGGCTCCCTCTTTTTTCCTTAACTGACATGTCTAGGCCACATGGTTTTCTTCAGTAACAGTCAGGAACTAAACATTGTAAACATACTATATTTGTAGACTTATCCTTCAAGTAGGTTCTTACAGTAATTCCCTTAGAGTCCAGTCACATCATATGAAACATATACATAGGGGAAGACACAAGCTTGAAAGACAGCAATCCTTTCTGTGCATGAAGATAATCAATAGCCTTATCAGCACTTTCTGATAGTTCTGTTGTTTTTTTATGGCCGCACTTTCCCTGTATATGCTCATATTTGTATACATTGTACTCACACTACTTTCCTTAGGGTTGAGTCACATCATGTGATACATATACATAGGGTAAATAGCAGCTTTGAAACAGAGCAATCATTTATTTGCATGAAAATAATCAGTTAGGTTATGAATTCTGCTTTTTTTGCTTACTTCACTTTCTTGTCTCTTTGTGTCTTGTCTGTAGTAATGCAATTATGTAATACATGGGTTTTATTAGCTACTTATTACATATTTCACAGTACACAAAACTCTAATAAGAAAACATGTATCATTTCATTATTCAACATATCAACATTATGAATATTATGCCTACATCATGTATGCTGCACACAATGCTATGTTTCTGCATGAGTAGCTTAGCATACTAGATAGAATCTCATAATAGAATGCTATTTATATCAATGCATTATTTAATGCACTAATTAGCTTATATTTATTGCAATGCTCCTTGACACTTTTTTTCTCAACATTATATTAAGAATCCCTTGTTCAGAAATTTCATGAAAAGTAAATACTCATGTGATGTCATCAGTGATGTCATCAATGACATTTGTGATGTCATCTTTGATGTCCTGGCTGTTAGTCTTAGCAGTGCACGGTGGTGGCGCGAGTTATGGTTGCTTAGTTTACCATAACTGGCGAATTTCAGGGTTTTTTCGGTTTTACTTGGAACCATAACGTCCCTTTAACAAAGTTTTTTCACTGAATTTCATAGGTTTTTAGTAGCGCAACTTAACCATAACGTCCCTTTAACAACGTTTTTTTACTGAATTTCATAGGTTTTTAGTTGCGCAACTTAACTATAACCTCATTTTAACAAGCTTTTTTCATTAGCACGCAGACAATATACAAAGATGAAGTGTAAAAAGCAACTTCTCAGGGATGGCTTTACACAGAATGTTGCAAAGTAAGAATTTATGCTCGTTCACAGTGAAGGTCAGCTGCTTCAATTCTTTGCTTGCGGGCCGGAGTGGCCCACGACTCGCACTATAAGGTTCTATTGTTTTTTGACCTTGACAGACAGGGATCGTGCCAAAAGACTTCTTTTGAAGTAGGGGTGCAGTAACGTAAGAGAAGATAAGGATGAAATTTCTGAAACGAAACCGCTTTTATATATTATATCACTATGAGAAAGATCGTCGGCACAGACGGAGTCGTATTTAGGGACTGCATCACGAGTAGACAATGGAAAATGCCAATATAATGTAAGTAACCCTTTAGAGTATTTTATACCGGAATATAATGACAATAGCGTGGCATTAAAGCCCAGTTAAGTTGTACTTGTTCGTTCAATGTGGCATATTGTTTTGTACCGCGCACTATCACCGCCGAAGTGGTCCATGGCGCTCAGACGGCTCTGAAAAAGGCAAGAGGAGAGAGGGTGGGTTAGTGGGAATAAGTTAACATACTCCATTGCACTATGCTCGCTAGCAAATAGTTTCACGCCCTAATAAATAAAATGAATATTTTTAATGAAGATCGGCTGGTGAGACTAATTTATGTTTTTAAAACAGGTACATCCTTCCCTACTGTCAATGCCACGATTATCAGACCCCGGCCGACAGATTTTTTAACTGCCAGGTGGAGCTCCTAGTAAACAACTTCATGACCCACACCATTTTATGGGACAATCGCCAAGGACCAATATGCCCTTACGCGGTACTAGCGGCTAGAAGCAACATACCAACCGTTATGGTGGTCTAATGCCTCGTTGTTGGAACAGCCTTCCGATTATCAGTGCGGCCACAGTCCTTCTTTTATCATAAACCAACACCCTGTGTAGCACAAAGGAACAGCGCGTGACTCAAGATGAACTTTTGCGGATCGACAGCAAAGACAAATGCAAATCGCTGAATATTCTCTAAACATTTGATGTCAAATCAATGTACTTTACGAAATGTACAATCTTGCTGTTTGTTTTTAAATCACAGTTTCATATTCCGAATTGTGGCGCGCTGTGTTGTGAGATGATCTGTGTTGTTTTCCGGATTCTGTATGAAGTCGCGTAGGAGCATTGTTGGCAACTCCTTAGTAAGAAAAGTAGTTATTGGCTGTCATAAAAGTAGCTAGAAGTAGCTAACTGACGTCATAACCTAATTTGCATAATTCACCAGGTGCATGATGGGTGATTGCCGAGGGCATGGTTGCTATAGCCTCTCATTGAGCTCACCCCTTTTTTGTAATGAAAGTCACGAATGCACAAATGCAAACTCATTACATCGATATGCATGCACTCACATGCAAATACAGTAGTATTTAAATAAACCCCACAATGATTAGGTTGTTCTGTTGTCGCTTCTTAAACGTGTACTGCCATTTTTAATATGCTAGTATTTTATAATCCATAATGCCTCGTTGTTGGAACAGCCTTCCGATTATCAGTGTGACCATAGTGCTTCTTTTATCATAAACCAACACCCTGTGTAGCGCAAAGGAACAGCGCGTGACCCAAGAAGAACTTTTGCGGAACGACAGCAAAGACAAATGCAAATCACTGAATATTCTCTAAACATTTGATATCAAATAAATGTACTTTACGAAATGTACAATGTTGCAGTTTGCTTTTAAATCACAGTTTCATATTCCGAATTGTGGCGCGCTGTGTTGTGAGATGATGTGTGTTGTTTTCCGGGTTCTGTGTAAAGTCGTGTAGGACTGGAGACGACTGGGCGCGTTTGGCTATGCATCCTGTAACATCACGGAGAGAGACGGGGAATATGAATGCTTTGATAATGTCAGGCTTAGGGGTGGGAGATATGATTTAGTGTTGCAAAAACAGGTCAGCCAGGTCGATGGGGCAAGTGGTAGGATTATCACATAATGTCGGCGCACAGCAGCCTGATTTATCGTTTGTTTAGTGGACAAAAAGTCGGGTAAGGCCCATAGGAAATTGTAATGTCAGCGCACATAAGGAGGGTTCTTAGAACACTTTCAACCTGACAATGAACAATACGAACAGCGTTCTCAGAACACCCCCATTTTGTTTAATTGCAAACATTTCAGGACACCGCGAGTGTTCTTAGAACACATTGAACTTGCCAGAGTACAATACGGACAGCGTCCTCAGGACACCCCCATTTTGTTTATGTACGAACATTTAAGGACACCGCGAGTGTTCTTAGCTGAATTTTAGATTGCTTGCGAACAAAACGGACACATACTCCGTCCTCAGAACACCCCACCATTTAGTTTATATAGAAAATTTCAGAACAGCCGTGTTGTCAGCAGACAAATCGAACACAACAAAAGCATCTAGCACATAAAAAAAACAGAACATTTAACCTATCTCATACTCCCCCACCATCCCCAAACACTCTTACACACCAACACACTCCACTAAATACAATTTTTAATCCAAGTTTCACAGCGCTGTCCGCGGTCGTCGGCGAATGCAAGATGGCGGGCGCCACAAAAAATCTGATGCGCTTCACGCACCACGCAGTCCAATCACCGAACACGTCGCATGTCCGCGGACATCACGCAAGCCGCTTGG
Source organism: Ambystoma mexicanum (assembly GCF_040938575.1). Lineage (NCBI taxonomy): Eukaryota > Metazoa > Chordata > Amphibia > Caudata > Ambystomatidae > Ambystoma > Ambystoma mexicanum. The sequence continues at coordinate 435,580,105 of NC_090927.1, read as the reverse complement.
CCAATCGGGGCGCTGTCCGCGGAACGAACAGGGAAGGAGATATCACTAATTTTTTTGCCTTACATTTTTGTCATTTAAAAAAAATAACTACTGGACGGATTTACACCAAATTTGCAAAAGCATGCTTTCGGGACCAAGCCCCTGCTCCTGCCGCAAATTTGGTGTAAATCCGTCCAGCGGTTTGGGCTGTAGGCATGCGCAAATTTTTTTCCTATTATGTCTATGGGAAAAAACAAAAGTTTTGGGACCCCACCTAGAACTTTGCCCCCCCTGGACCAAACCTCTCCAAACTTTGCAAAAACATTCAGAGTGGGCCATATACTGTTGTTTTGCAAAGTTTGGTGAGGATTCACCAAAGGATTCAAGGGAGCGAAGTTATAAGCCACCTAAGAAATGTTCTTCCTATGGAAACACCAAGTTAACCATAACTACATGGACGCTACCGCGTCCATGTAATATATACATATATATATATATGCATATATATATATATATACATGTGCGGTCAATTGTGCAAAGGTCAATTCGGACCCTTGACTTTCTGTCAATTAGGTAATTCAAACAATTGTGTTCAAACAATTTGGGTAATACCTGATGCAATCCCTATTAGCCACATTGATCACTGCAACTCGCCACATCGAACCTGGTTCGACATCCTTGAGAAACATTAAGAAGCCTGGTTCAACCCCATTGAACCACCTAACAATTGGAATTAGTTACTATTTCGAGCCCCTGTCCCCTTTGTCAATTTTTGGTACCTTATTGAGTATTAAAAAAACATATTTTATATGTTTCCTGAAGAACATCCTTTTGGAGATATTGTTGTAATGTATTTGACTTTCACCACTTCTATATTACCGAGAGTGCTTGCATCATCTTCAAAATGCATTTTCTGTGTTCTTTACACAGGGGTGAGTTTTTGTTAGTGTTTTTATAGTAGTTTATTGAATATGGTTTGTTTCATTAAAGTATATACATTTTTATATGACCCTGATTGGACATTACTGTTACGCTCACCTGATATCCCCGGGGGCGTCTGGAAAGCTCTGAGATCTGGAACCCTGGATGCGTAGTTGCCCAGTGCTGAATAATGAATCTGCAATTACAGAAGGGAGGATTTGTGATAACTGTCTCTAATGGGTGAATCTCTCACCTCCCTCTGACCGATTCCCTTGCCACTGGGTTCTTTTCTCAACTTAGTTATTTGTAGGGTGAGCTATCCGTCCTGTGTTTCTTGTGCAGGGGCGCTTGACGTTTGTTGGTGAGCTGCCTGAGTTGCTTCACTGGTGCAGTACGCCTTCCTTGGGCCCAGACCTGCTGTGACCCCGAATCTGCTGGTAGGCAGGTAGGTTTGTTAATTGTAAGTCTTTGTTCTGTTTATGGTGGGAATTCATTAATGTCTTTATCTCCTTCTTTCTTTTCAGGTGTGAAGGTCTTGATGCTGGCGTGCCGGATGGAGAGGCACGTTCCTAGTTAAGAGAAAGCGTGAAGCGCAGCGCCTTTATTGTATTTTAAAGCTAACCTGTGTTTTCTTCTCCTTCTCCTCACAAGCCGCTGTGGTCCTGCGAGTGGATGAGAGCGTGATGAAAAACAGGCCCTCGCAATCCATTAAGGTAAGTACAGCACTGTGCGGTTGTTTAATATTGAAAGCGAACCTGAATATGTCTTTTACTTTGCAGATGTTGCTGTGGTGCACCGGATGGAAGCGTGGCGTAGCGCGATGAAATTCAGGTAAGACTTATGGAATTCGATGTTTTGGAAGCGTGCATTCTAATATTGTTTTTCCCTCTTTCGTTATTGCAGGTCGCAATGTTTGAACAGCAGCTGTGGTAGCAGTTCACCGGAAGTCCTTAAGCTAGTACTCACAGGTGAGTGATGTTTCTTCTTCTCTCGGTTTCCACAGATTGCAGCCCAGTTGAGATGCTGAGTGCTGGATGTTGTTTTCTCAGGTAAAACAGAATAATCTTGTTCTAGTTCTTTCACGATTACCGGAAGTTGCTGAAGACCAGGAGCTTGACACGGTGAGCATCACGCTGCTGGTTGCAGAATAACACAAAGGATGTTCTGCAGTCAGGGTGTGGTTTATATAGCCCAGGTAAAGTAGTACAGGGGAAAGTAGTTCCTGGCCTGCCACACCCAAAACACTAGACTGCATGGCCTGGTTCTTAGAACTAGACTCTGTGGGTGCTTCCATGCTGGATTTATAGGCCCATGTACATAAATGGGACCTAGTTTGAACAGCCCTTCCTTTCTATATATGAGCCTGGTGCCAAAGTTGCCAGGACTGGCTCCAGGAGCACTTTTGCAGTGGTTTTAAGGGCCTCAGGGTTCTGGTGGGATACTGCGTGTGGCACAACCTGTGCCCCCTCACAGTGGTCATGACAATTACTCAGTTTTGGACTGGTATACTATTGCTGCTTGAGGTGCTACTGTGGTCACGTGCACTCTTAAGAGTGTAGCATGCAACTACAAAAGGAAAATTAGGTATATCTCTTGACTGTGCAAGTTTCACCTTTCTGCCAGGGATCACTTTTGGTTTGTAGTACATGATGGTTGAGTTGGTGGTTTAGCCAATACTCATGATTGTACTCTTACAGGGCGGTAGTCATTTTGTCACACTCATCATCTAAGTTTTGCCTGAATGTACAGGGAAAGATAATACCATGGCTTCTATGTGACTTTAACCACAAACTATCAATCCATATTTATAAAAGTAAAAATGTGTGGGTTTGTGGCTTGGTGAAGCATTGTTCCTTATACAATTCCACATTGTTTCACCTATCCGCATCAAATTTTGCATAGTTAACTGTTAGGACCCTCTCGGCAATAATGGCTACATGTCATTTGGATACCCCACACCTTTACCCAGATTCCAGCACATCTCTAAATGTGTTTGTGGGTTAGTGACTTGGCAAAGGGTTGTTCCTTATACAATGCCACACTTTTTTACCATGCTGTACCACATTTTGTATAGTTACCAGTTAGGACCCTCTGGAAATTACTGGTTACATGACATTTGGACACCGACCCTGTTCTTCAGATTTCAGCACCTTCACACATGGGACGGTTGCCTGAAATTGGAAAAACATCAATGTGGTCGTAGAAGGACCAGTCCTCAAACCTAGAATGTGTGGTTTCTGGGACATTTGCACCACAGCAAAATGCACACCAGGTTGAGGCAACAGGTGGGGAGAGAGCACAGTGGATCCCAGTATGTAGCAGCACACGAACTCTCGCCTCCCCCCAACATCTGCTGCTGGGTATGTCAGCCAGCCACATTCTTAGTGCAGTTTACTTCATAGTGCAAAGCACATCCAGCGATAAGCTAATCCTAACAGCAACCTACAGTATCACTGATTTTCAACAATTGATGAGTGTTGTCATGTCTGTCCAGAGAACCCGTTCATAGAACGGGTACTTTTTGCTAGTTCCTTATGAACCTGAAAGCCATCTTTAACAACAAGCTGGATACCATCTAGTTTACAACCTGTCTCAACCTGCATCTGGATCTAAACTAAGAGTTCTTACTATGGTCTTCCTCAAGTATAGCATACGAGGTACAAAAGAGGGTGAAAGAAAGATGACAAATTATCAGAAGTGCACCTAAATTTTTTCCATCATAGGATGTAACTAACTGAAACAGTGGACAAATAAAACAAAGACATGTCATTGTCAAATATGGTCAGCTAGCTTAACATGAAGTATTTCTTATATCAACCATGCATTTCTAAAATAACCATCAAAACAAGATGGCACTTACAAAGACTCAAGTGCCTTAAGACTCTGAAACAGGATGAAATAAAAGTTGGAGCCAACGGGGGAGTTGGTTACCTTTAAATGGTTCATGGTTACACAATGTTGTATGCTTTACCTGATGCTGCATTAATGATTCCTTTGGGTAGTATGTGCATGTTCGCTATTTATAAATTAATGCCATTATTAATGTGTTTAGTAAGAGAACTATTGCAAGCAATCCATTCTTGTAACTGAACATAAGGTCCTTTTGGGTAGCGTATCATGCAGTGGGTAGGAAGCAGAGTAACTCTTACACCAAATAATGGAACCAACTCAGGAAGATGGCAAGTTTGTTTGTTTTAATATCAATTGTCTAAAACAGGGAGCTACAATGAACATCAACGGACATCGCACAGTATTCTCTCAAAGTATTTCATAACAAAATCACACTTGTATAATAAAAGTTTGTCATACGTGATGTCATACTATGTGGCAAATAAGAGAAATGTACGGTGTGTTGTGATATGCTCAAGGGGAACATCTAAGTGTAATTTCTATACGGGTGTCATGATCACTGCTTCCAAGGAGCCAGGACCAGCCCAACGTCCTTGGAAGCAGGCCCCTAACCCTAATCCTAGGCACCAGCCGGTCCCCACGGGGACCTTTTGGACCTTGTCCTGGCGCCAGTGGCACCAGGCTCATCAGAATCATCGGTCCCGGCACTGGAAGCGCCGGGCTCATAATATGTGTGCAGATGTTTGGGTGGACTTACCTGCAGCAGACCATGCTGCTTACTTACCAGCCACTTAGAAGTCCTCTGTAAACAGGAACTACTTTCTTACCTGGGTGGGGCAGCTCCATTCCCTGGATTCAGCATGGGGAAAGCTTCTGGAACTGGAACTCTTTTCTTAACTAGGCGGGGCCGTGGTAGAAGACGCCTCATCACTCCAAGGCTATTTAAACCACACCCGATGGATGAAACGTGCTTCGCGTTATTCTGCATCTGCAGCAGAACGCTCACCGAGTCTGTTCCAGCCTTTCTTCCTCAATCTGCAAGAATCATACTCACCATTCCTGTATCCAGTCGACAGCAGCATCTGCAGAGACAAGAAACAGCAGGTTAGCAAGGCAGTCTTAACTCGCAGAGCTTACTCACCTGATCCATCGGCTGCGGTCATTTCGGCACGCTGTACTTTCGCCTGTGAAGACAAAAGCATTGTCATTACTTACTGGCACTCCGTGAACTCTGGAATTCTTCACGCTGCATCGCCACCTGCGGAGATAAAAGCATCGTATTTACTTACGGGCCTTCCACGGACTCCGGCGCTGCAAACAAGCTTCTGAAAGACAAAAGAAGAGACATTAGACAGGTATTTACTTACGCCCATCGCGCTCTTCACAATAGAACGCCTGCAAATACTCCGGTGCCTCTTTAGCACGAACTACGCTGCAAGGGAAAGAACAGCTAGAGTGCTTGCATTTACTCACGCATTTCCAGGCGCTTTATTTCATCTTCCTCACGAGTCCTGCAAGCAAAAGGGGAGAAAAGCATCATACGAAGTCCTGTTCAATGTTAACGTGCCTTGCACCTAAAGACTCTAAAGACTATAAAGACTAAAAAGGTGTCTGGAAACTCACCGCTCATGCGATTAACGACGGTAAAGGTCCTCTGAGTCCAAGAGGCCCATGTTTCACCAGTGAAGGAACTGGCAACAGCGCCCTGCATCAGAGGCAGATGGAGAGTCCAGCATTCACCTATCTAAGGTGAGCACGTTGACCTGGGGGCTCTACGGAGAAGCTTGGGAGAGAGAGGAAGAGAGACATTAAACAACCCAGACCATTAACCCCTATATTCTTTCATCTGCAGAAACCTCACCCTACGAGTTCGTCACACAGTGCGAAGAGGTTCGACCCCAGAATCCCATCGAGTCCTGCACATCACCTTTCGAGTCACAGACACCTTCCTGCCACGACCTGCGCCTCCGTGGGAATCAGGTGAGCGTTACAGAACGCGAAGCCCACCGCAAAACTCCTACCCAGGCGCAATGGAAACCTCAGACACTGATCACTTAGCCCAGTTGCTCGGAGAATTAAGAGCAGAAGTACATGCAGCTCGTCAGGAAACAAGCTCTCTAAGAAGAGAACTAATACTTTCCAAGGAGCGAACAGAGGACCTCGCTAGGCAATTGCTACAAACGCAGGCCGGACAGACACCTCTGCCCGCTCCAGGAGGAAGCTATCCTTCTGCACCATCTGTAAATCCAGTGCAAATCAATCTACCTGGTAATGTGCCCTTGGCTCCGCCCGAATGTTTTTCTGGTGACCCAAAGAAATATGCAGTGTTCATCAACCAGTGCCGCTTACATTTCTTATGTCGACCAGCTGCATTCCCAACAGATCAGACCAAAGTGGCTTTCGTGCTTTCTTATCTCAGTGGCAGCGCCGCAGATTGGTCGATTCCTTTAGTCACCCAGGATGATCCGGTTCTGCATGATTTCCAGGCCTTCCAGTCCAGCATGGAGAAACTGTTTGCAAGACATGCACAAGGGCACGCCTTGGACCATGAACTTCTTTCATTACGAGAGGGTAATCAAGACCTCTTGACCTATATAGCCTCATTCAACAGACTCATAGTGGAAACTCAATGGCCCGAGGACAAGAGAATAACGCTTTTCTACAGAGGCCTGCGTGGAGAGCTCAAGGATGTGTTAGCTCAAGTTGTGAACCCTCCACAAGAATGTTCAGACTATATTGACTTAGTCGTCCAATTGGACCACAGATTACAGAACAGGAAGGCTGATCGTTCCAAATTTGATACCCGAGTGTTTTCTAAACCACAAACTTCTACTAAGGGAGCTGACACTGTGGAACCCATGCAAATAGGGGGGATGAAAGGTCCTTTAAGCCAAAAGGAGCGGGAAAGAAGAAGACAGCTGCAATTATGCCTCTATTGCGGGAACTCAGGGCACTTTCTTCGAGACTGCCCAGTGAAACCAACTAAGAAGGCTGTAGGAGCCGCAGACACCAGTGCCACAAGTTCTAAGCAGGGAAACGACCTAGCCCGGCAAGTGTAGAGGTCCTCTTGCCGAGCGTTAAGATCTGTCCCGTGACCTCGTGGTGCCCATGGTCCTCATTAGTCCAGCACGTCCGGATCGTTTGCATGCAATTGAAGCTTACATCGACAGTGGAGCAATCGGCAATTATGTGGACCGTGAAATGGCATCAAGGATGAATCTACCCCTTGTCCCTAAGGCAGTAGAGAATGTCATTACTACAGTGGATGGCACGGAGATAGCCTCCGGACCAGTAACGCACGCCACCCAAGAAGTGACGCTAGTGAGCCTAGATGGACACCGGGAGAAAATTGTGTTCGATGTGATCAAGGCCCCTCAGTTCCAGATCATTCTGGGAATCCCTTGGTTAGAGAAACACAATCCTCAGATCGACTGGCGAGCAAAGACGGTTCAGTTTCCAGAATGTTTTACCACTTGTTATCCTCGGCCTGAAGTTTCAGTGGCGGCAATTTCTTCTGAGGTTCCTACATTATCTCCCGACTACCAGGAATTCCAAGATGTCTTTCGGAAGGATCAAGCTAACACCCTGCCTCCTCATAGGTCTTATGACTGTCAAATAGACTTAATACCCGGAACAACTCCTCCTTGCAGTAGGATTTATGCCCTCACCGAGCCAGAGAATCTTCACCTCAGACAATATCTGGACCAATACCTAGCTAACGGGTTTATCCGTCCTTCTAAATCTCCAGCTTCCTCGGCTTTGTTCTTCGTTCCGAAAAAGGAAGGAGACCTTAGGACTTGTATAGATTACCACGCCCTGAATCAAATCACCGTTAAAAACAGATACCCGTTACCTTTGGTCCCTGAACTCCTGGACCAAGTCAAAGAAGCATGTACATATACAAAATTGGACCTCAGAGGAGCCTACCACTTGGTACGAATAAAAGAAGGCGATGAATGGAAGACGGCCTTCCGCACCAAGTATGGGCTATTTGAATATCAAGTGATGCCCTTTGGACTCTGTAACGCTCCTGCCGCTTTCCAGTATTTTATGAACGATGTCCTTAGAGAACTCATAGATGTGTGTGTTGTTGTCTACATTGATGACATCCTTGTCTATTCATCATCTGAAGAGGAACATCAGAGACATGTTAAAAAGGTTCTCGGGAGACTGTGTCAACATAACCTTTTTGCCAAGCTTGAAAAATGCGTTTTCAACGTAACTGAAGTTGAGTTCCTGGGATTCATATTGTCACCTAATGGGGTTCATATGGATTCGAAGAAGGTCGATGCAATCATCAAGTGGCCATCACCAACCTCGGTAAAAGGAGTTCAAAGCATGTTGGGATTCGCTAACTTTTACCGCAGATTCATTCCTGAATTTTCCCGGATAGTCCAGCCCATCACCTCTCTGTTAAAAAAGAACAAACGTTTTGAATGGTCTACTGAAGCAGAAAAAGCTTTTCAGGACTTAAAAGCTAAATTCATTTCTGAACCTGTTCTGAAACATCCTCACCCAGAACTCCCCTACATTGTGGAAACAGATGCTTCTAGTCTTGCTATGGGGGCAGTTTTATCACAAAGAGATCCGGTCACACACCAATTACATCCTGTAGCCTTTTGGTCCTGCAAATTCTCGGCTCCCGAGATCAACTATTCCATTACAGACAAGGAACTTTTAGCTATTAGATCGGCCTTTAAAGCCTGGCGACATTATCTTTTGGGAGCCAGACACACAGTCACCGTAATGACTGATCACCGCAATCTACAATATCTGAAGACGGCCAAAGCTCAGTCTTCCAGGCAGCTTCGCAGGGCTCTGTTTCTGGCTGAGTTTGACTTTATAATTACTTATCGACCCGGCAGTAAAAACGGAAAAGCAGATGCCCTCTCTCGGATGGGAGTAGATGAATATTTGACCAATCCAGAACCAATACCCATAATCCCAGAACAAAGGATTTTGGGGTTAGTCCACACTCAATCCTTTGAAGACATCAAGACTGCTGTCAAGTCACTCCTAACTCCGGCCGATTTGCAGGACTGGCAATTAAAGGGAAAAGAATTCTCAGTGGATCAAGACCTAACATATTTCCAAGAACGATTGTACTTGCCATGTGAGAAAATACAAAAACAAGTAATCTCCGGTTATCACGACTCTCTGATGGAGGGTCACCCTGGCATTACCAAAACCATGGAAAAGATCAAGAGACATTTCTGTTGGCCATCATGGAAGAAGGATATTAGAGACGTTGTAATCTCCTGCGGTGTGTGTGTGCCCAGAATAAAAGTCAGAAGGAGAAACCAGCCGGCCTTTTACGCCCTCTGGATATTCCTCCCTGTCCATGGCATACCCTGTCCATGGATTTCATCACAAACTTACCTCCATGCTCAGGGTATAATACTATTTTAGTAGTCGTGGATCTATTCTCCAAGATGGCTCATTTCATTCCCCTGAAGGGCCTACCTTCGGCTTCGGTATTGGCCCGAGAATTCTTAGAAAACATCATTCGGTTACACGGTTTTCCCTCGGTTTTAATCTCCGATAGGGGAAGTCAATTCATCTCCCACTTTTGGCAAAGTTGCTGTCGTCTAGCCCAAATTGATGTAAGACTTTCAACCAGTCACCATCCCCAAACTGACGGACAAACCGAGAGGACAAATCAGACTCTAGAGCAATGTCTGCGTTGCATGCTCCAACAAACCGAAAACCCTTGGAAGGATATTCTGTGGATCGCTGAATACGCTTACAACAATTCGACTCATTCTGGAACCGGGAAGACTCCCTTCTTCCTATTATACGGACATCATCCTAGAACCTCTAATTTGGATCCTCCCCAAGAATTCGAAACACCAGCTGTGGATCATTTACACTCTGAGATTACCCGTGCTTTTAAGGAAGCCACTGCCCATCTGCAAAGAGCTAAAGCTCAAGTCAAAAAGGGAGCAGACCGACACCGTAAAGAGGCCCCTCACTACGCAGTAGGAGACCAGGTCTGGTTATCCACTAAGCACCTGCCTCTAAAAGGATCCCGCACCTTCAACCCGAGATACCTTGGACCCTACACCATCTCTACCATAATTAATCCGGTGGCGGTCAAATTGGAATTACCTACGCATATGAAAATACATCCAGTATTCCATGTCTCCTTATTAAAACCAGTACAACCAGAAACTCGATTGACCTAACTCCCAGAACCTGTTTTGGTAGACGGAGAACTCGAATTCGAAGTGAAGAACATCCTAGACTCCAAAATCTCCAAATCTAAATTATACTATCTGGTTGATTGGAAAGGATACGGTACCCAGGAAAGGTCTTGGGAACCCTCAGAATATGTCCACGCACCTCGTCTGGTCAAGAGATTCCATCTGAATCACCCCACAAGCCAAAACCCCCGGAGAAGACACGCTTAGGAGGGGCCTTGAGGGGGGGTACTGTCATGATCACTGCTTCCAAGGAGCCAGGACCAGCCCAACGTCCTTGGAAGCAGGCCCCTAACCCTAATCCTAGGCACCAGCCGGTCCCCACGGGGACCTTTTGGACCTTGTCCTGGCGCCGGTGGCAACAGGCTCATCAGAATAATCGGTCCCGGCACTGGAAGCGCCGGGCTCATAATATGTGTGCAGATGTTTGGGTGGACTTACCTGCAGCAGACCATGCTGCTTACTTACCAGCCACTTAGAAGTCCTCTGTAAACGGGAACTACTTTCTTACCTGGGTGGGGCAGCTCCATTCCCTGGATTCAGCATGGGGAAAGCTTCTGGAACTGGAACTCTTTTCTTACCTAAGCGGGGCCGTGGAGGAAGACGCCTCATCACTCCAAGGCTATTTAAACCACACCCGATGGATGAAACGTGCTTCGCGTTATTCTGCATCTGCAGCAGAACGCTCACCGAGTCTGTTCCAGCCTTTCTTCCTCAATGTGCAAGAATCATACTCACCATTCCTGTATCCAGTCGACAGCAGCTTCTGCAGAGACAAGAAACAGCAGGTTAGCAAGGCAGTCTTAACTCGCAGAGCTTACTCACCTGATCCATCGGCTGCGGTCATTTCGGCACACTGTACTTTCGCCTGTGAAGACAAAAGCATTGTCATTACTTACCGGCACTCCGTGAACTCTGGAATTCTTCACGCTGCATCGCCACCTGCGGAGATAAAAGCATCGTATTTACTTACGGGCCTTCCGCGGACTCCGGCGCTGCAAACAAGCTTCTGAAAGACAAAAGAAGAGACATTAGACAGGTATTTACTTACGCCCATCGCGCTCTTCACAATAGAACGCCTGCAAATACTCCGGTGCCTCTTCAGCACGAACTACGCTGCAAGGGAAAGAACAGCTAGAGTGCTTGCATTTACTCACGCATTTCCAGGCGCTTTATTTCATCTTCCTCACGAGTCCTGCAAGCAAAAGGGGAGAAAAGCATCATACGAAGTCCTGTTCAATGTTAACGTGCCTTGCACCTAAAGACTCTAAAGACTATAAAGACTAAAAAGGTGTCTGGAAACTCACCGCTCGTGCGATTAACGACGGTAAAGGTCCTCTGAGTCCAAGAGGCCTATGTTTCACCAGTGAAGGAACTGGCAACAGCGCCCTGCATCAGACGCAGATGGAGAGTCCAGCATTCACCTATCTAAGGTGAGCACGTTGACCTGGGGGCTCTACGGAGAAGCTTGGGAGAGAGAGGTAGAGAGACATTAAACAACCCAGACCATTAACCCCTATATTCTTTCATCTGCAGAAACCTCACCCTACGAGTTCGTCACACAGTGCGAAGAGGTTCGACCCCAGAAGCCCATCGAGTCCTGCAAATCACCTTTCGAGTCACAGACACCTTCCTGCCACGACCTGCGCCTCCGTGGGAATCAGGTGAGCGTTACAACGGGATTGGGTTGTGATTGATCATCTATTGTCAGGTGGACAACTCGTGCCCACCCCTAGTGCAAGTCATCTTCATCAATTATTAGATGCATGGTACATCATTGGCTCTCAAACTATAAGGCCTTTGTTATATGGCCCTCTACAGTTGGTTGACACACTAGTGCCAGTCTGGAACATTGGGCTCACTAGCAGCACGTAAGCTCATACCCCAGGTGTTAGGAGGTGGACTGGACTGGACTGTACCTTCCCACCCAATGAGCCCAACATCTCTCATCGCCCATGCCTTCTTCCATGAAAATTGTCTTTGAACTTGGCCTTGCAAGTATTCTTGCATCTGAGAATATCGGAGAGTATGGGCGTGCGGTACCATAGTGCTGGAACTGCATGCCCAACTTATATATCCATCCTTGGCTCACGTGACAGGAGACTGCAATTCGGACCATTTTGTAGCATGTAATTGGGCCTCATTAGAAGTTTGGCGGTAGCCTTGCTGATAAAACCGGCAGGCTGCCGCAAAACTTGCCAGCGAATGGGAAATTACTGTGTCATTACGGCCCTGCTGGACCCGGTAATTGGCCATTTGTGGGCGCCGGAAAAAAGATGCTCCACATTCCCATTCAGCCCAATAGGTCCAACCTGGCGGGCAGAAAGGCACCCACGAGCAGAACTTGTAGTTTGCCGGTCTGGGAACTACGGTACCGGCATGCTTACCGGTACCGTAGTTCCCGGACCGGCAAACTTATAATGAGGCACATTGTCTTAAATTCATTAAACTTGCCACTCATGGTGTTCTTTCTTTGCACCTTAACAAGGGATGATTCAGCATCCACTGCCTTCAAGGATAGATAACCAGTTCTTGGTTGCATTAGCCTTGACACCAGGCCAGACAACCCTTCCATACTCATCCACGATCTTAGCTAATGCTTTGCTGCAACACAGCTCTGGACTCTTCTCTCCAGGGGTTTGAACTTACTAAAATTGTGACACTGATGTCCAGATGCTATATGTATAGCCAGCTTCTAAGATCACTTAGTCTATTTGCTTTACTGCATCTGCACAGTTATTGAACGATTTGCAATTTCTGCAGTGCTCTTCACAAGTGCAATCTTCTTTTCGCATATGAAAGTTTACTCAATTCTTTATTTCATCATCAGATTCTATAAGGTCCATAGACTCTTTTCTTCAGCCAGTCTTCTCCGTGCGTTATGCTCGTTCTTGTGACATCACCAACTCCTTTTCTTGCTTTTTTCATGTTTCTTCAGGGACTTCCTCCATGAGATTGTTATCTCTTCCGTAGTACATCTGATAGGGTTTTACCTACTCTCAAAGATTTTCTGTGGAATGGTCACAACTGCTGGTGTCAAGAATGGCACAATTTCAGGCTTCCAGCACATAGGTTGGAGGGGGGGCGACACTTCCTGTAGGGAAGCTGTGTGAAAGAGTCAGGCTATTATATTTAAGGACAATGGAGTTTTGCAGCTCTCCTCAGAATACAAAACCATTATATTAAAAAAAGACAGTCACAAGGGGGCAGCAAAGGGAGAGGGAGAGGGAATCCATACTTTCACAGCCTTAATGGACATTCAATTAATTAAAATGCAAAAGGGATTGGAGGGGTGAGAAGCTCTTGGCATGTTCTAAGTGATACCAGTACATCAGAGTGCTTGGGAAGTAGGGGAGAAATTTTCTTGAAGGATGTAAGACATTTTGTAAAGGATATTTTCATGAAGGATGTAAGACATTTTGTAAAGGATATTTTCATGAAGGATGTAAGAAATGTTGTAATAAAATGTGAAAACATTTTAAATTAAAAAAAAAGGGGAGAAAGATACACTGAACAGTTAAAGTGTCAACTGGCGTCGAGCACTACGATACATACACTGAGGAAAGTGCAAATGTACATTAAAGCTTAGCTGGAACTATATATTTACAAGCATAGCCCAGTTCAATGATATTTACATGCAATATCAAAAGGATGTGGTAAGTGCATGTGTAGACCACATTTATATTTGCCTCTGAATATCAATTACCAGTGAAGCAGCACCCTGGTCATTAATGTATCAAGGGTATTGGCTCTCATCCTCAACAGCACATACTGGTTGACAGGTTAGAATGGTCTAGATGTGCACCTGCTCGACACGTGCCCTACCTCATCATATGCTGCACGACACTGCCTTTTTTAAACAAGACATTTAATATAAATAATTCAATAGTAAAGGACTGTGTGGTAGGGATTTATATATTAACCAAATTTAAAAGAAGAATACAGCATTTCCCCATTTGTTAGGGAGTGTTTGGCCGAGTGTTTGGTCATTGCAAAGCAGCAGCAGCAGCAGCACTTTTTAATTTTTTCAGAACCCGGCAGTCTGCTTTCTCTGTCGGTCGTAAGAGGAGGAGGAGCCTAGTCCAGTCCATATAACACTCGCCACAAGCGGAGCATGGCGGATTGTTTGGCCGAGTGTTCGAATCGATGGCCGAAGTGGAGCATCTCATCCCCATACAATATCAAACAACCCGATTCAACTAAAGGGTTTGTTTGGACGAGGCACACATGTTCAGAACTTAACTGACTGGTTTTCCTGATTTGCCAGCTATGCTACGCACTTTGGAGAAAGCACTGGACATCATTGAACGTCAACAGCAAATCTGCAAGACCGGCAATGCTACAACTTTGCACATCACTGACTGCAGACACGGAAGACAGCAGGGGACAAAGCCCACTCTGCTCACCTGTTTTCCGTAAATGTTATCATTGGTGCGAGCGCGGCGGCATGCATGGATTCAATCCAGACAAAGGATTTGATCGCCCTCCTATGCCTCCTATGCCTCCTGTGCTAGCCCTGAGTTTACTGATGAGAGGGGGGTCTCTTTATTAAGCAATGTGCGGGGGGTGGTAGGAGGGTTCCCACAGCAGACTGAAAACATTCCCCCCCAAAGACAAGCGATTAGAAACCACTAAGGAACTCTCACAGTGCACGGAAGCCTTACCCCCTAAAAATAACCAACTTGTATAACTAAGGAACCAAGTAAGGAACGTGATACGCCACATTTTGAGGAGCAGATTCACTCAGTATTGTGCACTTCTGAGTTGAAAGTTACCCTAGACTGTTCCAGGACACCATCTAAAAGTCCACCTGCGGCCTTGAACAACGTAGTGGCTCTAGAGCTTGCCCTGAGAATGCCACCTCAAGCAACTGAACTTCATAAAGAAGCGCATTGGTGATCGAACAGAGGTGGTGGGAGGGGACCAGACCGCTCGCAGAAAACCGTGACCACTGCAAGATGCCCGGCCAGGACTGGGCCATTTCATCTGCAAAATCAATATGTATTTGGACAACAGAGTGAACGGAACGTCTGGAAACCGGTGGGGCTGACAAGGAGTGACCTGCCGACGGTGCTGGTTTTTCTTACCGGGAAGCACCGGCACTGCGCAATGAAAGCGCAGTGCTTAAAGGAATCTGAGGAAACAAAATCTTGGACCAACTATTACTTGACAGTGCCTCCTTAGCGGAGCAAGGGAGAAAACCCCTCCTCAAAGAGCACAACTGCAGAATTCGGGACTCTTGGTCCCTTGATTAAAATGGTAACTGGCACAACTGAGCTAACCCCACACACAACTTTCCAAATGGGGTGAAGGCCCTCACTGCACTCCCCTCACCACCAAACAGGAGAAACCAAGGGGGTTGCTATAAAAGAGGAAGAACTGATTCCCATGAGGAACCGATAGTGGTGCAGGAAGCCTTTACTCAGACAAACATCGACGAGGGTAAAAACTCCCAAAAACAAGATCTGGGTGACATGAGGGTGGCCATGGATTTTTCTACAATCACAACTTTGACATCCATAATGGCCCCGTTTATGAAGTTGTACGAGCAAATGGGCGACCACTTAAAAAACCAAACAACAATGTTAGCAATGTTACCCTCCAAGATGGTGTTCATTGAGAGATTTGTCACCGCAATTCAGAAGGAAATGGACAGCAGCACAGCTAAGGTGGCGGAGCACCTGCACACACTACAATACCCAAACATCAAGGAAAAGCAGAACAGATTGTCCAGACTGTTTGATCAACCACACCTGCAAGCCCCTGGCCTTCCTATTTTTAATCACCTACTGGCTGGTGGGAGCACTCTAAGCACAAAGGTCCCCTTGGGAGTGGCAGGCAAAAGCCTTGACTTGGTCTTCGATAATGAGGACCAAATGCAACCTAATATCAATATCATTAACTTGGGGGCTCCCCAGGCTGACCCCCCCACCAAGGTCACCTGGGAAAGCTCCAAACTGCCCAGAAAAGGGTCCACAGGATCCCGTACCACGTCATATCGACAAACCATCAGGAGAACCAAAGACTTTAAAAATTCACAAGCCTGCAATTGACATTGGCCAACCCGAAGTAGAGAAAAGTGTCCCCAGATGTCCCCAACAGGTATGCTCAATTTTTACAATTACGAAAATAAAACCAAAAAGCAATCGCGACTAAAGAAATCGACAAAAATAAAACTGGTTTAAAATAGGGGGGGATCAAAAGCAAGGTCTGAGGGGGAGAAGCCTCAACCACAGCAAAAAACTAAGAACTTGAGATTACACCGAAAACAGAAAGCAACTGGAACACGTATGTTCATTAAAAACATCACTGCACTAACTAAGGAAACTCAACCTAGAGTGGTGGAGAAGGACAAATCAGAACCCGAAAAATGCAAAGCAATAAATGTAAACAAGCCTCAGCCATTGGTGGCACAAGAACTAGTGCAACAGGAGGACAAACAGGACTACAGTGCATCTGTAAATGTGATGCACCGATCAACCTACTCAATCTCGGATCAAAATAGGGAAGATGAACATGATGAACCAACCTCTCCTCATTGAGATTACCATGACCTACAAAAACATGAAACGGGGGAAGGAATTCTAAAGCTGATTATTTCTCAAAAGATCACCAGGAGAGAAATAACCGATCATGGTCACGAGATGACATAACATCAATTATCAGGATGGGCTATCACTAGAGAGACTGATACCAACAGATGATGGCTCCATCTTAAACAGATGAAATGACCAGACCAAATAGCCCACTTCTAACCCAGCCTTAGAGCGCACTAGCGCTTAGAATACTCCTCCTTAGCACATGCCACTACAGACCCATGGACCGGCGCTCCCATCAGCCCATTAGCAATGTCACATTCCTGCATCATTTACTCGGTTAGCCCATACCTTCAACCATTCATTAACCGCTCTCACAGCACCACTAGTGCACCTCTATATCCACACCAGCTTCATTGCCCGCTTTAATGCCAACTCACGCTCCAGCACACCTAGGCTTACTCCAGTCCCTAGGTCTTAAACTGAGCTACATTTTCCTGGCCCTCGTTAGCACCCTCATCTACCTCTGCTAGAATAACATACCACTCAAAACCATGCCATTCAACACTACCACCCCCAATCCTACCAACAACCCCTTGAGCTTCCAAACAAACCACCACTCTGACAACAAAACCTCCTCTAAAAGAGCATATATACAACATAAAACAGGCCTGGCTTGAATCACAGCCTCCCACAGCCTTACCCATCCCACCCAATGTCCCACCTCTCCGAGCATCAGACAACCCCTCATAGGGGGATTATTTAACGTTAGATCCCTTGGTGCACATGCAATTGAAACACACAACTGCATCCTAGAGTTCAAACTTGACTTCCTAGTGATCACTGAAACCTGGCTACATTCTGCTTCTGGCTCACAGATTACCCTGGCCGTCCCCACTGACTACTCCCTCCTCAGAACAGACCGCTCTGATGCTGCAGGTGGAGGAGTAGCCATCATCCACAAAACATCCCTACGATTCAGGGAATGTAAAACGGAAACCCTTAGTGGATACGAAACCCTCTCCCTCAAATTAGCCATTAACCATCAGGAAACCATCAACTTCCTAATAGTCTACAGAACGCCGAGCGCCCCTAGCAAACCAGACATAGACCTACCGCTCCTAATTACACCCATACTTAAACCTAAAACAAAATACGTCCTACTAGAGGACCTTAATTTAGGCTACAATGACCCTGCAGACACCAAAGCATCAGCATGCCAAAAAGTGTTCCAGGAAATGCAATTCTCCCAAATAGTGAACACCACCACCCACACTAAAGGCAGAATCCTCGACTGGATTCTCACCCTTAACACTACAGTAACCATAACAGATGTCCTTAGTCTGCACTGGACTGACCATTGCCTTATTAATTTCAAAATGAACATAGACACAGACTACACCACCAACACCTGGAACCCCCCACCCATCCAGGTCAGAAATGCTTGCAAGCTCACCCCAGAGAACTTAAACCCAGTTCTCAAGAACCTGCTAAACACTAAACCATTAGAAAAGATTAATTCAGACAGCATTGCCATGCATTACCACCAGTGCCTAAAATTAGCAGTCGACGAAGTAGCCCCCCTAAAAACCAAAATACCCAAACCCAAACTCAGCGCCCCCTGGTTCAACTATGAACTCATAGAACTCAGAAGAGATAAAAGAGCGTTAGAACACCTAACCAGAAAGCATAAATCCCCAGAATTGTTAACCAAATTACAGAAATTATCTAAATCCTACAAACTTAGTGTACTCACCCACAAAGCAGAGTCTTTGAATGACCGAATAGCGGCTGCAACCTCCAATGCTAAAGAGCTATTCACCATTATCAAAGAACTAGAATCCCCTATCCCTCCCACTAACACCGTAATCCCGAGCAAAGACGGATGCACCACCATTCAAGATGCCCTATCCGCCAAAGTGTCCATACTCCAAAATAAAATAGCAGCGCAAAAACAATTACTACAGCTCAACCCTATGCCCCTCCCACCTTCAGACCACGACTACTAGCTCTAATGCACCAGAATTCCACTTTACACAAGTGACCACAGAGCAATTCCTCAAAACTATAGCTTCACTTAAACCATCCAACTGTAAAGGTGACAGCACCCCAGCCAAAGTCGTTAAAAACTGCACCACAATACTAGCGCCCACCATCACCAGCTTCGTAAATGAGTCCTTCAACTCCAGCCACATACCAGCATCTATCAAAGTAGCACGGGTCACACCCCTACTCAAAAAACCATCACTAGACCCTACCATCCCCACCAATTACAGGCCAATAACAACAGTGCCATTCCTCCTCAAAATCATCGATAAAATAGCCTGCAAATAAGTACAAGCACACCTCGAACAAAACCACTTACTAGGGGAAAGACAATCAGGCTTCCGCCCCAACCACAGTACTGAAACGGCCCTCCTGGATTAAAAAAACCAGATGGACGCGATCAGACATTCTGGTAAACTAGGCATCCTATTACTCCTAGACCTCTCAGTGGTGTTCGACTTGGTTGATCACAACAAACTATGTCAAACACTTGCCACCAATTTCCACTTCTCTCAGAATGCCACTTACTGGATGAAATCTTTCCTTTCAGACCGCACCTCAAGAGTCACCCTCGGAGAATTAGCAGCAGACTCCATCCCTGAACAACTAGGGGTACCACAAGGCTCTTGCCTCTCCCCCACTCTATGCAATGCCTACACCAAATTACTCTTCGCCGCATTACATGCCATGGGAGTAATTTATACAAACTTTGCTGATGACACACAGATCCTCATCCCCATCACAGGCAACCTGGAACAAGACACAGCTACCATCAACACTATCTATTCCCATATTCAAAACTGGATGGCAAATAACAGTCTCTGCCTCAATGGAGAAAAAACTGAGATCCTCATAATCGGTTCTCCGGCCAGACTCAGCAAACTTCACCCAGATTACACTTCCATACTGATCGATGGCACTCCCATCACCATTTCCCACAAAGTCAAAACACTAGGAGTACACCTTGACTCCAACCTCACCATGAATTCTCATGTCAGTGCACGTGCCTCCCCAACATCCTACACCGCCAAACTCATTACCCTAAGCAGAAGCAGGCCCCTCCTCACTACAGGCAACTGCCTTACCCTTGCTGGAGCCCACATACTAACTAAAGTAGATTACTGCAACATCCTTCTACTAGGTACCACAATAAACAACCTTGCCAAACTCCAACTCCTACAAAACAAAGCCCTCATAGCAGCACTGGGCATTAACAGAAGAGAACATATCACACAACACAGAAGAGATGCACACTGGCTCCCAGTACACGCAAGAATACTCCACAAAACACTCGCCACTACCCACAAATGCCTATTTGATGCCACCCCCAGCTGTCGTTATAGCTGCATCACACGCAAAACCTCACCCAGACTACTCAGACCCAGTGCCAACACCCAGCTCCTCATCCCGCGCTTCACACCCTCAAGAGCAGGCAACACCAGCTTCCCCATTGCAGCCCCCCGCATCTGGAATTCACTCCCCCCCTACCTGTCCAATGAAGCTTCCTTACCCAAGTTCCAAAAGCTACTCAAAACTTGGCTATTTAACAAATTCCAATAACTTGTCACCATTTCCTCAGCTGACTGGGTCACCCTCCCAGCAACCTAGACTACTCATTGAAAAGAACAATGATACCCAAGCTGTATATACCACTTTGCCTACTAAATGCTTGCAATTGTGAAAGTAGACTGTGGCTACTATATGTATGTAAAACTGGAAGCATTTTGTATGTAACCCTTACTTGTTAACAAAGATATATGCAACTTACGCCATGATACCCAAGGGTTTGGGCGTGTAACCAAATGTAATATATAACATTAAAATAAATAATGTGATCAGGTTATTCCACCATGTCCCAAGCCTAAGGCTCTTGACATCAGATGACTTGGCTATAGTGGAATTTCTTGATGATTCAAGAACAGATAGAGTAATCATTTATCCAACCACACCACTGATCGCTCAACTCTTAAAAGAGGAGGCGACACGTTTAAGACCTTTGGGCTTTGACCTGACCGAACAAAGAATTCCAACAAGAATTCCTAAAAATACACTGCCTGGATTTAGAGGGACTCACCATCACTCTCGCTCAATGAGAAAGGGCCATCAATATGAGAGGAGCTTAAAGAGAAGGAGTACATACCGCTTGGAGAATATGAGGGATGACCAAAGTATTACTAATCATAGGATAAAAGAATCGAGGACAAAGGAAGGGAGGAAAACTTGAAGTGGCTGATGGGATTGGTGGCGGACAAAATTAAGATGACATAGAGCCACGGACCCGTTGGATCCAAAGCCCTAACAGTCGCAAGCTGGAACACTAGGGGCTTTTCCCACTTATTCACCAAAGGACTTACTAAAATCAAAGAGCACCATCTAATATGTCTCTGAGAGACATGGCTGAGGAAACCCCCTATGATGGAGGGATACTCATTCTACTTGAATCCAGCTATTAAAGGCCTAAAGGAGAGACCTATGTCTGGTCTGATGATACTCATTAAGTATCAACTGCAATTCACACCATTGAAAGTAATTACTCCTAACCCACTTATTCAAACACTACTGGGAAATATAAGTGTGGATTGCATTAAGAATGAGTAAATACTAGTTCTTATGAACCTGCATTGGAATCCAGTGAGTATGGATAGTGTGAACTTTCGAGACCAAGTAGCAGACACAATAGATTATTGCAGGATCAAATGGAGAGACCCTTGTTTCATTTTATGTGGGGACCTAAATTGTACTTGTATGGAAAAAATGATGAATGTACTGGCATCGATCATTTAATAACAACACCCACCGAAAGAAGAGGATTAATCTGGAAGAAGACCCTGGCCCAGAGAGACTTGATCATCTTGAACGGCAACACTCGTGCGGACATACTGGTGAAGATCACATGGAAAGGAAGGAAGAGGGGACAGACCCTCGACTACGTCTGCATCTCCAGGACCATGGGGTCTGCCCTAGACTTCCTGACAGTAGAGCCAATGTCGGCTAGTGATCATGATCTGTTAACTCTGACCCTGACTCTGGTAATTCAATATGATGGTGAAATATACTCGAAAGACCTGGAAGTTACCCAGCGGAGAAACAGATCAAGAATCACTGCACATAACATTGTAGCTTTGACAAATCAACTAAAATTCACAAATACCCAGTCACAACCACATGAGGAAGTCCAGAGACTGGATTACCTATGCCTCTTGACTGCATTTGAGGTGAAGAAGGGGAGAGGGAACTGACACCAGATAAGCCATTGTCACGTCTATGATCAGATGGTAGCTAAGAAAAAGAACTTCTTGAAGCAGAAAATTGCAAGGTTAAGAACAGATCATACACCATTGACATGATTATTAACGCACAAGGCCCGCCAACAACATTGGAACTGGGTGGGATTGCATAAGAAAACTCTTCTGAGAAAAGACGCTGAAGAGATGCTAACTAAAATTATGCCGGGCAACACGGCCGAGAAGTGGGAAATAATTAATCGCTGAGATACGCCCCAGGCCACCTTAATGGTGAATCCAATAATGGCAACTGCTTGGGTAACCTACTTTGCAAAATTGTATGATCAAGATCAAGGTTCGCCGCCCAGCCATTATTTCAGAGGTAGGGAGTGGGATAGTGTTGAAACTCAGCCAGCTGGTATCCTCAAGATTATCAAAAACTCGAGCAATTTGTGAGCCCTGGGGCCGGACGACCTGAGCAATGCCATCTTAAAACAAGACATGACTCAATGAGCCAACTTCTTTTCCATCATGTTTGGACACATCGCAAAATCTCAAAGGATTGCTGGTCATGGAATTCATTGATTGTTATCCCGATCTATAAAAAAGGAATCAGGTCAGACCCAACCAACTACTTACATCCTATCACGCTGTTGGACTTCCCGGGGAAGATTTTCACTTCATTGATCTTGAAGACCTTGGCCAAATGGACAATAACATGTGGTCTTAGAGAAGCCGGGTTTGTGAAGAGTGTAGGAACTGCCCTTAACATCGTTATTATTAATGTGTTGAAGTCACGAATGGACAGGAACTGAGATAAAAAGATCTACCTAGAGTTTATAGATGTAACGCAGGCGTTCGATACTGTGTCACGCCGGAAACTGCAGAAGAAGCTAGTTCAGTGGGGTGGCCCTAACAACCTGTTGCCACCAATAAAAGACCTCTACTCAGAGACAATGCTATATGAGCAAAAGAGACCACTTTTTTGTTAGGGGCTTGTACTACTCAGAGACTACAATAAAAATAAAATTGAACACCGCAGGTCTCCTAACCAAGGAGTTACGAACGAACAAAGGTTTAAACAAGGATGCCTGTTGGCACCTGAGTTGTTCAACCTCTTTATCTCTGACATTGAACAAGCTTTCAAGGAAACTAGGTGTTTTCCACCAAGAATTTCAGTGATCGGGAGACTTCTGTACGCTGACGATGTGGTTCTGGTGGACCAGACTCCAGTAGGCCTCCAGAGACAACTCGAAGCACTGCAAGCCTACATTGAGTCAAATGGCCTATCAATTAATATGAAAAAATCACGGCTTATGCCTCTTAATGGACAAAGAGAGAAAACAATCATGGCATTACACCTACTGGGAGAGAAAATCCCAGTAGTGAAGTCCCGTACCTATCTGGAAGTTTGTCTAAATACTAGCACTAGTGATACCCCATGACTAGAGTCTCTAAGAATTAAGGCATAGAATTTGGCTGGTCAAGGGAGATTACTCCTTAAAAGATATTGCAGATTCTCTATCCCTTTGATCTCATTTTACAGGTTGAAAGTGACGCCCATTTTAACGTACAGTGCAGAAACCTCATTTGTCTTCAAAAATAAAAATTGGCCCATTATCAAAGGGATATTTTGGAAGAAAGTCCTTTGTTTACCAAAGAACACTACAATGCAGGCGATGTGTATGGAAATCGGCTTTATTTCCCTGAAAGCGATAGTGTGTTGGAAGACCTTATATTTGTTCCGAAAATGCATAGAAGAACAGCCAAAGGGTGGCTTTTCAGCTTTAAAAAAGGCTATAATTGAAAGATTAGAGACAACTCTGACGGAATGAGAACTAATTTGCAAAGCTATATTATTCAATCTGGGCGAATGTAAAGAATCCCTCCTCTTAAATCCGGATAAGATAAAAAAAACTGTACATGCAGGATTGGATACTCATGTAGGAGGAAAGATCAAAATTCAAACATTACGGGAAATTATTTGAAGAACCGCAAAGTTTGAATACCTTGCCGAAATACCGGCAACTCTTCCCAAACTGGTTCTTCAGAGACCAGTTCTTGAGGTTCCGTTTTAAACCTATTTCTTGCTAGGGCAATATTAAGATCGAGGAACCCTGAAGGAGGTCCAATAACCTGTAGACTATGCCATGAGGGCTCATCAATAGAAACTTTGGAACATTTGGTAATGACCTGCCCAGCTATTAATGATCAGAGAACAAAACTAATGACAGAAGTAACCATCAAGTATGGCCGAAGATCAGGGTCCAAATGGCAGAAAATTCTGTTGGCCCGAGTGAAGGCGCCTATAACTTTGGCTCTGGTCAAACTTTAAATTTTCATCTTCAGATGGATCACTGCCATTGATATGCAAGTACTGGATCCACCAGATTTAAATTCTATCGTTGGAGGTCGCCACACTGGACTCTTCTTCTTTTTTAATTTTCTACTCAATTTTTCTTCTTTCATTTCACACTTTTACTGACCTTCCTTCTCCTCTTCCATTTTGATGCTGCATAGTTTTTAAATTGGAGTAATTGAATGGCTAAAGATTGTCTATTTTGTGTAACCATGTGCGTTTCATGCATGGCAGTGAAATGCCTAGAATTCACAGCAGGTCAAGTGTACACACACGTCCAGAGCCAACATTTCATTGTGTCTTCTAATTTGCGGTAGAATCCAACTTCTACAGGAGCAAGGAGTACAAGAGGTTTTGCAGGTCCATCCCAAACATTATAGTAGAGCTACAGCCCATCGTTTTTGGGTCAGGAGTTAGGCCGGCTGGATTGTGGGTGTTCACAAATGCACCCATGCCCAGAACACCAAACCCTCTGAGCAGTAGTTTGCTTATTTTCCTGTTCTGAAGTTGGTGGACTCCAATCCCAGTGCTTCACCTAATCAAAATTAAGGTGCACTTTAGTGTGCAGAGGGACCGCCTCTCTGCCGGTATTGCACACTTGTGCAGTCAGTAGTAAATGGTACGTGGGTAAAGGGTATCGATAACAATGGGGGCTGCATGCAACATCAATCAAAGAGAAAGGGAGGGTCAGAGTGAAGACGGCATTAGAGTGTAGGCAGGGGAGAAACACTGCGTTGCGGGTTGCAGAGAAGCACCCTGAGAACAGAAATGGAGGCATGCAAAACAACCATTATGGAGGTTGCTGTGGACACCATAGCAAAACCTCACATGTTGGCTTTTAACAGGAATCAAAATGTAGCATATTGACCAGTATACCCTGCAGAGCAGTTAATGTCGACCAGTTAGTCCGCGGATCAGAATTTGAGGATCAATGGACATGCGTCCACACAAAGCTGTAGGCCATCAACAAACTCCCATTAGGCAGAGTGCAGCCTCCAAAGTATGCCTGCGCCCAATTCATTCTATATTAATTTGTTATACTTGTACCATCGTTCAACTGTTTCTGATTGCTTTGACCAAGACTGGATTAAAGATGAACATGTTATCATCAAATTCCAGGGATGCTTTTCACTACTGAGCTAATGTACACGTTCAACTACCCAGCTGATAAATGCACCTCATCTCATGAAAGTACGCTATCCACTCCGCTGCCTTCCTGGATTGCCCACAAACTTCCCATCTGATAGATAAAGGTTGCAAACAAAACAGGGAAGAGCAGCAAAGATCCTGCCGTGGGATACGTTTGCAGCTGAGGCACCTGGCCTCTTGAGAAGCACTAATCAGTGCAGTTATTTAAAGAACGTCATTAGGCATCACGCCTCACCATTCAGACCATTCAGAAATACTAAACTTGCCTTCAAAAAGACCCTTGTGTGGTCAAAACACGTGTCGGCATCTCTAGCAACAATAAAGACCCAATGGCAAACCTCTAGAGTAACAGTGCTCTTTATTTAACAACAGGGATCTTGACAAACTGTATATGCAGCGCCAATATCGCAGGATTCCAACAACAATTCTTTGCTACTGCATTTAATTAGTCTTACGCAACAGTTACCTTTTAAATGTCCAGCTAACCGAAATATTTGCTACCAATACAAGAGTTAAGCAAGGGTGCCCTGCTATTGTACCGGCACAGAAAAGATGTTCAAAACATTAGCTTTAAAAACAATGTAAACCATCCCCCAATAAATACTGCTTCAGCACCCGTCACTTTTTATGCCAGTAATGTGCGTCTGCTTCCCAAATCCTGCAATGTACTTTCAGAAATGCTAAGTGTACCAATCAACTACTACAGTGAAAATAGAATAAGGATACACAAACAAAAATCTTAGGTAACGGGGAGCAATCCAACAGTTCACTCAAGAGGTCCTTCTATCTGGAAAATGAGATCTTAGAAAGGCTCAATCATTCAGCTATCTGGGGACCACCCATTTGACCTCACCAATGTTGGAGCTAGCATTCTGCAAATATAGCAAATGAAATACATCAAGCAATCAATGGCATTGGCTCTTTACTGTAGTCTTTGAGACTAGCCTGCCAAACTACATCCACCATGTAGTGCAGGAAAATAGTGACCAGTAACTAGGTGCAGAGCTGAAGCATAGGCAGGTAAAGGAACATCACAGAAAATAGGAAGAATGCAGAGGTGTATGTTAAAGAAAATGCTAAACTTGCCACAATTGATTGCGATGGCTTGCCCTGGCGTAGACTTTGTTTACTCCCCAGTTACCATTCAATGGTGCATGCCAGTCATTGAATACCTGGCACTGATATGTGCATCAACCCAAGACCATCCAATTAATGAATTCGACATTAAAAACGTGTGTGATAGAAACTCATAGGATAGACCTCCCACACAAGTACATTTGAGGGCAAGAGCCCGCCTCCCTCCCCCTTCAGAAAACATAAAATCAAACAGAATGCCAGGAGCCAGCTCAGGGCACAAGTCCCCAGACCACTCACCCCTCCAGATCATCCAAAATTGGAGAAGCCCACCACACCTATGACCCACAGGCAGGAAAAACAGACCACAAGCCCACATTGTCCTACCACCACGACCTCCAGTCATGCTGCCATGAAAACACTGGCTGCACCCCATTACAATTAACCTAGAAGAGCCTCTCTCACTCCAGCCACTACCAAGCACGCATTATCTCCTACCCTTTGTACCACTGCTTTTGCCACTACTAAAGCCCCTTTGCTCCCAGCCTCCCCACCAGACTTTGGCCTTGCTATGTCCACACACAATGACACTGCTACAAACACAATACCATCTTGCACCAGTTCCATCATCACTGCCACCAACCATAACCCTTCACCTCCCTCCCCTCATAACTGCTCCCTAAATTTCACACTCATTAATGCCCACTCCCTCCCAGCACATGCAGCAGACATACATGACATGATCACTACCCACAACATGGACCTATGTGCTGTTACTGAAACCTGGTTGCATGAAGCATCTCACCCTGCCCTTGCTCTAGCACTCCCCATGGGCTATACCATCTTCCGCCAGGACCGCCCTCTCACTAAGGGAGACGGGGTTGCACTCATAGTCAAAGACTCCATCGCCATTAGAAAGATTGACCACTCAGGCGTATGCAACTATGATCTCCTATCACTAAAAATCACTACTTCACACAACGGCACCATAATTCTGCACATTGTCTACCGACACCCTGGCCCACTAGCTGACTTCCACTCCACCATCACACACCTCATATCAAACACCCTCAAAACCTCTTACAAGGTTATCCTAGCAGGCGATCTCAGCCTAGGAGTACATGATCCTAACGACATCCCAGCTAAAACCCTAGCCAAAGCACTAACAACACTAGGCTTCTCACACTCCATTTCTAAACCAACCCATAACAAGGGATGCACTATCGACTGGATAGCCCATCACAGCTGGCCACCAGTTCTCACAGCCAACTCTCTCATTCCATGGACAGAACACCCCCTCATCCTCTTCACCCTTTCCACACCTAAGTTCCAAAAAGCTGCCATCATACCTCTCCCCTCTATCTCCACCAGAAGAGCATGCCTCCTCACCAAGGAAAGGTTAACACCCTACCTCAGGGTCCCAGACTTATTGGCCCCTTTCTCCAAAGATCCAAATGCCCTTGCCCTCTCCCTCAATACCATTCTCTCAGAAGCAATTGATACCATTGCCCCCCGAACTGTCTGCAAAACCAAACAAACCAAACACACCAAAACATGGTTCACTCCAGAACTCTCAGCCCTGCACGCTAAAAAGCATGCAGCCCTATCGAAGTGGCAAACCAACCAACTTGCCTTAGACAAACTCGAATTTAACAAACTGTCCAATGAATACAATTCTAAATAAAAACCTGTACCATCCAATCCCAATAACTACATACCTATAAACACCGTTCCTTTCCTGCTCAAAAATCTTGACAAAGGAGCATACCTGCAAGTCCAGCAATTCCTAGAATCAAATAATATTCTAAGTACCCAACAATCCGGATTCCGTCCTGGTCATGGAACCGAGATGGCCTTACTGGACCTTAAAAATCAAATTGACGATATCAGAGATACAGGTAAACCTGCCCTACTCTTTCTCCTACACCTATCGGCAGCATTTGAACTTGTGGATCACAAACTACTCTGTCAATACCTCTCAGCCTTCTTCTCACCTAACGCAATCACCTGGATTGCCTCCTTCCTACAAGAAAGAGCCATGCGTGTTTTCTCAGACCAAGCAGCTGCAAATCCAGACCCCATCCTATTTGGAGTCCCACGGGGCGCCTGCCTATCCCCCACACTATATAACATTTTCACTATCTCCCTCTTCAACCTACTTGACTTGCTCGGCATCATGTACACCAACTATGCTGACGAGACTCAAGTCCTCATTCCTCTCTCCGGAAATTACGAGGCTGATTCCAATACTCTTAACTCCATCTACGCCACCATCCACACTGCACTGGAGGGCTGAAAACTGGCATTTGCCTGAACAGGGACAAAACTGAATTACTACTGTTAGCCCCCACTGACTCATGCATCATACTTGATGACCAGTACCTATCATTTACCATCGACAACATCACCATCCCAGTCTCTCATTCAGTCAAAACACTGGGAGTATACTTAGATTCTAACCTAACTATGTCTAGACAAGTTAGCGCAATCGCTGCCTCTGCAGCCTACTACTCCAAACTCCTCAACGCCACCAGACCATTCCTCTCCACCACAAACTGTCTGACAATTGCGCAAATCCTCATAGGCTCAAGGCTGGATTATTGTACTGTCCTCTATACAGGAACCTCAGCTACAAATCTAGACAAACTACAAACTATTCAAAACAACGCCCTGCGCGCTGCACTGGGCATCTCCAAAAGAGAACAAATCTCAGCAGCCAGACAGCAAGCGCACTGGCTGCCTGTCCACCAGCGCATCTTTTTCAAAACGCTCACCATTATGCACAAATGCATCCATCATACCCCACCTCCATACCTCTCTCACAGAGTCAACCTGCCTCATGCCACAAGAGCCACAAGAACACCATTTGCCAATCTACTGCCTGTTCCAAGAATTAAACTTGCTAGTGGGGGTGGCACAAGCTTCCCATTCATTGCCTCTAGGCAATGGAACTCCCTGCCTTATGCCATCAGATTTTAACCCTTTATTCTCGCCTTCCGCAAGGCAATCAAAACTAGACCATTTACCTAAAACTGCACACCCAGCTGTTAAGGCCTTACCCTCCACAAATAATTGTCCAATGTATAACAACCTTATCCTATTGACTTGAACTCTGGGTGTTCTTAATCACACAACTGTATCCTTGCATGATGCATGTATGATTGCAGCTCAACATGTAACCCTGCTGCCTTATCACACACGTGTAACCAATGTAACCAATCCTGCATACTGTAAGGTAGGCAAGGGCTAATGTAACCAAGCCACTTACCTAAATAATGTTAACTAAGACAATGGGCCTCATTCTGAGTGGGGCGGTAAGGGATAACGGGCACCGGTAAGGAGACTGGTGCCGGTAATCCCTTATGGCCCTACTACAAGTTCCCTTAGCGGGTCCCTCCTTTAACACCTGGTTTTGCCAGGCGTTATGGATGGGACCCGTTACGGGAATTCAGAGCCAATAACGATACCACATTTTTTAATGGGGATTTACCGGTCCTGCAAAGGTTGGACTACACCGGTAAGTCCCCATTGAACAAGACCGGTGCCGTTACCATTATTGGAGGCAGTCATGGTGCAAATAGCGCCATGACTACCTCCAATCTCGGAATGAGGCCCAATGTATTTTGTGGGCTAATGTAAAACAACTGCCTACCTATGTTCTGCAACTAAGACATATTCTTGCAACAGCGCCTCGATGCCCCTGGGCTGTGTGAGCGCTTTATAAATGAATATAATATAAAATAAAATAAAATAAATAATACATTTTCGAAAATCACTCATACATTCGAATTTTAAACAGCACAAACATTGCAGGATGAAAAACACACCTAAACTCAATTTTTAAAAAACACAATCTTCAAAAAGGCAGTAACATTTTGGCTTCTTGGTAGTCTGTCAGAGTTTCCTCAGACTTCTTGGTCATGTGCAAGCAATTGAAAGATCGTGAGTGTGCTACAGGCAGAACCGGATAGTCCTGGTGGTACAAATGTGTTGAACGGTGCTTGAAACAGGGCTCCAAGTAGTTCAATGGTGTGAACCACTAGGCTCCCAGCCGGTCGGCATGCAGGGTTCTGTGAGTCCCAATCCAGGGGCTCAGAGACACAATCAGTCTTTTTCTTGTGCTCACAAAAACAGGGGAGGCTGGCACACAACCTTAAATCCTTCTACATGGTGAGGTCATTGTTACCACTATAGCTGGCAGAGAGGCAGGTCTTGCTCCAGCAGCAGGTCACTCCTCAGGTTGCTGTAAATTCTATCCCAGGGACTCAGGGGCAAGAAAGGTCCTTGTTCTCGGGCTCCCAAACATGGGAGAGGTTTGTACACAACTGCAAGGGCCCTTCAACATGGTGAGACCCAGGGTACTGCTGTGGTTGGCAGAGAGACAGGTATTGTTCCAGCAGCAGGTTCCCCCCCACCCCAATGGCTCACCTCTGCCTTGGAACACCTGCCTTCACCTCACAACTGAAGGATTCTGAAAAGGACTGCTTTCCCAGCAGGGTGCAAATGAAATATTCTTCATGGGTTGGAATCCAAATCATGATTCAAAGAAATGGTGTGATACCCATTGTTCTGAAGGTAAACATCCATAGGCGATTGTACTCAAGCTTTCCTGCTTAGTGGTCCAATCCCTGCTCTTGAAATGAGTGTACATTGCCCTTCTGACATCACAACCAACGTGCTTTGATCTAGAAGAAGTGGAAGGGAAAGGACAGAGAGATCAAGACAGAGAGAAATACGATGGTGGAAGTCTTTCTCTACTGTACAGAGATATCCTTCTACACTAACCCCACCCCCCTGTCTTCCTTCTAGGTTAAAAAACCCCTTGAAATGCAACACTCTGGGTTGAGGCTACTACCTTTGAATGGGTGTGTTACTTTGATGCCCGATCCCAGGTCAGCTGCCTGCTGTGTGGCTGTCTCTGGAGGAGGACATTACCAACCCTCACAAAGAGATCAAAGAAGAGGTATGGTAATTCAGATTCCTGTCCTGTCACCTGTCAGGCTAAGCCTGTCAGGCCACAACATACCTCACTTTCCACAGCTGAGCTGGTCCACTGGAGCTGACACATGTGTGATATCAAATTGGATGTGGCTTCAATGATCATGAGTAGTGCCATGCACCATGACTTACACAGGCATAGTTTATATTTAGAGTTTGCCTTGCAACCAACATGGGCGGCTTATGATCATCAGAATTTTGGCACAGGCATATCTGAAATGCAGACCTTGTGCTGCAGAGACTTGACTATCACTGTAGCTGTCAAATGGGCAACTGTGACCTCTGAACCTGCTCCGCGCCACTGATAGAGCAGGCGCTACAGGTCAGGATAGTGATGCAGCAGTGCACAGATATACACCATGCTTTTGGCATAGGGCCTATGCAAGGGGATTATGATCAGAAGATTATCATTTCAGAGATGGAATTACCTACATCATTTTTATTAATAAATAAAAATAAATAAAGCCAAGGCTTTCACACCCATGTCAGATGGCTATTCAGCACAGTCATATTCATAGGAAAGCTAAGTATATCTCTGCGTGTGTCCATAGATTAGGACAAGGAATGATGGACTAGGATGGGGGTCCAAGACAAGGGACTAGGACTAGGGACTATAACGAAGGGCTAGAAAGGTACATTGGGACTAGGACGAGGGATGAGGCCAAGAGACTGGCTAAGGACAAGGATGTAGATGAGTCAGGTGTAAACACCCATAGACAGTGTCACAAACAAAGACAATAGAATCACAATTGAAGTTGGGGTTCAACTTCACTTAGGACAGCACCTTGTCCTAGTGCTTAGTCATGGCCTTAAACTCTCATCATAACCTTTGTCCATTGTCTGAGTCTTCTGTCCTAGTCCCTCATCCCAGGTCTTTGTTCTTGTCCCTCTTGCAGGGTTCACATCCTTATCCTTTATCTAGTCCCACACCCTTTGTCCAAATCTCTCAGTCCAGTCTCTAGTTCTAGTCCCAGTCCAGTCTCAGTCTTCCATTTGAGTCCAAGTATCTTTTCTTAGTCCTAGTCTCTCCTCCTAGCCCCAGTCATTGCCCTAATGGTAGCCTCTTGTCATAGTCCCTATCTTAGTCTCAGTCTTTCAATCACACTTTCACCGGCACAAGACTCCACTGTTTCCTCTGTTTGCTCATGCCTACAGCCTGGCAGAAAATTGCATGGTGGGTAGAGGACTAAAAAAGTTACAATCTGTGATGAAGTAAATGTATGAATGTGAGATAAGTGATTAGGACAAGGGACTTCAATAAGGGACAGGGTTAATAGATTAGGACAAGGAATGATGGACTAGAATGGGGGTTCAAGACAAGGGACTAGGATTAGGGACTATAACAAAGGGCTAGAAAGATACACTGGGACTGGGACGAGGGATGAGGCCAAGAGACTGACTAAGGACAAGGATGAGAGACTAGGACAATGGATGAGGAACTATGACAAAGGGCTCAAATGAGGTATTGGGATTAGGGTCAGAGATTAGTAATAGGACAAGGTATGAGGATGAGAGACCAGGACTAGGATTGTAAAAATATTTTTATTTTAATTTATAGGTTCTGC
Organism: Ambystoma mexicanum; assembly: GCF_040938575.1. NCBI lineage: Eukaryota > Metazoa > Chordata > Amphibia > Caudata > Ambystomatidae > Ambystoma > Ambystoma mexicanum. The sequence continues at coordinate 435,547,204 of NC_090927.1, read as the reverse complement.
TAGTGTAGCATCACTAATCTCATGTCCCCACACATACAGTCCCACTCCACAATTCTGGGAAAGGCACAGCAGTTTCTTTTAGGCAAAGTAAAATGTATTTAAAAGAAGTAAAGTCAATCTAAACAATGGTGGTCTCCAGGTTTTTGCCAGGGAGGTCAATATAATGTTATAGGTAACAAGAAAATCGATCAGGAAAACAAAGGTTTGTCTGCCTGCTGAAATAGTTCACTCACAAATATTAATTTCCATAATGAATTCTATGTATACATTATAATCTAAAATACATGAGGCATTCTAAATACGCTTCTGTATCTTGTCAATAAAAGTCTCTCAATATTTTTAGCTTCACCAAAACATTTTCCCAATGATATCCACCTTTTATAGAATTAAAGTAATATTTCTACAATAAATGTGGTACAGGGAATACTTACATGTGTGTGCAATCTTCTCCGAACACGTGTGTGCAATCTTCAATACATATTTGTGTATACAGCTATCACTATATATATATATATATGTGTGTGTAGCTCCCACCAATATTTCTGGATGTCTTGTCCCACACAGGTGACTGTCAGATTTAATCTTCTTTTTCTGGCAAATAGTCTCTGAAAACGTGTTACTTAGGCCTGAAAACCTGGAACCAACACTAAACAGGAACTTCCTGATCTTTTCTGCACAATGAAAGACAGTTTAGAATGCAGGTTTCGACTTCAAGAGCCAATCTGCGCCAATAAAATCCCAGCTCCATCTTCACCATGATGGATTGGTGAACTCTCTTTCTGGAAACAACATAGATTAAAACAGTTGCATCTCTGTCCGAGAAACCAGAGAAAACGAATAAATAATAAAAAATGCTTATTTAAAGTAATGAATATAAAATTAGAATAAATAATTGAATGTTAATGATACTCTGACCGAGACCTGACAAAAGGGCAGCAGCGGTACAGAATTACACCCCAGCCGAACACAGAAAAAAAGATGCAGCAGTTTCAGGATTTGTGCAATTACTGCCAGTCCCATTATCTGGACAGCCAAAATTATAGAATGATTTAAATAAATAAATGGTGCACTCACCAATGCAATATACATAAGGGGAACTCCAGGGCAAAAAAACAATCCGATCAACCCATGTCCTAGTACCAAAAGAACTACACACAAGGACTGGATACTGGAATTAATTCAAATACAGAGAATCATGACTAGAGAGCTTCTGAAGGAGAAAGAAATAAAATTTACCCATAGTCAGATACAAAATAACATTCATTTTATTCAAAGTTCCTTTGTTTAAAAAAACACATCACAAGAAAAGCATAAAAATACATACTGATAATAATTGACAATTAAGCATTTGTACTTTTTTGATGATTAAACACAGACTTCTTATCACAACCGGAAAATAACAACAATACAATTCACAACAATTACAAACTGAATCATGAAACAGTACTTAAATCATGAAAACTGTTAACAGATACTCAAAGAACACTAAAAGATTGCCCAAGTTCATAGAGCATACTTAATATGACTCAAATTTGCCCAACATGTTTAATTCCCATAAAATCGTAAGTGTATACAATTTTGGGAAATTCTTCAGGGGGTTTCTGTTAAGTTCCTGTGTCCACACCAGTATTTGTGGATGATGTGTCTTGCTCTTGCTTAAACGTGATATTCTGTAATTTGAACATAAATAGACACAATATATTACTGATTGCTGTCGATCTTAACAGTTATTTCACTTTGACAAGTGAAGTGCAAAACATGTAAGTATCTCAATCACTAAACGTAGCACTATAACACTTATCTATTGTAATCACTTTCAATAGTAATGCGAATGAGGGTCTTAATCCACCAGCACAGCTTCCTACCTACAGAGGCACAAAAGTCTGGATCAGTAATTAGTGACTGTGAGTCACTCTTTATAATGCAGATTGATCAAGGGAAATAGTACTTCAACTTCCGAGTAATAAACCAACAGTACCCAAAATGTGTCTAAAGATGGCTTCTCTACACCTATTTAAACTTACTTGAATTTTTGAGTCAAGACTGGAGAGAAATTCATGCTGTATGCAGTCGATCACACACTTGAAGTCATCTTGTATTGCTTGATGCTCGTTTAAGGAGTATCAATATCATGTGTGATCTGCAATAGAATAAAATATTGCAGAGCTTTCAGCTTCATAGTATCTAAAGGTATTGAAATGGCTACTAGATGGAACATGTGGATGTTAAGAATCAAACCCCAATAAAATTGGTGGTTGTTATACTCCCGCAAATTCTTAGTTAATTAAGATCAAGAAACTAAGTGTACTCGCTTAAATCAGATTTTGATGTCGGGTGGAAATGCGAAATTCACTGAATGGTGTTGACCAACAAATTATTTCGAAATATGTTGTCATCTGAGTACAGCGATGAAATATGAGTGCAGCAGTCGAGCTGTCGAAATAAAAAAAAGACAAAACACTGTCTTAATCATAATGTTATTAGAAACTTTAAATAGATGTTGTAAGTAAGCTCATCTCTCATCAGAAACTGACTCAATGAACCGGCAGGGGCACGTAGAGCGACTTACTTCGTTATCCTTGTGGCTTATTCATCCAACATGCTTCTGTTCGGAGTGTTATTATACCAGCGGCAAAGATTTCATTAGTCCGCGACATGGATTAAATAGTTGAGAACATTGCAGTCAGTCCAACGCATGTTGCTACGTCGTGGAACATGAAAACTGGCAGCCATTTTGAGACGAGTTGTAAAACAAGCTGCATTCCCGTTAGAGAGGGCATTGCCATGGAGACGGTTCATGATGAAACCTCACCCTGTGATGTATGTTAAAGACTATCATGATCCTTTACTTAAATGTAACATCTCAATCAAAGGATAGCAGATAATAACTAACCGCAATCATGGTCGTGCTCGATGTCGCACTTGGCACAATGTTTCATGTGCACAATCAAATGATTGTATTAGCATAAATTATGCCAATCAATCATGTCATTCATGCCTATATTGCGGCTGTTAGTTAAAAATATCATCTTTGTTTCCTCTCTTGTTAGCCTAAGTTTGTCTCTTTGTGTATTGTTACCTTGGTGCACTTTGATTAATATTGACCACTTCAGATCTTCACAAGAGTGACCAGCCATCAGGAAATGTTTTACCATCGGTATCATTAATACTGTGTTGCAGATGCAGCTCTTATGCTCACCAATCCAAACTTTCACTGGTCGTTCAGTTTTTCCAATGTAGATCTTTCGGCACGGGCACAAAATTAGATACATTACCCATGCAGTGCTACAATTTGTAAAATCTTGTTTGTGCAAAGGGTTTATAAGGCCAATGTTTCCCACTGTGGTTCTGGTTGTCGAGCTGCAGCATCTACAGTTTCTGCAAGCGCTATGGCCCTTTAGTTTAGTTAAGCCCCATGTCTCCATTAGGGTGGTTTGTCTTCGGTTAGGTTCATATACAACATTCCTGGTGATTAGTTCTTTTAAATTTCTACTCCTCTTGAAAACACATCTCAGAGTCATAACAGGTTTGGTTCCTTTAGACAGGATGTGCCAGTTTTTTATTAACTATTTTTTTGATCTGGTTAGATAAAGCATTGAATGTGCTCACTAAAACAATGCGTTAGGTTTGCAAATTTTTCAGTCTATTTTCTAGAAGGCCTTCATGATTGTTATTTGACACTGTTTTAAAGGCCCTTTTAACGATTTTCTTAGGCTCCCCTCTTTCAATCAAGTTAAGGCTCAGTACTTTACCTTCCTTTTCAAACTCTTCTTTGTTTGTGCTTTTACATTTCATCCTTAAAAATGGTCCTACTGGTAGATTTTCTCTGACATGTCTAGGGTGGAAACTATCATTCTTCAAAATCCAGTTTTTGTCTGTTGGTTTAAGGAAAGATTTCACTTTGATGATTCTTTCCTCTTGATCGACGTAGATGGTAATGTCAATAAAATGTAGCTGTAGGTTACTGTATACTCATTGTGAATTTCCAAAAAGGGTTTTGTTTATTCAACCGGTCAAAAAGCCTTTTCGATACTTAGTGTGTCACTATGCCAGAGCACTATCACATCGTCGATATTTCTTCTCCACTATTTAAAGTTGTGCTTATAAGGGTTGACTTCACTCAGTATTTTGCTTCTTTCTAACTATTCAACATAAAGGTTGGCCAAAGTTGGTGCCACGGTGGACCCCATTGCAGTGCATGTATCTGTTTGAAGAATCTGTTATTAAATTGGAAATAGTTCTCAGTGAGTGCCATCTCAGTGCACCAGAGAATAAAAGAATTCAGAATGATTCCGCCTTGTCGTTTTGATAGAAAATGTTCTTCAATCATTTCAATTGTCACCTCTTGCGGAATTTTGGTGTAAAGTGAGACGATATCTAAACTCACAAGTTCTCGCAACTCCAGATTACAATAAACAATTATTTCTGTTATCCCATTCCAATGGGCAAGTGATTACAACTGCCCTCACACAGAAAACAGCTGCAAGGACACAAGCCCCCGGGTTATTACATTGGTAGTTTAGACCCTGCAATGCAGGGACATTTTTTCCATGCAAGCATGCACTTGCAGCAGTAGCTTTTGCAAATGAAAATCATACGTCATAACGGGATGCCCAGTGATGCTCTATGTAGAGCATGCATTGGTTGCTATCTTTGAAAAATCAAAGTCTACACTCACTACCCAACGAGCGTCAGGGTATGAGGTTATACTTTCAAATTCAGCAATTGACATTGTGAGGTGCCACGTTGTCAATCCAGCGACCTTCATCACCCAGTCAGTGCAGGCGGGTGATGACATTCATGATTGCACCATGTACCAAGAGGGACAAGAGGGTCTGCACACATTGAGGGAAGAAGCATTAGATGAGTGAGAGATACCTTTCATTGATGGTACATCAACAATTTTCCAGAACACAGGATTTCAACTTACTGGGTCAGCCTTAGTGCACTTTGAGTAGGAGGACTTTGAGGTGGCAGCACAGATGAGATTAGCAGAGTAAGAAAGGTGGGCACCACTTATACTTAAAGCAATTTAGATGAAGGTTTTTGTGCACATTTACAAAATCAATCTAATAATTTTGGAGCAAAATGGTGGAAAAGCCCTTTGCACAAGGGTAAACAATATTGAAGAAAAAAGGATCAGAATTCCCTCTTGACCAACCATATGCTCTCACAGTGTTATTCATTCAAAATTTCATATTCATATGATCAAGTTAAATATGATTCATATCATCTTTGAAATATATGCCTCGAGTCAGATCTAATAACTCAGTTATATCCATCATAAAAAGCAGTATGCAATACAGTGTATCCATTAGCCAATGCATTTCAGAACCCTGTCCGTCTTCAGGGCCAAAAATACTATTTAGATCATACATTATTGGAGTTCATGCATTTTATGATGGAATAAAAGAACTAAGTTATTAGATCTGACTGCAGGAATTCAATATTTAACTTGATGATCTTAATATGACATTTTAAATTAATTACACTGTGAAAAATTATGGTTGGTCAAGAGAGCACAGATGAGATTACCACCACATTATTCAGTGCAACCTGCTGAATTATTGTCATTGATATCAGCAACAGAGGTGCGTCAGGGATGTTGTGGCACTGTTTATTCAGCATTGCCCTATGTCACCACCAGGGTACATTTAGGGTTGTCTCTGTGGAAGAGGCACCGGTTCAGCTTTCGCAGTTGCTATCAATGCTGATAGAGGTGTTACCTGCCTTCAGATTTGACGGTAGTTAATTGTGCTGCACACATGGGGAGTACATATGTCACATCATGTGGCAACAAGGCAGCAGACATAGCAGCAAAACAAGCAACATATCTGCCATTTGTTACTGATTTTGCTCGCATGTTTACAAGCATGTCACAACAGCAACTGCAGCTAGCATACTGCTATAACCCCCTACAAGTAACTCAGATAACGGACTTACAGGGCAGGGCCTCCCAGCAGGAGCACACATTATGAAAGAAGAGGAGGTGCTCCTTGTCCCCCACTGATTTAATTTGACATCAAAACAGCTCTGGGAAGATGGAAGATGGTCAAGCCTGTAGATTTACTTAAGGTGGCTCTTGAACAGCTGCATTACCCAGCACATACTTCAAAAGAAAGCATTGCAGCTGATTAACAGGCAGAGAGTTTTTTTCAGCAAGAGTTAAGAGGGACATTTCACACTCTGGTCTGTTTTTGGACAGGGGGCAGGCTTCACACTAATTCTGGCAATGTATTGTACAACAATATGGCAGCACTGGAGAGAGAGAGAGAATTAAACGAACATTTCATGTGTGCTTCCTCATCCCACATGTGAAAGGAGCACCCAGAACATCTATTTCAAGAGAGGTGCAGATAAAAAAGGCACATTGTTTACTTCATATGATATGTGAAGTTACAGTTCTTTTCCAAGGATGGACAGTAATGGTGCTGTGGGTGGAGGAAGGTTTGCCGCGGTTTCGGGTGCCCAAGCGAGAGATGATTTTATCCGCCGTGCCAATAAAGGATTGGACGTCGCACATCAAAGAAGATTAAAAGCCATTGGTTTAAAAAGGACGACAAGCTGCAGTGATCCTTGAAATCATAACGTGATCATCACACGATTGAATAAGCCGAACAGGCAGCGGCACCACTATGAATAAGTGATGCTTTCGACAGAATTCTGTCCCTGTTCCATCCACTGAATAAGATTCTCAATAAACATGGGGTTAGAAGATTAAAGATCATCAACAGAATAATCCACTCTCTGTCCTGATGAAGGCCTGGTGTGATCAATGATGAGACCATTTCAATATGTGGTCTACCTCAGATGAAGAGGCCGAAATGCAGCGCGTCAACACAACATCTGTATAAACATCCATTAAAAACGAAAACCAGAAAGGGTGACGGGAAGTTGGTAACGCTCAGAGATACTGAAGGGGTAGTAAAAGAAAGGGTTCTAAGACACAAGAAAGGATAGGCTCCCTTAGGAAAATTTGTGGAAACATCAGTGTATATTTTGGTACCACAATAGGCCTCATTGGTGTCTGACTTAGTAAACAACTACACATGTGATTTTTTCTTTTCTTTGAACTCCCGCTATTTTTGTGCTCTGTTTGAAAAGTCCAAGCTCTAATATGAACTTCTAGAATTATGGACATAGGAGTACTAAGACCTCTATGGCATAAAAGTGATGCATGATGTATACTAACCCAGAATGAATGAGCAGATTTTGTGAAATGTGAATTTGTCAACCTAAATATGTTATATGTTTTTTAAATGAAATGTTTTTTGGAAAACACAGGAAACTAGATGTGAAAATAAAATATGAGTTTCTGTTCGAAATATGAATCTGTTAAGTTTGGTAATTAGGAGTTAAGAGAATTGCTAACTCCAGGGATACTGGTATGGGTTCGACTAAACTGAGTCGTTGAAATACAGTAGCAGGAGAAAGTTTGTGATTCCTATATTTCATGGAAGGTTAAATTGGACATGAAGGAAACTATATAAAGATAAAAAAAAGATGGCAGAGGATCCCAACACAGGGGGCATAGGGCTGCAATACGAGAGGAAGGTATCACAAAAGGGGGAGGTTACTTGCACAATACATCACACACTTACATGCCTGAACGAGTTGGGGTGCTTCATAACTTGGTGTAGGAAGAGGCTGCATATGTGTGTGCAGGTGGCTGTTTTCTTCAGAGGTGAATGGGTGGAGGGGTTCATGAGCTGCAGGGCAAAGGGTTTGTCTGGGTTTGGGTATGAAGTGGCAGCCTCTATTAATGCATCCTGTTTGAAGATTTGTGAGGGAAATGTGCATGCCCTCACTTGGATAGCTGACAACAAAACACTGGTGGCAGTTGAACTACATACATGTCGTTCATTGTGTTTCAGATCTTGAGGTACCATTAAAATAGGAGAGAATGAGGATTGCACAAAAAACGATGGAGCTACCCAGTATGCACGAAGGGATATCTACCATTATGGTTTTTTATAGGGTCTGTGGGCCCAACTCATATCTACAGTTGCCACCACTTTGGGCCGGCTCATGCTCCCTCATTGCTTTTGGAGAGGTGACTCCAAATTTTAACGGTGACTCCACATTTTACCTAGGGCTCCACATTTCAATAAGGATAAAAGATTGATCCCCATAGTGAGCAAGCAAGTGAGAGTCAGGCGTGAGACTCAGGCTGAATCTAGTAGATATCAGTATTAGGAATGCATTGAACACACGCCAGAAAAATGAAGGTTTTGAATTTGGCATTGCATGACATGATGTTATCATTTTGCACCACTACACCATAGTTGTGGTTTGAGTTGCACTGAAAAAAACATGATACTAACACGCTAACCACTAATACCCCCTAATAATACTCAGAAAAAGTCAGTTCAAGACTTTTATATAAACCTGGTGCAGATTGATAAGACATTTGGGCTGTGTAAGGTTATCTTGGAAATTCAAAAAATAAAACATTGAGAATGAAGGATGTGCTGCGTTTGAATGAAGACGTGAAGTCAGAATTATGGAATGTGAAATCCGTTTTGCTTAAAACTAGTCTATTGTTTAAAAGACTTTCAGAGCAGGAAACGGCACTGAGATGTAGCTATTTTCATCCGTTGCTACCATTATAAGCAGTCAGGATGAACACGGTCAGAACTTTCAAGAGGGTTGGCTGAGTTTCAAGTGAGGCGAATGGTATTAACAGATTCAAATAACTACTTCTCAGTGCTGTTTTCTGCACTGAAAGTCTTTTAAACAATTGACTGGTTTTAAGCAAGACAGATTTAACATTACACAATTCTGACTTGCCATGTCTTCATTCAAACACAGCACAGCCTTAATTCTGCATGTTTTATTTATTGCATTTCCAAGCTAACCTTGCACAGCCCAAATGCCATGCACATTGGGTTTATCAATTAGCACCAAGTTTATATAAAAGTCATGAACTGACTTGCTCTGAATACTAGTAGGGGTTGTTAGTGGTTAGCGTATGTTAGTCTCATGTTTTTTTCAATGCAACTCAGCCCACAACTATGGTCTAGTGGTCAAAGTGATAACATCATGTTATGCAATGCCATTAATTTTTCTGCCATGTTTTCTATGCATTCCCAATACTGACATCTACTAGATTCAGACTGAGTCTCACACCTGAGTCTCACACTCTTACTCACTATGGGGATCAATCTTTTATCCGTATTGAAATGTGGAGCCCTAGCTAAAATGTAGAGTCACTGTTGAATTCGGAGTCACCTCTCTCTGCACTGTGCACACACCATCCCTGGTTATGACCCATTCAGACGCTGCTCCTCTTAATGCCCATAATGTTGCCGAACTGTTGATTGATACATGTTATTTTGCCAAACATTCAGATAAAGCTCACTTGTCTTTCCAGGAAAATATCAGATGAATGCTAGGCATGGACATTCACATCCTAGGCAACTCGTCAATAACATTTGGATTTATAGCTATGCCGGTGCTAGGATGGTGAACAAAGAAGGAGGTTTCTGCAATTTTGAGTAAAAGAAGGAGAAGAAGAGAAAATAGTTACACATCTCAGGAATCATTGGATTTGTTGCATGAGATTACAACTGAGTTCAGATTATTTTCTTCAACTTCTGTTTTTTTGCATCTCTTTTATCACCAGTTTTCAAGCAGCTCCGAACGCAATGGGTCCGATTCATGGAATATTGCACAGAGATCCTGCAAAGCCAGCGTGCCGAGAATGACTGCACAAGCAGACATTTTTCTGAACGCTCTGCATATTTATGGAATTGTTTGTGCAAAGTAACAGTACATGCAATTTGCGGTTAGAACTCCCAGGCAAAGCATAAACAGCTGGAAACAGCTTACTTTGCATGTTCCCCAGGCGCAAATACATATACCCTGAAAACAGTGTGTGCGGATCCCCACAATAAGGCTTGCATATCAGGGAGCTTGGGCGGGGGTCCCCCATAACTGTTACCAGCACCCCGACAACATGCGTATGATTTATCATAACTGATAAAAGTCAGAAAATCTGCATGCGAACCCCCGTAAACCATTCCTGCATCCGCTACACTGCAAATGTGTATCACTAAGTTAGATTGGAAACCTCGCTTTTGTGCTTGCACCCCTAAATTCGACACTAGATGTTACCTCTGCTCAGAGAATCCTATACGCAAGTGTCTGTATGCCTGCCTTTGGTTGGTGGATGGAATGAGGGCTTTCCGTGGCCATTTCCCTGCCAAGAGGTTGCTCGTCAGATCCATGAATATGTATTGTTCTGCGCAATAGTGGGCGTGCAATGTACTGCCTGTGGGCCATCCCTCATAATGCCCACATTTTCCCTTTTTCTTCCACTTTTTACGAGTTCCACCCACTTCCTTGCCTTCTGCACAAGCCATGCCCATGCTCTACGTGGTGTCTCCCACAAGGCACTCGGCTGCTCTCAGAGACACTCCAAACCTGCGCGCAGTCCCCACAAAGTAGGAAAAAGTGCAATGCAGTCGATTCCATGAATCGATGAACGTGATTTTGCACACAGTTTGCCATGCAAGGTCCCTATTTACAGTGAAAATAATTCCATGAATCGGGCCCTAAATGGCTCCAGATTATACTCTGGGACCTGTTGCAGCTAGCTAATGCAACAGAGAGGGAGTTACATTCTATATGCGAGGAGCATAGTGTGGTGAGATGGCTGGCCCTACAAAACAGTTATGTCTTAGACCTGTTGACAGCTATGGAAGGGGGGATAGGTGCAAAGATTGGCGCTAGTTGCTGTACCCTGGGACCAGCTAATGATGAACAGAATGGTAGTTTGACTGCAGCTATGAAAACTTTACATACATTACACGAAGATGGAATAAGAATTTAGCAGGGCCATCAAAGAAGATTGGTATGATGCACTTTTTTCAGTTCAGAACCTGAAGGCATTGGTACCTGTCCTAGTAGTGCCCCTCATCATTTTCTGCACCGCCCAAGTAACGTTGGGTTGTTGTGTGCGGGCTGGAGGAGATGGAGTAAAACTGTTGGAAGGAGATAAGCGAAAAAGAGTGGAAAGATGTTTTCTCTCTGAGTGAAGGGAATGGGAAATGGGGTGGTGAAGGAAGATGGCAATCAGGGTGTGAAGAAAAGATGAATAGTTGCAGTGGGAAGAGGTACCGATATCCCAGAGGTTCAATTTTCATAACCGGCGGATCCTGAATATGTGGTGGGTGAGTTGCTTTGGGGAAGTGAACTGTATTATCCTTCCCTGAGCCCAAAGAGGAATGTGCAGAGGAGTGCTACCTCATGAAGAAGTTTTGTAAAATGTGGGTGAAGAAGCTGGAGAAGAAAGGTTGGACGAAGGAGGAGTTGTTTGTTACTGACATAACAAAAGGGGGCAGAGTGCAGATGCAGGTGCAGCGACCACAACATGAGCCCAAATATGGTCTGAGAAAGGTCATCTAGCAGGGCATCAGGAGACACGGTGTGATATAATGGCCACATGCCGTGAGGACAGTAGCAGTGCTGATAACTTTAGCTTAGAAGCTAAGATGTGGTGCAATATAGCACACAGTAATATATTTTGTTTTTACATAACATAGGCAATTGTTTGATTGTAAACATTGCTTTTTTCCACCATTGCAGCACATAACATTGTATTATATGCATGCACTGCACCTCACGGAAAGGACTCAATATATTATTTTCCATGTAGCACATTGCCCCACGTCTGCAAACGGCCTGCAGCACACGGCATGGCACCATATTTACTATACTTTGCTGATACAACATGATTGCTTAAAAGTACATGGTACATGGTGCATGGCACTGCATTGCTGCATGTGTCACACTACATAGAAAACCAGAGCACATTTTGTAGCACACTTGCCCGCAATCAAGCTCATGGAACTACATTTTCAGGTTACATGACAGCTGGATAGAAGGTGTATAGCACGTACAGTCATACCTTCACCATCTGACACAGCACACACACAGCCCATCGCATTGTATTTTCTTTCATGGCAAAGATGTGCACCTTTTGTTCTTGGTATTTATTTTAGAACACCTAGTGTGGAACACACAGCACTGCATTATTGTATATGGTGACTGGGGATACTCCGTACTATGAAAAAGAGCCTAACCATATTTTAAGAAGGCCTTGAGGTATTGAGCTGCCATTATTGTGTAATAGGCCATTGTTGTTAGTTGGAACCACTTCATTAAATTCCGTCCTGTCCAGTAAGCATGCTGAGCACTCAAGGGCAGGTGGGGAGGGGTATGAGATAGTTGGCAGCTTATTATTCCGAGGGAAGTATTTCTCAAGGGACAAAGGCTCAGTCCCATACAGCAAATGTTGCTTAATGAGATAGGAAAGAATACATGTTTGTGTAGGCCATCATGTTTATGAGGGGTGGGATTCGTTCTCTGGCAGCAACAATGTGAAATTGGCTGAGTAATATGGAGACATTTGCAGAAATTATGTTTCAGGAGCAGTGATCATCCATGGACCTGTTATGTTTTTTTCTGGAAGGCCATTTTTTGAAGCGTTAGTTACTAGAAAATGGGTTACCAGGATTGGAAAAATGTATCTAGATGGGCAGCTACTTAGTGAGCTGGTGTGCACAGTGGGAATGGGGAATGAATAGAGGAGGTGTGTGCCATGTTGGTTCGCTTCTCATTGGCCCATCTCAGTGGGATGTTGAGGCTCCAGATGTCTGAGGTAGCATGGTTCAATAAAGCAATAGAACCCAACGGGGGGCATTACCGGTCTGTTAATGGCCCCGGGGCTATGTTATAGCCCTCTCTTTGGTTGGGCTTGTAACTGTCACCCATGGGGCATTAGCAGATCAGTAATTCCCCCCTCCCGAGGTTCTATTGCTATTAGCATGTCATACCAATGTACTAATAGCATTTTGCTGCAAGTTGAAACTGTTTCTGAACTTGAGAGAAAAAACCCAAAAAATGGCTGTCAGGGATAGAGTTCCCTTCTCCCTTTCTATGGAGGCCATTACAAAATAGAACAAAAAATAAACAAACAAAATTGCTGCCATGGAACAGGGAAAAGGGTCTACACTTTATAGTCCCTTCTCCCTTTCCATGGGGGCCGGGGAAGAAAGAAAAGGAATAGAGCACTTCAGGTGAGTGTTTTCCGGCTAGGTAATGAACCAGCAAGGGACAATAAGATTGTTTGTAACAATCTGATTGTCCCTCGCCAGATACTAATTAGTATTACACCCTTTATGAAACTTTTTCCCTGAGATGGGCATGGTGCATTTTCTGCTGACCATGAGCGGTGAGATCATGTTGGGTGGGTGGTGTTCTTTTTTGTGATGAAATAGTAACTGCCATGTACATATGAAAAATGTATAAGGTTATTTAGGGGACTGGTGACAACCAGCCAATGATAAATGATAATATTAGGATAATGTTTTTGTTATATTTTTTTTTCAATATGCTAATGTTTTGTTTGTGGCTATGCAATGTTCAGCCAGTAGTGGGCATGTGAAATTAGCTACGTTCCGTTCATATTCCCTGCCATGATGTATCAATACATTTTGTGTTTTTTCCTGCAAGTAGTGCACTCCTTTTTGATTTCTGTGTATTATCTTTTTCCTACTTTTGGACCTGTGTTGGGAGCACCCCTAGCTCAACACCCTTACTTGCTGCTCAACCCAGACTTGCCTCTTTTGCACATACCAGATGGGGCATGTAATATGAAGATTCTCCCCAAGATCATCTACACGATTACAATCCTCCTTACTAATATGGAGGTCGTCCTTAATACGCATATTATATGCATGTTGATGTAAGTGCACAGATCATCACTAGTTCTGGATATTAAATCTCTGGAGGAATGACGCTCCTGCCCTTTACAGTTTTCCGAGAACACAATTAAATCATAACCACATGGGACAGCTTATCAGCCCCCTTTAAAATAGTGTGAAATACCAGAGATGAGCCAATATATAGCAACCAGATCCAATTCGAAATCGTTAAGAAATTCGACCTGATCAATGTCTTTAGAGCATATCCCTTTCAGAGGCTCAATAGAATTAAATAGCGAAAATAGATCTGTTTAAGATAACATGTGTTTTAGAAATAGGAAGTATTTCCAATAAAATGCAGTTATTGGCTCCAGTCGCTTCCATTGCATACATTGCACAGGTAATGAGGACAAGCAGGTTGAATCAGCCTGCAAGGCAAGGGCATTCCTTCTCGCCTCTAACGTCAAAAATGCATAGTCTTGTGGGGGAGCAGAGTGGAAGGAACTTAAAGTCGGTGTCAACGCTCTTCTTTTGTCTTCCAAGGTCCTAAAAGGAAGATTCTTCATGCTTATTAGATCAGTAGAGTTGACAGTATTTGTTATTCTTATGGCCTGATTAACAACCAGATCCGCTCTTTGTAGCTCAGTACCCGGCACCTGCTTCAAAGGAATACCAGGTTTCTAAGGGTGCAAAGGTACTTGTGCTGGCAATTTATTTGAATGCATAGACATATTAAGCAGCAAATCCTCTATGTCAGAGTGATCCCAGTTGGAAGGGTCGGGTTCCTTATGCATTTAAATCAGAGTGTGTGTTTATTGGCCAGCCACACAGAGCTGCACGTTATTGGACCCACACTTTCCTTTTTTCTTTCTAGGCACAGCAGCTGCTTTTACAGATTTGGTAGTGCAAGCCTCCTACTCTGGAGGCATTCTCAAATTCTGAAGGAATTTGCAAGACACACAACCATTGTTGACAGCAATACTTTTTGTTGTTGTTGTTTTTTTCCCTCTGGCATTTTCTTTGGCTGTTGCTTTTTTTTCCTCTGATGATAGAATAGTTCAATGCATTGGTAGCTGTTTTCTCCAAGGACATTGTTTGATCTACAATAGTAGAAATATTGAGTTGCTTGTGACTCTTGTTCCCTTATAGAAATTATAGAAGCATCTTGTATCGAGTGAGCCTTAGGAGATCCTTATGTGCCCTCTCGGCATGACTTTGAGCCAAAGTAAAGGGCATTTTGCTCGGATGGACATTTGTACTGATGTTGCTTAGATTATCTCTACTGATGCCATCTTGTGCCATATCAGGCAGAAATAGTACTGATTGACAATAAAAAAATGGGCTCACCAAGATCACCTTCGGGTTCTGAGCCATTATGTACTCCTCCAAAAAAGCCAGTTGGAATTAGTTAATATCAACATAGCTCTTTGTTCAGACATATTAAGATGAATATTCTCATAAAGCTTTTCGAGCGAATTTATCACAAAGTTCAGAGCTGATATAGTAGTTGCTCCAAGGGGAGGGATTGAAGTTGGTTCTAAAATACAAAGCAAGGAGAGGGAAATAGAAATGAGGAGTAATGTGAATTCCGTCAAGTCCTTAATGGGTGGGTATTAATTAATTCAGGGGAAAGACCCACCTGCTGGTTCTGAGTAACAATTTTGCTTGCAGCACACCCAGAACTTGAGAAGCAGAAAAACCTGCATTTTGACTAAGGTTCAGCATAAGTGCATCAGGAAAGTTGTCCTTCTCCCTCAAGGGTGATATCTGCTCCTGATCTCGAATAACTGGAACCGCTAAATAATTTAGAGATCTCTCTCCGAAAAAAGAGGTGATTTTAGTGTTGTAGTATACACGTGATCCAGCAGAAGACTCACTGCTCATGGTTCCAGTCACTTTAGGAGTAGAGGTCTGCACAGTGTACACAGCCCCATGTCGGAAAAGGGGAATCGGCCCGAGTGTTCTACTTTAAGCCCTCCATGGGCGCTTTTTCAGAAGTACCTTGTACACCCACAGTCTTACTGTGCAGCTCATAATTAGTGGGCATGATAAGGTATAAGGAGATTTATCAGACTTCCCTCACCACTCAATCTACCATGCACCTTCACAGCCGATCCCAGTCGGTGACTGCCGCTGAATGCACTCAGCACTCTGCACTCACGCGCTCTGCGCTCAGGCGGTGCATTTTAAGAGCTGATGTAGCACCCAATAGAATCCTCTTGGCAACAATTCCACAAAGTGAAATAACTTCAGGTCTGCACTGCCTCTGACTGCACTTGACACTCTGCACTCATGTTCTCTGTGCTCAGGCGGTGCCTTTTAAGAGCTGGTGGAGCACCTAATAGAAACCTCTTGGCTATAGTTTTACAAAGTGAAAGGCCCATGCTGCTGCAGACTACACTCAGCACTCTGCACTCACAGGCTCCACGCTATGTACTCAAGTGGCACCTTTTAAGAGCTGGTGTAGCACCCAATAGAATCCTCTTGGCAACAATTGCATGAAGTGAATGAGCTTCAGGTCCACGACTGCACTCAGTCTCTGCACTCATAATATAAAATGCCTTCCCTAGCCCTGTGACTTGAAAGGAGGAAATCTTCCCTCTGAGTCCCATGATTGAAAAGGTGGGAGGGCATGTCAATCCTAATCTTATGAGAAAGGCCTTACTTTTATGTGATATAACCTTGAAAGTGAATGTGGGAGTTTAATAGAATAAAACTCATTATAATACATATGTCTGGAAGAACAATTAAAGATGCAACATAATTTGGTGGCATATTTCTTTATGCAGTTATTGTTTTTTTAAATAATTGGATTACTGCTTATACTTGTGTATAATGAAAATTTGATGTCTAATTAAAGAGGTAATTCCCACAATTGCAACACAAATAGTCTCATGTTTTTTGTGGTATGGATGCAAAGTTAAGCTAATCTTCATTTTTCAAGGTAGACTCATCAATAAAATGTGACTTTTCATTTGATTTAACACACACCACTTATGTGCCCTGAATTTTCCATAGAGTGCCATAGCGTTTCTTCAAAGTTACACTAGTCATTATGGGAGGTTTCCCCAAATCCAAGCACATTTCTCATCAGTCCTGGGAATCTCTCTCATGCCTTGGTCCTCTTCATTGATATGATATTTGTATAGGCCTAAATGAGTTTGCTTTTCCATACCTTCATACATGCGACAGGATGATATGATATGATATGAATTGGCATTTATAAGGCACGTGTACACAAGTGTTTCTAGGCACAAGATGCACAGCGAACAAGATCAGAGGGTGGAAGCTAATGTATGTATTTCTGTTTGAAGCTGGTAATGAAATAACCCAGTTGCAAATAACAGAAAATTATCTCCGAGGATGGTCCTGCCTTAGCTTGAAACTCTGTAGCATGCTTTTCACCCTTAGGTGAGGCATCAGTCAGTTTGCAGTCAACGTGCTGTAAAACAGAAACAAATACATGGCTTTCTATTTCACAAAATGTGTTCTTTCAAATTATGTGCAACATGTAATAGATTAGGAAAAATGAATTTAATGTGTGGTTATGGGATTATACAATAAACTTAACAGTAGTTGAATAAATACACCACTTTACATTGTTGGCTTTAAAACAGTTAAATCCATGGTGCATGTTGCTCTTTTAACAACATTTTAAAGAATTCCACATGCAGAATCCATTTATTTGACTTTTTAATCTTCACAACTGAACATTTCTATAGCTCAGGCTGGATTCTCTTATTGGTAAATACATTTGAGACACTAGGGTGCTGCAATTAAAGCAGATACCAAATCACTAATTTCGTTTTTTGTGTTTGCTTGCATACATGTTTCAGGTAAGTGTAAAATGTAGGATGAGAAACTAGGACTTGTCTGAGAGCCCAGGACAAGAATCAAATGAGAGACTCGAACAATGGATTTGGATGGAAACTAGGACAAATATTATAAAGACTACCACAGCATAAGACTAGCGCATGAGCATAGTATGAAGGACTAAAATGGGAGACTAGCACTGGACAAGGGACTAGGATAAAGAACACAGGATTAGGCTGTGGGACTAGGACACATGTCTGTAAGATTTGGCTTTGTAGATGGTTTGAACCACAATTCCCATCAGCCCCAGGCACCATAGTCAATGGTGATGGCCCATGGGAGTCAGAGTCCAAACCATCTGGAGAACCCCATGTTGAAGACCCCTGGACTGGGATAAGGGACTAGGATGAGAAACAGGTACAAAGGACTAAAACAACAGTTTGGGATGAGGAATGAGGGACTACAAACAAGTTGAGGGACTAGAAGAAGGGACCAGATCAAGGGGCTCGGACTATTATGAGAGACTAGGGCTAATATTATAGTCTAGATCGAGAGACTATGGGCCTCATTACACAGACGGCAGTAACCATGGCGCTATTAGCACCATGGTTGCCGCCGGTATTTTACTGATTCCGCCTTGGTGAATGGGGAATTACCGCCCCATTCCAAGGTTGGCAGGGCGGTAATTCCCCATTCACCAAGGCCCTTCCCCATTCCCATTTGAGCCCCCATAGGGTTCAATGGGAATGGGGAAGGAGCAAATAACGGTACCGCTATCAGTGGTACCGTTATTTGCCCTGAAGTCCCTCAGCGGGTCCCTTCCTTAACGTGTGGTCTGGCCACATGTTTAGGACCGGACCCACTGAGGGACCTCGTAGTATGGCGCTAAGGGATTACCGGTGCCCAGTGGTCGAAGTGTACGAAAAGAAGTAGTGGAACTATGTTCCCTGCTGGCCTGCACCCACTCCCCACAAACCCCATCACCACGTCCCCTTCCACACACAATACACCCCCCAAACACTTGTACCTGCTGTTTAAGGGAACGTTCAGTGCAGTGCATTGAAAGTGCAAATTTCAACTTCTTCCTACACTTTTATTTTAAAAACGAAACCATTCCAGAACGGTTTCTTTTTAAAATAAAAGTATAGGAGCTGTAAAAAGTAATTTAAAAAAGTACAGGAGCACTGCTCCTGACCGCTCCCGCTCACTTCGACCACTGCCGGTAATCTCTTAGCGCCATCCGTGTAATGAGGCCCTATGTCTATAATAGCATGGAGGTCTAAAGTGAATCCTCAGGGCAGGATGAGATATTAGGATGAGTGACTACGTCATAAATTACCAGGCCCAGTTTGCTTTTGTTTATTCTTGTCTGAGCTGAGACAATCTGGCAGAAGAAAGCAGAGTAAGAGGCAGGACACAACAAATAACAATCTATGATGCAGTCAAAACATGCCAATAGCACTGCCGCTGTCCATGTCAACCAATCATTCCATTTCAAAACACCCTTTCCCTAATCTCTTCTCTGTGTAACACTTTTTGGGTCATATATGATATGTGCCAAAACCAAAAACGAATGTGCAGCAACGTGCGTGTGAAATGTATTGGAGCTGTATTGATGTCATGTGTTGTGTGCACGCGCACACTAAGATCAGGCTGCATACCCTTTGCTTGCATTGTGCATGCAGTGCAGCGCTCTGCAATACCACCCTAAATATACAATCTCCCTCAAGTGATAACACACGCTCACGTACCATGTGGCTTTGAGAGGCTGCACACCAATGCGACATGCATCAGATGCAGTATCATTGTAGGTGAGTTTTACTTTTTAGATTTATTTAACAAATCTTACACAACAAGCCGATGGATCAGCCACGTTCTATCCATCTCCTAATAATGTTTCATACAATCAAAGCAGAACCCGATAAGTCACTTTCAGAGTGAGAACAAAGATACCGTTAATTACCGTTACTACAGGAAAGAGAGGATGAGGGAACAGATGGGTGGGATTGCAGCAAGGTATCCTGCTGTAAGGAGGCATTACTTGCCTACACATACTGGAAGTATTTTACACAGCGAGAAAACTACTGAACGCACATTCTAGATGAATGTGGATTGGCTTTTCAATGTCCCGGATTCAGTTGGCATATGTCGGTCTCTCTGGAAGCTGCTGTCTGAAACCCCATGTAATTAGCAGCCCTGTGAAGAAGCCTCTCTGGTTAGCCCATCCCCATATGTGTTTATTATGCCTTGTTTACCGGACCTGCGTCCTGTTCCTCTTTACATGGCCATTCGCATAAGCTCCTCCGCTTCATATAACGCGCTACGAGCGTGAGCAGTTTTCTGGGTCATTCGCCCTAAACCCTTTCATAACTTGGAGCCCATCAATTAGGTCACCCTGCAGCAGCTCCCCCTTCCTTTGTTGGATGCGCAGTGCATGAATAGGCTTTGTGCAAATGCTAGAATGCTTTTTATGCTTGTATAAATGTCCTCTTTCATCATAGCTTTGAAAAACTATTTGGCTTACATCATATATCTTTGTGTGTGGCGTTATCTCATCTCATTGTACTGAAACGTGTAACACAAGTGGGTGGTTGTTTCAGCATTCGTGCTTTCCTGTTTCTTGTTACCATTTGATAATGATGTCCCGGAAAAGCGCCGTAGCCATAGTACAGAGCCTCCAGGCACACCTTCAGTTCAATTTCAAATATATTTTGCAATCTATTTTCAACAAGTATTTTGCATCGATAAGCGAAGGTGCCGATGTGCATTTGACATTTTTTTTTAGCCCCCTGGCAGAAGCCTCACCCTAGTTGTGCCTATGAATTTAGAATTTTCTGGATGCAAATGTGAACTCTAGATGTGCATATGCAATCATAAAAAAAGATTAAAAAGGCTAGACGAACATTGCATTTACAAAGAATATCTAGCTTGAACCTTAATGCAAGAGTTAGCAATCAATGAAGGCCTGCTTCTTTTAATGATACTTAAAGATGTCTGTGTTTTTAGGAACGGCGTCGGCTGAGACATCACAAGTCACATCAGGCAGATATGCTGCCAGTACCGCCAGCAATGGAACATTAGTTGAATACCAGCTTTACCCTCAGCAGCTGTATGTTGCCATGTTTATATCATGTAGAATTCACTAAACATGCAATACTCGTGTATGGCGTACCCTGTGCTTGTGTAATCTGCTGTATGTTGCCCCTGCATTCTGAAGACAGTCCCAATGTTACTAGATTGGTCCTCTAAGCATGTCTTGCCATATATATGGAATCATGCATTTCAATGGGAGAGCAGGTAGTTCATGGAGAAAAAAAAAAAAATATATATATATATATATATATATATATATTCAGTGAAAAAACGTTGTTAAAGGGACGTTATGGTTAAGTTGCGGTACTAAACACCTTTGAAATTCAGTGAGAAAACTTTGTTAAAGGGACGTTATGATTAAGTTGCGCTACTAAAAACCTATGAAATTCAGTGAAAAAACTTTGTTAAAGGGATGTTATGGTTCCAAGTAAAACCGAAAAACCCTTGAAATTCGCCAGTTATGGTAAGCTAAGCAACCATAACTCACGCCACCACCGTGCACTGCTAAGACTAACACCCAGGGCATCAAAGATGACATCACAAATTGAGGTGTTCTGAGGACGCTATTTCTGTCCGTATTGTTCGCAAGCAAGTTGACACTGTTCTAAGAACAAACGCCTGTCCGTAACTGTTCGATTGACGTCTGAAGCACTTTTAATTACTTCAGGACCCGAACAGTGTCCGTTGAACATCAACGGGCATGCGCAAACCAATGCCTGTGCATTTGGTGTCCTGCGGACAGCCGCTTCCTTCGCGAACATGTTCGTGAAGCGACCATGTGACCGCGCCCACGCTGATCGCATGTTCTGAATGGGGACACTGTTCGTGTCCCAGAACAATTGAAAAGTAAATTTTCAAGTAATCCACAATATTTTTCAATAAAAACTCACCATAGCACAAGTCCCACATACTAATTGTAAGTTATACATACTTTTTGAACCTTTTGAACCTTTTTTTGTTTTCGATCTGTCCGCGGACAGCGCGCATGTCTTCAGACCGCGAACAAGCACACCTATAAAAGACCACGCCCTAGAGCTTATTCTCATTGTGTTTCTGGCTATTCTACAGAGGACAGATATTTTTGCTGCAACCTGCAGATTTCCATCTTCAACCTGATGGCTTCTGTGGCTCCACTGCTGCCACCTGGTGCTGTGTCTGCCTCAGCACCACCCCACACCCTCCACCACCACCACCTCCCCAAGGGCCTGAAGAGGGGAACAGGAGTGAGGATGCAGAGGAGGAAGAAGAGGATGAGGAGAATGAGGTAGAGGAAATCCCTACTACCCGCACTAGGCGTGAGTCTTGAATGTGGCGGTTGTTTACCATTCATGGGAATGGTCCTAAGGCTTGTGCGAACCGTGTCACCTGAATTGAGTGCAAACTGATACTCAGTCGCGGCAGGCACGGTTCGTACAGCTTTGGGACCACTACCATGAAGCGACACCTGAGGTCATTTCACCCTGGAGCTATTCGCAAGGTTGTACCTTGCGACGAACGTAGTAGGTTGATTTCCTCTACTTCATCCTCTGTTCCTGATCCTGTCACCACAAGGACCACCTCTGTGGGACAGCGTCTTCCTCCAGCTGCCTCACAGGCCATACAGAATTCTGATGACCCTTACCTTTCGAGGGTCACAGTTGTATGTATGTACTGTGACACAGTACTCTGCAGGGGGGAGCGACTTCGCAGTGCTTTTGAGACTATCGTCTCAGAGCATGAATAGACCTGCTCACTACCCAAATAAAACCCACTCTACATCTTCCTCTCTCAGCTCGCCCTTTCTTATCCCTGTGATTGGTGTCCCCCCTTTACCCTCCTTTCCCCTCCTCTCCTAGTGTGTCATGTATAAAAAACCAAAAAAAATACTAAATTACAAAAATCAAAAAAAATAAGGCTCTTTTCAGAGCCGCCTTTCACAGTTAAAAAATAGAAGTGAAAATAAATGAAGCAGGGCCCTTTGTATTTTTTAGAAGTCCGCGGACAATCCGCGGACATCTAAAAAATTGGGTTTCTACCCTATCATAACCATTGCAATTTTCTCTGGTAGGAAGTGGTTGCTCTGAAAAGAGCCTTTGGGAGGTGTTTGTATGTCAAAAATTATAAATACTTAACACCTACTTCAAAATGGATGCTGTAATTCTAAAAAAGTTCGTAATGCATTTTGTATATTTCTCAAAAAAATCTGATTGCCAGCATAAGTAAGATGGACTCCATCTCTGCGAAAAATGTATGTACTACGAAACATAATATTTTCATTGTGAAAAGAGGACATGCCAAAATCTCTTAGAAAGATGAAGAACGAAGCCACATTTGTCTCTGTGCAATCTGTGAAAATATTACTTGAGAATTAGAGAACATGTCCATGACATTCCCAAGTCATTCTTTCGTAGAAAATTGCAAAGAAATTCCAGACACATGTCCTAAACTGTTACACAAATAGGTAGCAAGTCCAACCACTCCATTCCACGTACTCCATGCAAGTGTACTTCCACATGTGGAAATCCAAGATCTACAGCTACTCCACAGGTTTCTGCATGCACCTTCAACCAATGTATCCATGAATCTCCCAAAATCCAAACAATCTGTTTTCTGAAACACACAGCCACAGCTATCTGTTGTTCTCTCAGCAAAAAGAGTATCTGAGAAACTCTCTCCTGGCACAACACACCCACTAAACTTACCTGACCAATCCCTTTCAGTGCTCATTCTCATGTGCATGACTTCTGAACCCAAAAATCCCCGGATGTAACACCCGATGTCCGTGAACTACCGCCATGTTCGCAGACATATTGTAACATGAACAGCCCTTCTCCCATTTCCACTTCACTTTCTGTGCCATTCCCTCATTGGATGTAACTAAGAAGTCACATGACCATCCACCAATCACATTCAAGACCTCTACATCTAACTGCATCATCATAGATCAGCATTGCAAATGTACTGTGAATCTCTCTGAGTACAAGTGTCATATCATTGGCAAGCACCATCTACAAGAAATACTGTACAAGTCTCCAAGATTTCTACTTGCAGCTCCATGCATATCCAAATGCATGAACACAAACTACAGGTATGCATATTTTCTGTACAATACATGAACACATTTTCAAACTGACTTAATATTTTTGTTTTATTTCTTTATTTATTCGATTACTTTAATTTAAGCATGACATTGAGACACTATTACCTGGAAGAGCTTAGTTACAGAAATAGTGGTATTCAGTGGTACATTATGAATTTCACAAACATAGTAAAGATATTTTGTTTGCTAAAGTTAGTCATTACAATACAATTTGTTCATTAAGAACATATCATATGTATTGAACTTGTGCGACGTATCTTATGTAAATAAGATAGTTTTAATGGTTTTGAGGAAGGCGCTGAGGATTTCAATTAAAACAATCAATGTCTAAATTAAAAACAGTGCTATATACAAACAAAATTACTAATTTGTTTCTTTTACAATTGCAGTGAAGACCATTCTCCTGAAAAGAAGCAACCGAATTTGAAGAACAAAGAAGAACTAAAAATGAACCTGTTCATTTTAGAAAAAAAGTAAGTAGAAGATCACAATAATATTTGTATTATTACTGAAACACACTGTAAAGTTAATTCATGCTATTTCTGTGCCTAAAAATAGAGATTGTGCACCATTGTGTCCAAAAATCCCCATGTCTTAAACAGCGATTTACAGACAGAATGGCCCACAAATTCCTATTTTTGGACACACAAATTACCCAACTCAACCGCTACAATTTGGATATTATAGAACAAACAACTGTTTTAATTGTATACATTAGATTTACTATTTGTACTTCTCCACACCACTAGCTTACTTTTTTCTGTCATCTGAACCCCAGTTTAGTAGCATATAAATTCAAGAATACCCATCCCTACTAGTTGTACTTCCCAATGCACAATCACACACCATTACATGCATCTTTATCATCTTACTCAAACACTCAAACACTCATGCACACAGCACACATACATTGCAGAACACCCCAACCCATACCTTCTTTATTTTTTTCAACAGACCCTAAATAATGCCTACCAAAAGTCAAGTCCATAGAGAGCAACGCAGAAGAAGAGCAAATGAAAATAAAAGTGTCCAACATAAGCATCCATATCTAGTGGAATTTGTAAAAGAAGTTGAAACAAAACAGCTAATACAGTCATTTAGTGAAACAAAAGAAGTTTGTAAATGTAAAACAAACCAGAAAACAATTAACAAAAAATCAGATATCACTACAGATAAAACTGCCTCTATAAATCTTGATAAAGTTCAAAGTAAGCATACCAAGAAAAGTATTTTTGCCAAAATGTTCCGTCACAGAGTACTTCAAAATCTTATAAAAACAGGAGAGAAAGCAGGTTCAGCCCTTAAAACCTATCGTATGAAATTTATCTTAGCAGCATTGATAGATAGTGCAATTCTTCTCAAAAGAAAGTTATTTATTTTAGTGTTAAACAAAATGAAACCACTAACAAAACTAATAACTAAATTACAAAAAAGACTTCTCAATAAACAAAATGTCAGCAAATGTCAACAGAAAGAACTTCTTAACTATCTGTGGAGGTGAATGGAATCACACTACGAGCACATAACCATATTTTAATGAAGAAGCGTACAAACAAAAGCAAACAAATACAATTGCCATACATAACATTGGTCGAGGTTATGAAAAAGTGAATAATACCATAATGGAACAAGAAGTACTCCTTACAAAAATATGACCTGAAAACTTAGAATTACCCCTCCATTCAACTGAATCAGAACATCTAGTGTACAAATGGCCATGCACGTCAATGTGTAACATTCCCAAACAATTTTTCAAGTCTTTATGCCAATTCCTCAATCAATATGTAAAAAGCAAAGACAAAATCAAAATTAAACTACTGCAAAATATTGATACCTGTCCAGTGCGCAAGTACACAGGACTACAAGGACATTCATTAGCCTGCATTACAGGACCTACTTGTAAAACCACCTTCCATGATATCAAAAGGATATCAACACATCATTCAACTATAAGAAATCTAGTTTATAAACTGTACTATGCTAAAAGTCCTGCTTTAGCACTGGCAAATTTAAATCACATTCTTCTACATGGTACAGCGAAAGACCTACTTGAAGAAATTGACTATATCCAGAAAAAATATTTTGGAAGTGAAAGCCACTTACAGAATGAAATAGCTTTAAACCAAATTAGCAACAATTCTACTCATGGCAACCTTTTACTAAACACATACTAAAAAGAAATACTAAAATTTAAAAGTACATCAGCTGAAGTACCAAACCATGTGTGTGTATGGTGCCGCAGGTCTTTTTATAAAAGTAACACAAAAACTGTAGACCTATCATATAAAATAGAAGACAATGAAGATTCTAAATGGTTTGAATTAGCTCTCTATCTTGTAGCAGAACACAAATACGAAATAACTGACCCCTTAATACTTTGCAGTTACTGCACTACAAAACCTGACAACAACCAAACTCCTTCACGTGCTATCACAAATAATTTGGAATTATACCCACTACCAAAACCCCTACAACAACTTAATTTATATGAGACCAACATAATTCAAACAGTGCACCCATTTTTAAGCAATAATACGCCTGCATCCAAAACAGCAAAACTACCTCCCTCTGAATTGGTAAAAGGCATTCGTGGAAAAGTAGTTTATTTACCATTAGATTTAAAAGAATATGTGCATACTCTAGCAGTGCAACAACCAATGCAGCAATCTTTAATTATCTTAGTAAATGGAGTACCTACAAAAGACAAAAAAATATGGCAACAGCTGGTAGATTTACATAAAGTTAGACATGCCTTGCAATATCTTAAAAAGAATAATGAATATTACAAAGAAATTAATATTGAAGAAAACTTGAAGGATATAAATGAAATAATTCAAGAAACACAAGAAGCTGGTCAATGTCAGCTCCTAGATCCTGCTCCAATATCAAATACTTTAGACCATTATACAATTCATCCTTTGCACTCTAATGACACCATAGAAGATGCACTGGAAACGTACCAAATGCATCAAACAAAAGGATCACCAATCAGCATATGGGAAAAAAGTAGAGAAGCAAGTGCTTTTCCTCTACTCTTTCCTACTGGCAAAGGAGGAAGGTACAATGATAGACCTATTCAAATATCAGCTTCAGAATACCGCTCATTACGGATGTATTCTGAAGATCCCAGATTTAGACAAAATGTGGAATACATATTCCACCTACTCTTTGAAAGTGAACTAGCAACTTTATGTTACGGAGTTGCACAGATATTAAAATCAGAATCACACTTTCAAAATATGACAGCTAGACAATTATTACAAAAAGTGCAAGAAAAGGATGAGGTTTTACAATCAAATATTACAAATCTATTAGCAAATATGCGTGGTACTAAAGAGTACTGGTTTCGACGTCATGGAGATGTATGTTGTATGATCAGAAACCTTGGGCCACCGACTTGGTTTGTTACATTAAGTTGTGCAGAATATGCATGGGAAGATTTGCATGATTTCCTACGCATATCAAACAAAAACAAAACAAGCATAGATATACTAACACCTGGAGAACTTTGTTCTTTGGATCCTGTTAATGTTTCAAGATATTTTCACCATCGCTTCATTGCTATGCTAGATTTTATTTGTAATAAAACTGTTCCTCCCCTTGGAGAAGTGCAACACTTCTTTTGGAGAAAAGAATACCAAGCCAGAGGAGCACAACATATCCACATGCTTTTATGGATTAAAGATACTCCTAAATCTGGTCAAGACAGTGATGCCACTGATTTACAGTTTATTGAAAAATATGTCACTTGTGAAATTCCATTGCAAGCAACAAATAGTGATCTTCATGCACAAATTTTACAATTTCAAAGACACAAATGTGGAAAATATTGTCGTCGCAAATACAAAAACAAAGGGAAATACTACACCAAATGCAGATTTGGTTTCCCTAGACCAGTTACAGAAACAGGTCAAGTGAACAACCTCATGTCTTCAGTTAGACATAGTGTTAAAGGTAAGTAACCTAAAATACATATTACATAAAAAGAAAAGAAGAAGAAAAATATATCAATGATTACAATGCAATCATTGCCCACTTATGGAATGCAAACATAGATGTTCAGTACATTGCAGACAATTCTACTGCAGTTGCACGATATGTCACAGCATACTTAACCAAAGCAGAAAAGACTGAGCTGCAAGACCTCTGGAATGACCTGTCATCAGATAAAACAGTGTCTCAGAAATTATACAGCTTGGGCATAAAAATGCTCTCCCATAGAGAATGTGGATCATATGAAGCAGCTGATCGTTTAACTGGTACTGCATTGTATGGTAAATCTGAAAATATAGCATGGCTTAGTCTTGGTCCAGCTAAATCTAGAAAAAGAGTTCTAAAATCATACGAAGATATAGAAACAATAGCCACACGTGATCCCAACAGTCAAGACATTTTAAAAAACAATTTATTGGACACATAATACCAAAACAGAAGTAATACTTTGGAAACCATGTGTCTATACCACATAGCCCAAAACTACACATACAAAAATAGTATAAAACCTGATGAAAAAAAGGTAAATACAGAGTTACAAACTGTGAAGCAGCTTAGTTAAACTCACTAAACTAAATGTAATTAATCATATCAAATTGTCATTAAAGACCACTCAACATAAAGAAGTATATTACATGTCCCTGCTACAACTCTTTAAACCATGGAGAAAAGAAGAAGAAATACTAGATAACTATGACTCATATGAAGATGCTTTCAAAGCAAATGAAAGCACTATAACTGATGTAAACTTTACACAATACAAAACAATGTTGCACAATGAACAGCAACACAAAGAAGAACTCCAGGTCCAACTAGATAAAGAAACTCCTGACAGTAGTCAACCTTCTGTAACAGGAAGCCAAGAACCACTGGGAGAACCACTAATAATAAATGAGGCAGAATTAGCTATGATAGAAGACCATTAAAGACCACTCAACATAAAGAAGTATATTACATGTCCCTGCTACAACTCTTTAAACCATGGAGAAAAGAAGAAGAAATACTAGATAACTATGACTCATATGAAGATGCTTTCAAAGCAAATGAAAGCACTATAACTGATGTAAACTTTACACAATACAAAACAATGTTGCACAATGAACAGCAACACAAAGAAGAACTCCAGGTCCAACTAGATAAAGAAACTCCTGACAGTAGTCAACCTTCTGTAACAGGAAGCCAAGAACCACTGGGAGAACCACTAATAATAAATGAGGCAGAATTAGCTATGATAGAAGTAGAAAACACCATGTGTCAGTATGAAGATAAAGAAGATGTAACTATACTACAATCAAAACTAAACAATGAGCAACGTAGCATTTTTCAAGAAGTAACAAAACAAATTGCACATGGTGTACAACATGAAAATGAAGAATGCACCTGCCAAAATTACAAACCTATACTACTGTACGTCAGTGGTGAAGCTGGTTCTGGCAAAGCATTCCTAATCAAAAGTATCAGTAAGTTCCTTCAACAATTGACAAATAACAAACTGTCAGCTGTTGTCACTGCCCCCACAGGTTTAGCTGCCTACAACATAGGTGGTGTCATGTTACACCGATTACTACTATTGCCAGTAGAACACCAGAACAAATTAGACTATTACAAACTTTCTGCAGAAGCTGCAATGGAACTACGCAGAGTATTGAAACAAATGAAAATGCTACTAATAGATGAAGTGAGCATGGTCTCCAACCTAATGTTGGCTTTGATTCACCTCAGATTACAAGAAGTACTCAAAACAAACTATGAAGAGCTCTTTGCAGGAAAACACATTATTGTTTTCGGAGATCTTCTTCAATTGACACCAGTAAAAGGTGAGCCTATTTTTAAAACATTAGGACACAAACTCTGCCATAAAACTGTTGGCAGCATTGGAAATGTCAACCTTTGGCAACATTTCCAATACAGAGAATTAACAGAAAACATACGGCAATCTGCAGATCTCACTTATGGCAACATCTTAAAAAGTATCAGAGTTGGTATACTTTCTAAAGAAGCAGAAACAATATTGAAAACCCGGCACATTAATGCATTTTATGGCGATAATGCATGTGCTACAGATGTTATGGAACAATTAGCCCACAAAAATGCCAATTGTATGGCCTTAGTGCCAACTCTTGCAAGCTGTTTCAAATTCAATGAAATAATGTTATGTAAAGAAATACAACCAATAATGGAAATTAGCGCCACAGACACACTAGATGTACATGGTATGACACTACCTATGTGTGACCAAGCCACAACAAGACTAAATAGTTTAGAAAAATGAATCTCAAACACAGCAGGCTTAGAAAAGATATTAAAATATCCGTAAATTGCAGAGTAATGCTTGAACGTAACCTTGATGTGGACCAAGGACTAGTTAATGGAGCACTGGGTACAGTTGTTGGCTTTCAAACATACCCACATGACAACAAAATTCAGTTTGTCAATATTATCTTTCACAAACTTTCAGAAGTAAAAAGGATAGGACGCTCAACAGCTCGATTCCTTCTCTTCAAAGACATGTATGTACGCAGAGAACAATTTTCTCTAACTCTTGCATATGCAGTCACAATTCATAAATCACAAGGTCTTACCCTAGACAAAGCAATGATAGATATTGGTAACACAGTCTTTAAAGAAGGCATGAGCTACATAGCACTATCACACCTATGTACACTTGACGGTCTATTTCTAATCAACTTTGATGCAAGTAAAGTAAACACTGATTTTCCTTGCATTTTAGAATACAATAGATTTCACTCACTATACACCCCCCATCTAAACATATATTCTGTTCCACAAAAAGTAAAACATTATAAAAGAAAAATAAATCAAACAGAAATGCAACAGGATGTCACTGCAAATCCTCCAAAGAGAGTAAAAGAAACTAATACTTCATCAAGTACCACAAGCAAAATAGAATCAATTAGGGAAAGTCAACCCTGTACTTCTTCAAAGAAGGAAGACAAACTCCAAAAAAAGCAGTCAGATACAGAACTACCTGGTCCATTTAAACTCTCAAATATAGTTGGTGTAAGTTGCTACGCAAATGTAGCAATGAATATTCTATTTCAATTATCACCAATTGTTGACAACATTTACTTACACAGTACAGATCCATTGTGTTTGCAAATGTTAGTACTTCATAGAAATGCAGCAAACAATCCTGATAACACATATAGGGCCTCATTACACGGTAGGCGGTAACCATGGCGCTATTAGCGCCATGGTTGCCACCGGTATTTTACCGTGTCCGCCTTGGTGGATGGCGTAATTACCGTCCTACTCCAAGGTGAGCGGGGGCGGTAATTCCCCATTCACCAAGGCACTTCCCCATTCCGATTTTTGCCCCCATAGGGCATAATGGGAATGGGGAAGGCGCTAATTACTGTACCGCAAATTGCGGTACCGTATTTAGCATCAAGGTCCCTTTGCGGCACCCTACTTTAACGGCTGGTAAAACTAGCCGTTAAGGTCGGGTCCCGCAAAGGGAACTCGTAGTAAGGCGGTAAGGGTTTACCGGTACCGGTGCCCTTACCGGTACCGACAAACCCTTACCGCCTACCGTGTAATGAGGCCCATAGTGTTTATGGAATAAGACAACAATTGGACTACGGTGCTGGAATGGTGACATTCACTATAAACTCACAGGAAGATCCACAAGAATTTCTAATGTACTTACTACAAGTACTGGAAAACAAAAACATACCTATAAATGAAATCTTCCAGATTTCATACATGTGGAAACATACATGCACTCTCTGCAACAATGTGACAGAAGAACAAATCCCCAATGAACGCTTTGTATAAATATCAATACCTAATTGTGAATCCATTCCATTTCAGCAACTTGTACAAAATGCAAACCATGGTAGATTATGTTCTACCTGCAATTCAGATAATCGCTCAACATTACTAATACAAACACATAGTAAATACTTAATACTAATGCTTCTACGTTACAATGCAGATGGTACCAAAAACAACTGCAAGCTGACTGGATTCACACATGGTCAAATATCACTTGGTAAGAGAACCTTCACAACAATAGGTATAATCTACCACGCAGGAGCCACAACCAATTCAGGGCACTACACTGCATATATAAAAAAGAAATGTGGATGGTTTCAATTTAATGATAGTACTGAAAGGGACCCCTAGGGGACCCTGACGTCTATAGAAATAAGGTGAGTCACCACACACGATAGATACGCCAGACACGAGGTTGTATTCCTAAAGCTAGGGTTTATTGCGAAGCAAAAGTCTCAGTTGGCCAACTCAGTCTCACGCCCTGAGACTGGGTGGCAGCTGCGAAATGATTAAATGCCCTGCAGCTCTGCTTCAAGGCTATATTCGGGAGGGAGCCGCGCATTCTTCCTGGCGCTGCCTACGTTTGTGTTTCAGCGAACTCTTGTTATCCTCCCGGCCCTGCGGCCTTGTCCTATTTACATACAGACAACAATGTTTTACAGTCGAGCAGTGTAAGCGGAAAATATACTGCGAAGCAATAGGAACAGAAAGCAATGAGCAATGGTTAGAAAACAAAATGGCGATTCTTGTTACATCAAAATGGCCGTTCATTGGCAAACTCGAAAACCTATATTCTATCATATCGTGCATGAGACGGTTGGCCCACGGCCACCAAAATACGTTTGCGGTCAAAAAAAAGAGGTATCCATTTTTCTAGACTGACAAACCCTCCTTTGGCCATATGCCAAACGTCTCATCTATTTCTTGAAACCTCCTCTAGTGATGATGAGTCTGAAGTACTTATGTCTGAATTTTGCATGCTATTGTAAACATCATCGTCTTTATCAATATCTATTGCCATCAACTCTTTTACTGCTCTCATCTCATTTGGGTCTTGGTCAGTTCGACCATGAGGTTGTTTTTTCTTTGTCATCATATGCATACATCCTTCCATGCATCCCTCAGTTACCTCAGCGCAAACTATGGGTAGACAATGTATAAAACAACAGCACGTTAGGAATATTCAAAACACCACTACTAATATTGAGATCAACTTCCATCCCCAGGAACGTAATATTCCCCAAAACCAAGATCCTATTCCCCAGCTTCCTTCTTCAGTACGGAGTTCAGAGCTCAGGACGTGCATTTTCTTTATTGCTTCAAAGATCGTGGGGGAATAGTCATCGACATAAACGCAACACCCTGATCCCACTATTTTGCAAATTCCCCAACGATCAACCAGGATCATATCGAGAGCCATTCTATTTTGCAGCGTCATTAACCTGATTCCTCTTTCTTCCAACGTCATGTTAAATAGTATATCTGTTGTTGTGTTTATTGTATTTTTTAGGATTCTGGACAGTTGCCTTATATTATAGGAGTTCACTATCTGCCCTAAGAATGGAATGAATGATTTTGCTACATCAATTGCTATTAAAACACCCTTGTCAGTCCTTTTGACTCTAGTTCTGGATAATCTGGTCATGGCTGCTGTTTCTAAGAGGAATACTCCTGGGAACAGTAGACCTAGGTAACATGTACCTCCCCAGTTTCTGGGCAACCAAAGGTATGCTTTCTCTCCACATATAAAATAAACTGGATCACCTACATATACTGGTTCTATTTCCCATTTTAATACCACTGTATTCATGCATCCAGTATATGTTCCGACTGAAAAAGAGCCTTTCTTTTTTAGACAAAAAGGGACAGTTCTAGGGCTATAATTCACTGTGTAAGATGGGGGAATTGTATCTTTGTCCCCTTCTGTTCTTACACGAAATGTCATTACAGATGTTTTTTCTGGTGGGGACAATCTATCTCGTCTATTTTATCGTGTTATCTTTCGTGTATTTTTCCTCGTGGGCTCTGGGGCTACTACTTGTGCTTTATGGAAAATGGAACAACCCACAGGCTTCATTATTATCTCCTCAAACTCATTCATGTTTGTTCTGTCTAATTGACCCGTACTACTCTCATTCCATTTTCCATAGAACATTGCACCTAAAGATGCACTACATGCAGAACGAACTTAATGGTAGTGGCTGTACATACCACCCTATTCCTTTCCCGGCATGCTGTGGTAAATGGGCACATACCCAGCAATTTTTTTTCTTCAGAATTGCATGTGTCATGTTCATGATTAATAGCAAGGTATTATTTCCAAAACCTTCCCTGTGTCTTTCTTCCATTGGGGGCAGGGTATAAGTGATCACCTGAACCGGGCTTTCGGTAGTGAATATATTAATTATTGGTAAAAACATTTCTAATGGGTGTATTGCTTCCACATACCATAATATTAGGACTGTCGATATTGGTGCTAACACGCTCATAAAGCACATTATTGTCAGTACCAGCATACAATTTGTTTTACCATGCGTTTTTCTTAAGCTTACAGTCTTTATAATTGACTGGAACCGGTCCCGGCATGTTTCTCGTCGTTCTTCTTCTTTCTTATCACAGTTTGTTGTGGATATCTCTCTTTGTTGCGCTTGCTCTGATGTCAATAAGTTCAACTGAATTGTCACAGTTCAGTTCTGCCTGTTCTTTTTGGCCTGGATTCGTTATTCGTTATTCGTTTTTAGGCAAGATCACTTGTCCTTTCTTATACTGCTCAGAGGACCTTTGATCAGTTATCTTATCGCCTTAATATCATGTGCACCCAGCTTGTCCGCTCTGGTTCCTGACACGTTCTTTTAATCAGTTATCTCACTTGCCATAGTACCATGTGCGCCCAGCTTGTCCGCTCTGGTTCCTGACACATGTACATTTATGATCGCACCGAGGAGCCGTGAGTCTTGAATTGTCCGACTTACACAATTCTCACGCTTCTCTCCTCTACACCTCTAGTTCCTTCTCCGTCCATGAGCTGAACCAGAGGTTGACATAAACGGCAAAAAGAACTGCGGATCACTTTGTCTGCCGAGGCCGCAAGTTGTATCGCCTCACTCCTGGTATCGTGTGATCCGTGAACAGTGCCGGTGCACTTCCAGATTCAGGCTCAAAGTCAGCCTGTGACACTACTGCAGGTGCTGGTGTGCGCCGCACCAATGATGCAGATCCGTTCTTTGGCATGCTGGCAAGTGCTGGTGGGCGCCAAAGGGGTACACGATTTGTTTCTGCTGGTATTTGCAAGGCAGATTTCGTGTCGGCCAGCAGTGATGTCGATTCTGCCCTTCCCCCTCTTTGGCAATCGTCTCAGGCTTTGTTTCGAGTTTCACTTCTCGTTTTGGCAGATTAGGTGGCTGCTTACTGGCAAAGGTTTCTTTTGTTTCTGGGACCACTGTCTCTTTCCGGTCATCAGTGTCAGGCAAGTCTTTCAGTGCAGTTGGAATCTTCTTGGCATGGGTGGCATGGATCCACGACTTCCTTCCATCCACCCGCATTGCCGTTTGCATCACCAAGAGTACTTGATAGGGCCCGCGCCACCTGGGTGCTAATGATGACTTTCTTTCAAAATTTTTAAGCAGCACCCAGTCGCCTGGCTCCAGCGCGTGCCCCGGACCAGTGTATCTCACTGGTAATGCCTTCTGCACCTGCTGATGAATCAAATGCAATTTCTGCATTAATAGGCCACAATAAGTACTAAGCACAGGATGTTCTACCTCACAAAGTCGTTTTGGCTGTGGTGCGCACCATACATTTGCCGGCCTCCCCATCATGATCTCGTACGGGGAGAGCCCAGTTTTAGCCTGTACAGACGTACGCATGCATAATAGTGCTATTGGTAATGCATCCACCCAACTCAACTTGCTTCCCGCACAAATCTTGCTAATCTTTGATTTAATCCCGTTGTGCCTCTCCACAAGACCGGCAGAACTCGGATGCCTTGAACTATGGAATCTCTTATCAATATGAAGACCAGCACATATCTGTAATACCACTGCACCCACAAAATGTGGTCCATTATCAGACCATAGGACACAGGGCAAGCCAAACCTCGAAAAGTACTCCTTCAACATTACTTTTGCCGTGCTCATTGCTGTGTAGTCCTTCACGGGATATGCCTCCACCCACTTACTGAATGCACAGATCACCACCAAGACGTATTTTAAGTTTCGGCACCTCTTCATCTCTATGAAATCAAAATGGATCACCTCAAATGGCATAGAGGGCAGGCCAAAACTGCCTATTGGAGTCACCGTTCCCTTCCCTACATTGTGTTGCAAACACGTGATACAGTTCTGCACCAACCTCTCTGCATTCTTTTTTATGTTTACATTCTGCCAAACTGTAGAAAGGTGCTGTATTATCTTCTTCGCACAGATGTGCGTAGGGCTGTGGGCCATTGTGACCATTGCAGTCACGTACAAATTTGACAACATCCAGTTTCTAATTCCCTTGTCCACCCAACAACCCTCCAGATCCAACTCAGCAGATCCCTCTGCCCACCCCTGTATTTCATCGGACATAGCTTCGGCCTGCATTTCTTTGACAGTGGCAACTCCATTTTCTATCATAAAGGGTACTTCCTCAGTCTGAACCGTCATCATTTTGGTATTCAAATCAGTGGCAGTTTGTTTCGCAATTCTGTCTGCAAACGCGTTTCCCTCTCCTACTTTGCATGTTACTTTTTTATGTGCCTTGCATTTCACTATTGCTAGGCGCTTTGGAAACGTGAGTGCAGACAGCAATCGTACAATCAAAGGGCCATGTTGAATTCTGGCGCCATGTGATGTCAAAAATCCTCTCTCAGCCCAGAGTCGACCAAAATTATGAACCACTCCAAAAGCATACTATCAGTATATATATCCACATTCAAATTTTCAGAAATCTCGCAGGCTCTGGTTAATGCTATTATCTCTGTGGCCTGTGCGGAATTATACAGAATTCTTTTGCTTTCTACAACGCTCTCTAGGGTAGTGATAGCATATGCGGCAGTTGTCGTGCCATCTGGTAATTTAAAACATGAGCCGTCACAAAATAACTCTCCATCTGGCTCTTTCTGTGGGATATCACTTAAATCAACACTCCCCTTGGTTTTTCTTCAGTGACCATTAAGCAATCGTGGGGGGTGATTCATCCTTCCCAATTTCTTTTATGGTTGGTGGCATTAATTCTGCAGGATTCAAAGCGCTACACCTCATAATTTGGATATGGGGCGCGAACAAGATAATCTCATATCTTGTCAATCTAGCAGAGGTCAGGTGTTGCGTCTGTGTCCTATTTAATAGAACGTCTATGGCATGTGGCACCATCAAAATTAAAGTGTGCCCCAATACCATCCCTTCCGTTTGTTTCACTGACGCAGCAGCCGCCGCGACAGATCGCAAACATCGTGGTAGTGCGCGCGCTACAGGGTCCAGCGCAGAAGAAAAATAGCCGCACGTTCTATTTCTTCCACCTTGTTCCTGTGTCAAAACCGCCAATGCACATCCTTCACTTTCACACACAAAGGGCCTCATTACACGGAAGGCGGTGAGCCATGGCGCTATTAGCGCCATGGCTCATGCCGGTAAAATACCGGCACCGCCTTGGCGGAAAGGGGATTTACCGCCCCATTCCAAGGTTGGAGGGGCGGTAAATCCCCCTTCCGCCATTGCCCTTCCCCATTCCCATTTCTGCCCCATAGGGCTCTATGGGAATGGGGAAGGCGCTAATTACGGCACCGCAATTTTGCGGTGCCGTAATTAGCTCCGAGGTCCCTTAGCGGGATGGATTTTAACGCCTGCAAAAAGCAGGCGTTAAAGCACCAACCCGCTAAGGGACCTCGTAGTAAGGCGGTAATGGTTAACGGTCACCGTTACCATTAACGGTGGCCGTTAACCATTACCGCCTTCCGTGTAATGAGGCCCAAATAGTCTAAAAATGTTCTCATAATTCGGCGTACCCAAAACTGGAGCCGAGCATAATGCAGTTTTCAATCCTTCAAATGCTTTCTGACATTCCTCATCCCACTGCAAAGGCATAACCGCATCCTTTCTAGTCAAATTCACCAACGGATTCACAATTAACGCAAAATTACCAATCCATTGTTGGCAATATGAAGCCATGCCTATTATGGCTCTGACTCCTTTTCGTGTCTTTGGAATAGGCATACAAGAAATACTTTCTATGCGTTCTGGCGTTAGTCTTCTCCCTCTTTTCGAAAGTAGGTAGCCCAAATAGGCCACCTCCTTTCGATTATATTGAAATTTCTTCAAACTAGCTTTATGGCCATGTGCCGCGAGGTGTGACAGTAGTAATACAGTGCTTTCTTTACAAATCTCCTCTGTGTCTGCAGCTAGCAATAGATCATCTATGTATTGCAAGAGTACACAACCCACGGGTAATTCCAGCATGTCTAGCTGCTCTTTTAATGCTCTACTGTAAATACTTGGACTTTCCGTGTAACCTTGCGGAATCTGCGTAAATGTAAATGATCGTCTTCCTAATGTGAACGCGAACAAATATCTGCTGTCCTTGTCCACTGGAATACTGAAGAACACGTTTTTCAAATCTACTACACTAAAATATTCTGCTGAAACAGGTATCATTGTCAATATTGTAGTGACATCTGGCACTCGAGGAAATTGTGGATCTACTACCTTGTTCAATGCGCATAAATCAATTATAAAACGGTATGGTACCTCATTGCCTCCTTTTTTATAAACCGGAAGAATCGGGCTGTTGCATGTACTGCCTGTAATTTCCTCGATTACCCCTAATTTCACCAAATCTGTAACAATACCTTTCAATCCTTTCTCACCTTCAGCCGAAATTCTGTATTGGGGTATTCGCGGTAGGGTAACACCTTCTTTCAAGATGATCTTTACTGGCTCTATCTTTAAACATCCTACATCATTGTCATGCATTGCCCATATACAGGTTGGTACTTTACTTAGTTCCCCTGGTAACGCTTCAGACATGAATTCTGACACAGGGGCATTGTGTGGCCAAATCGTTAGAAAAACTCCGTCCACCGTGCAATATATAACGGAACCTAGTTTTTTCAACAAATTTAATCCCAACAAATTCTCCCCACAATTTTCTGTTAAAAGGAAAGGACAATGTTCAGTAAATGGTCCTATTGTAACTGGGACTGGTT
Source organism: Ambystoma mexicanum (assembly GCF_040938575.1). Classification (NCBI taxonomy): domain Eukaryota; kingdom Metazoa; phylum Chordata; class Amphibia; order Caudata; family Ambystomatidae; genus Ambystoma; species Ambystoma mexicanum. Next base: position 435,508,536 of record NC_090927.1, on the reverse strand, counting down.
TGGACACTGGGTTTATGACTGGTGTACCTGCGAACCCTACGGAAACATTTTTTTGCCCTGACAGTGGTATATCCGGAACCAAGTTGTGGTCTATTGAACACTTCTGTGCTCCCGTATCTACAAGAAAGCAGTGTTCCTCATTCCCGACTCTCATTTCTACGTAGGGTCCTCTCTGATTCACGGGAATAGACACTGGTTCCGGCCCCTGTCCTGGGCTGTCCTATTGGGGAAATAACACATCGTCCGATGTGTAATCATTACTATTACTGTAATACGTGTTTGGCTGTGTATCTAAAACGTTCCCACTCTTTCCTCTATTTCCCCCACTCTGGTTTCCGTATTGTTGATTTTACTGCCCTGACTCTGATTTGGGGCATTTTGGTTTTGGCCTTGGTTTTGATTACCTCCGTTATTGTGATGCTGCTGCATACTATTCCTATTTGGTCCATTCGCTCCTGGGTGTCCTCTATGCTGTCTCCTCTGACCAGACCCATTTCTATTCTGTAGATGCGGACATTGCGCTCGCCAATGTCCTTCCTCATTACAATACGCACACTGATTTGGTCCCACTGTTCTCCCAGGCATATTCAAATTACTCCTTCCTTGTGTGTTCCCTCGCCCTCTATTATGTCCTACTACTTGCTGCATTATACCCGTGTTTTCAGATTGACCCTATCCCTCTCTTCTTTTTCTTTTCCCGCAGTCACTCTGTGTTCATAATATTGGGCCATATGTAATACTTTGCCCAACGTTTTTGCTTGCCATGCACTCTCTGATGTCATTATTAGATCCTGAATTGGAAGTTTTAACCGCCTCACATATTTGTCAACAAATAACCTCTTTCCCACTTATGAGCCCACATCCTGCCCACTGAAGTCTGTGAATACTTCTTCAAATCTATTAAAATAATCTGTAGTCAACTCATCCTTGCCTTGTACACATGCAGTCAATTTGTCCCATTGAATTCTTTTCTCTGGGACAATTTCTTTTAACTTCTGCACTATACGTGCTGGTAATGCCACCAGGTTCGCTCCTGGTGTCCCTCCAACTGCTTTATTCCTGTCTTCTATTATCAAGTCCTCCCATGTGGCGCCAAAGGCCGTTGTGTCATCTGCCTTCCTTATTTGTTTCTATATTTCTGCTGGCAGGTTCACTGGGAATATTAGGTCTATATCACCCATGGTAAGCACGGATGATTGTAGGCAGGACTGTACTTCCTTGTAAAACCCTGCAGGATTCTTTCTTATATCATGAATCATCTGCTTTATGTTGATCACCTCCTGTCTGGAAAAGGGGTCATGCACATATTGGGCGGTGTAATGGGCTGGTGTTGCCTGCGCCGCTACATTGCACACTGCGGGAACCTCCACTCTGGGCACAAAGGTAGGTGGGACCTCTCTCATCGGAAATGCCCCACTTACCGCCCCCCCCCTTCTCTTAGATGCAACAATATTCCCAGATCCAATGATAGGGCTGTTTCTCCTGTCCCTCGTTCTAGTGCTCTTCTATATACTGCCATTATTTCGGGTGGGCTGGCCTTATCGTTTTTTTATATCTTTGTCTAATAAATGTTCAGCCATCAACTGTAGTGCTTTTATTTTCATGGGCATGGAATATTCATCAAAGATCTCGTGTATCTCCATTGTGGGAATACTGGGATCCGACATCCATCTGTCGTCCTTTGCACTGACGACATTGAATGCTGTCGTCGTATATATGGCTCTACAGTTTCCTTCCTATTTCTCCCGATATCCCTACTCCTGTACCCAGGTGTAGCAAACATTTCGGCATAATCATTATCTAATTCATCTTTAAGTTCAATAAGTCCATATACATATTCTCTCACTTCTTCATCCCTCTCCCTACAGCGTGCTAATGCATTCAAATCTAACAATCGCTGCGGTGGTAATTTCCCAATTAACTGTTTCCATTTCTCCACCAAATATTCACCCATGCATTCCAACACTACCTGTCTCTCGTTGCTCCTTCGGAAGTCATACATCGAAGCCAATGCTGCCGTCCCATCATTCCCGTCTATATACATCTCTGCATGTTGCTGCAATTCCACCTTCCTTTCTTTGCTGATTGCGCTGCGAGTTACCCTCGTGCATCCCTGTTGGTCAGTCCCGCCTCTTGCCCCCGTGGTTTCAATTTCAACCCCAGGGGGAACAGACGGTACCGAGTCTGTGTCTGAGGCGGGAGGTGCGGATGGGACAATGGGAACAGGGAGTGTCTGTTGTGGGCCATTACTCTAAAGCAGAGATTACCAGCAAATCTTACAAACGCTTATTTAATGTTCTTAAAACCAAAATTTGATAACTAAACTGTACTTAAACCCTAAGTAAACTTGTAGTAAAAACATGTAAACTGTTAGAATATTCCAAAAGCTATCTAACTGCCCAAAGATTCTACAACAACTAATCAGATAAATGAATACCAGCAAATTAGAGCAAACCATAGACAGTTAGAGTACACCAATTGGTATCTAACTGTCCCAAAATTTAACAATATCCAAACAGATAAATCAATACCACTAAAATATATCAAAAAATAGACAGTTAGAATACGCCAATTGGTATCTAACTGTCCCAAAATTTAACAATATCCAAACAGATAAATCAATACCACTAAAATATATCAAAAAATAGGCAGTTAGAATACACCTACTGTTATCTAACTGCTCTAAAATTTTATAATATCCAAACAAATAAATATGTTACTGCTCCATAAAAATGCAACAGGCCAATGTATAAAGCATTACCCAGAAACAAAAAGTGAACACTGAAAACAAACAAACAAATAAACTGTAGCATAACAGAAAAAGTTTATTTTTTCTCCCACAGACCCAATGATTTTAGCAACAAACACAGAAACTGAGCAAATTGCACAGTACTCTGGTTTCTAAACTACTAAATTTGAGGGTCCAAAAAAAATTAAAATAAATGTTGATTATACAATTTAAAAAGTCATTACAAAATACTAATACTAACATGCTATTTTTTTATCTGAGAAATTAACAAGAAATACATGTACTACAGTTACGAAACACAACAGTAAGTATATTATACACTCTATGCCCTGGCCACAACCATCGCAGCATATCACACCCATAGTATCTTATAACTTTGTTCTTTATAAATTTGTTTTTGACCCAAAGTTATAAGCAACTATAAGTGTGATATGCTGCGGTGGTTGTGGCCAGGGCATAGAGTGTTGGGTGCATGGCCATTTGGCCATGCATCCAACACTCTATGCCCTGGCCACAACCACCGCAGCATATCACACCCATAGAGTAAAACATTTCAACTATGGCCTATGGAAACTTTTAATGTCCACGGACATTATGAGTGTTCTTAGAACACTTTCAACTTGACAACAAACAATACGGACAGCATCCTCAGAACACCCCCATTTTGTTTATTTACGAACATTTCAGGACACCGCGAGAGTTCTTAGAACATTTTCAACTTGACAACGAACAATATGGACAGCGTCTTCAGGACAACCCCTACGAACATTTCAGGACAACGCGAGAGTTCTTAGAACAGTTCCAACTTGACAACCAACAGTACGGAAAGCGTCCTCAGAACACCCCCATTTTGTTTATTTACGAACATTTCAGGACACCGCGAGAGTTCTTAGAACATTTTCAACTTGACAATGAACAATACGGACAGCGTCTTCAGGACACCCCCTATGAACATTTCAGGACACCACGTGTGTTCACAGAACACATTCAACTTACCATCAAACAATACAGACAGAGTCCTCAGAACACCCCCATTTTGTTTTATTTACGAACATTTCAGGACACCGCGAGAGTTCTTAGAACATTTTCAACTTGACAACGAACAATACGGACATCGTCTTCAGCACACCCCCTACGAACATTTCAGGACAACGCAAGAGTTCTTACAACACTTCCAACTTGACAACGAACAATACGGACAGCGTCCTCAGAATACCCCCATTTTGTTTATTTACGAACATTTCAGGACACTGCGAGAGTTCTTAGAACATTTATAACTTGACAACGAACTATACGGACAGGGTCTTCAGGACACACCCTACGAACATTTCAGGACACCACGAGTGTTCTCAGAACACATTCAATTTACCATCGAACAATACGGACAGAGTCCTCAGAACACCCCCATTTTGTTTATTTGCGAACATTTCAGGACACCACGAGTGTTCTTAGAACAGAATCAACTTGATAAAGAACACTACGGACGGCGTCCTCAGAACACCCCCATTTTGTTTATTTGCGAACATTTCAGGACACCGCAAGTGTTCTTAGAACACATTCAACTTGCCAGAGAACAATACGGACAGCGTACTCAGGACGGACAGCGTCATCAGAACACCCCCTACGAACATTTCAGGACACCACGAGTGTTCTTAGAACACATTCAACTCGCTATCGAACAATACGGACAGTGTCTTCAGGACACCCCCTACAAACATTTCAGGACAACGCGAGAGTTCTTAGAACACTTTCAACTTCACAACTAACAATACGGACAGCGTCCTCAGGACACCCCCATTTTGTTTATTTGCGAACATTTCAGGACACTGCAAGTGTTCTTAGAACACATTCAACTTGCCAGAGAACAATACAGACAACGTCCTCAGGACGGACAGCGTCATCAGAACACCCCCTACGAACATTTCAGGACACCACAAGTGTTCTTAGAACACATTCAACTTGCTATCGAACAATACAGACAGCGTCTTCAGAACACCCCCTACAAACATTTCAGGACACCACAAGTGTTCTTAGAACACATTCAACTTGCCATTGAACAAAACGGACAGCGTCTTCAGGACACCCCCTACGAACATTTCAGGACAACGCGAGAGTTCTTCGAACACTTTCAACTTCACAATGAACAATACGGACAGCATCCTCAGGACACCCCCATTTTGTTTATTTGTGAACATTTCAGGACACCGCGAGTGTTCTTAGAGCACATACAACTTGCCAGAGAACAATACGGACAGCGTCCTCAGGACACCCCCTACGAACATTTCAGGACAACGCGAGAGTTCTTAGAACATTTTCAACTTGACAACGAACAAAACGGACAGCGTCCTCAGACCACCCCCATTTTGTTTATTTACGAACATTTAAGGACACCGCAAGAGTTCTTAGAACATTTTCAACTTGACAACGAACAAAACGGACAGCGTCCTCAGGACACCCCCATTTTGTTTATTTGCAAACATTTCAGGACACCGCGAGTGTTCTTAGAACACATTCAACTTGCCAGAGAACAATACGGACAGCGTCCCCAGGACACCCCCATTTTGTTTATTTACGAACATTTCCGGACACCGCAAGTGTTCTCAGAACAGTTTCAGCTTGCTTCCGAACAAAACAGACACATATTGAGTACTCAGAACACCCCACATTCAATTTATTTAGAACATTTCAGAACACCCGTGATGTCCGCAGACAAATCGAACACAACAAGAACGTCTACCACATGAAAAAACACAACTTTCAACCTATCTCATACTCTCCTACCCTCCCCAAACACTCCTACACACCAACACACTCTACTAAATACACATTTTGAACCAAGTTTCACCGTGCTGTCCACGGACGTCCGCGAATCCAAGATGGCAGGAGCCACCGAAAATCTGACGCGCTTCACGCTCCACACCGTCCAATCAGCGAACACGTCGCATGTCCGCGGACATGACATAAGCCGATCGGCCAATCAGGACACTGTCCACGGAGCGAACAGGGAAGTGTGTCTGCGGACCGAACACAGATATCACTCATTTTTTATGACCCACTTTTTGGTCATTTTTTAAAAAACTACTGGACGGATTTTCACCAAATCTTCAAAAGCACGCTTTCGGGACCAAGCCGCTGCTCCTGGTCCAAATTTGGTGAAAATCCATCCAGCTGTTTGGGCTGTAGGCGTGAGCAAATTTTTTTTCCCATTCAGTCTATGGGAAAAAAAGAAACTTTGGGACCCCCCCTATAACTTTTTCCCCCCTGGACGAATCCTCACCAAACTTTGTAAGAAAATTCAGAAAGGGCCATATACTCATTTTGCAAAGTTTGGTGAGGATTCGTTCAAGAGCACTTTTTGAGTGGCTTATAACTCCGCTGCACTTGGACGAATCCTCACGAAACTTTGGAAAAAAAAGTATATGGCCCACTCTGAATTTTTTCGCCAATTTTGGTGAGGTTTGGTCCAGGGGGGAAAAGTTATAGGGAGTGTCCCAAAATGTCTTTTTTCCCATAGACTGAATGGGGGAAAAACTTTGCGCACAGCTACAGGTCAAACCGCTGGACAGATTTTCAACAAATTTGCGGCAAGTGCAGGGGCTTGGTCTAGAAAGCGTGCTTTTGTAAATTTGGTGACCTTCCGTGCAGTACTTTTCATTAAAATGACCAAAAAGTAGGTCTGAAAAAATTAGTGATATCTATGTCCGCTTCATGGTCACACTTCCCTGTTCGGTCCACGGACAAGACACCGATTGGCTAAGGGGCTGGCGTCATGACCGCGGACACGTGACGTCTCTGCTGATTGGCTGCAGTGAGACGTGTTCTGCTTCAGATTGTTTGGATGCGCCCAACATCTTGGATCCGCTGATAGCGGAGCGGCAACCAGCGGAAACATGCTATATTTATAAAACTCTTTTGCTGTGGCCATTCTCCCAAAACCAAGTTTGTCTGTAGTGAAATTACAAGGCAGAATGGTTCCGATATGCTGTGGTGTTTCTGCCCAGGACCCAGAGTCTTGCCTGCATGCCCAAAGGCCATGCACCCAAGACTGAAGTCATAAGCAGTGGGTTATAAGTGAATATGGGTGTGGTGTAATGCAGTAGTTGTGTGCACATGCTAGCATCTTGGCTGCATGGCTACAGACGATGCTCCCAAATGTTAACTTATAAGTAGCTAATTTACAAGGACCATGCTTTTGATATGCAGCGATGGTTGTGTGTACGAACTAAACTCTTTGTACCTTGGTCGTAAGGCATAGGTGGTAGGGTACGCAACCAAGATGCAAGGGCCAGCCTACAGCCACTGCAGCATATTAGTTCCATAGATTAGACATGTAGGTTCACATGTGTACAAAATGACTGCCAAAAAACGTACTCCTTACTTTGTTCAGAATCCATATATGTGTTAAATGACTTTAGTACTTGGCGGAAGTATCCTTTTTTAATTTCTGTGATAAAAGGAAAAAGTATGTTAGTCTTTGCATTTCATGAAAACTTACTACATTGCATAATAGACAGTTTACCTTGTTTTTTTGGACCCTGATATTTAGTTTACAAACCAGTGTACTGTGCATTCTGCTCAGTTTCTGTGTTTGCTTTTCTAATGCTTGGGTCTGGGGAAAAAAATCCATGTCGGATTAAAAAAAACCTTCATTTGCTATGATACTAACTACTTCCTTTTTTCCTTTGAGTGTTTCCTTTATCTTTCTGAATAATGTTATGTTTGTTTCCTTGCTGGCGATTTGTATCAACAGTTAGATACCTGTAGGCGTATTCTAACTGTGCATTTGTTCTTACAGTTCTGTGATATTCATTTATTTAGTTGGCGTATTCTAACTATTTGTAGTCTTTTCCATCATTTTTTGGTAGTCTTGAAGTACACATTATTTATTAAATTTTGGCTTTAATAAGATTAAATACGCATTTGTAAGATTAGCTGACAATCTCTGCTTTAGAGTAATGGTGCTATCATTACATTCGAACCATCCACATTTCCTTTTAATGTATGCAGTGTAGTGACCTGCATTGGTTGTAGTTCCTGCATGGTAGATTATACCTACTGTTGTAAAGGTTTTCTTTCCAAGTGACACTTGACCGTGTGTGAATCCAGTCAGTTTGCAGTTGTTTTTGGTACCATCTGCATTATAACGTAGAAGCATAAGTATTATGTAGGCACTATGCGATTGTATCAGTTAGGTAATACACAAATCGCTCATTTGGGATTTGTTCCTGTATCACATTGTTACAGAGAGTGCATGTATGTTTCCACATGTACGATATCTGGAAGATTTCATTTACAGGTATGCTTTTGTTTTCCATTACTAGTAGTAAGTACATTAGAAATTCTTGTGGATCTTCTTGAGAGTTCATAGTGAATTTCACCATTCCAGCACAGTAGTCCAATTGTTGTCTTATTCCATGAACACTATACGTGGTGTCATGATTGTTTGTTGCGTTTCTATGAAGTACTAACATTTGCAAACACAATTGGTCTGTACTGTTTAAGTAAATGTTGTCAACAATTGGTGATAATTGAAATAGAATATTCATTGTTACATTTGCGTAGCAACTTACACCAGTTATATTTGAAAATTTAAATGGACCAGATAAGTCTGTGTCCAAGTCATTTTATCGGAATGTGTGTTGTTTCTTTGAAGAAGTACTTGAGTTACTTTGAGTAATAGGTTCTTCTTTGGTTGTGGTAATTGATGAAGTATTAGTTTCTTTTACTCTCTTTGGAGGATTTGCAGTGACATCCTGTTGCATTTCTGTTTGATTTAGTTTTAATTTACAATGTTTTACTTTTTGTGGAACAGGATATGTTTTTAGATGGGGGTGTATAGTGAACAAAGTCTATTGTATTCTAAAATGCAAGGAATATCAGCGTTTACTTTACTTGCATCAAAGTTGATTAGAAATAGACCGCCAAGTGTACGTAAGCATTATAGTGCTAGGTAGCTCATACCTTCTTTAAAGACTGTGTTACCAATATATATCAATGCTTTGTCTAGTGTAAGACCCTGTGATTTAAGAATGGTGACCGCGTATGCAAGAGTTAGAGAAAATTGTTCTCTGCATACATACATGTCTTTGAAAAGAAGGAATCGAGCTGTTGAGCGTCCTATCCTTTTCACTTCTGAAAGTTTGTCAAAGAGAATATTGACAAACTGAATGTTGTTGTCACGTGGGTATGTTTGAAAGCCAACAACTGTACCCAGTGCTCCATTAACTAGTCCCTGATCCACGTCAAGGTTACGTTTAAGCATTACTCTACAGTTTAAGGATAATTTTAATATTTTTTCCAACCCAGCTGTGTTGGAGATTGAATTTTCTAAATTATTTAGTCTTGTTGTGGATTGCTCCCACATGGGTAGTGTCATACCATGTACGTCTAGTTTGTCTGTGGCGCTAATTTCAATTATTGGTTGCATTTCTTTTTTCAACATTGTTTCATTGAATTTGGAACAGCTTGCAAGAGTTGGCATTAAGGCCATACAATTGATATTTTTGTGTGCTAATTGTTCAATAACATCCGTAGCACATGCATTATTGCCATAAAGTGCATGAATGTGCCGGGTTTTCAATATTGTTTGTGCTTCTTGAGATGTTAATTCTCTGTATTGGAAATGTTGCCAAAGGCTGACATGCTCCCATGCTGCCAACAGTTTTATGGCAGAGTTTGTGTCCTAAGGTTTTAAAAATAGGCTCACCTTTCACTGGTGTCAATTGAAGAAGAGCTCCGAAAACAATAATGTGTTTTCCTCCAAAGAGCTCTTCGTAGTTTGTTTTGAGTACTTGTAATCTGAGGTGAATCACAGCCAACTTTAGGTTGGAGACCATGCTCACTTCATCTATTAGTAGCATTTTCATTTGTTTTAATACTCTGCGTAGTTCTATTGCAGCTTCTGTAGAAAGTTTGTAATAGTTTAATTTCTTTTGGTGTTCTACTGGCAGGAGTAGTAATCGGTGTAAAGTGACACCGCCTGTGTTGTAGACAGCTAAACCTGTGGGGGCAGTGACAACAGCTGACAGTTTGTTGTTTGTCAATTGTTGAAGGAATTTGCTGATGATTTTGATTAAGAATGTTTTGCCAGAACCAGCTTCACCACTGACGTACAGTAGTATAGGTTTGTAATTTTGGCAGGTGCATTCTTTATTTTCATGTTGTACACCATGTGCAATTTCTTTTGTTACTTCTTGAAAAATGCTATGCTGCTCATTGTTTAGTTTTGATTGTAGTATAGTTAAGTCTTCTTTATCTTCATACATATCTTCAAACATGGTGTTTTCTACTTCTGTCATAGCTAATTCTGCCTCATTTGCTATTAATGGCTGTCCCAGTGGGTCTTGGCTTCCTGTTACAGAAGGTTGCCTACTGTCAGGAGTGTCCTTATCTAGCTGGGCCTGGAGTTCTTCTTCATGTTGCTGTTCATTGTGCATCGTTGTTTTGTAGTGTGTAAAGTTTACATCGGTTATAGTGCTTTCATTTGCTTTGAAAGCATCTTCGTATGAGTCATAGTTATTTAGTATTTCTTCTTCTTTTCTCCATGGTTTAAAGAGTTGTAGCAGGAACATGTAATATAGTTATTTATGTTGAGTCTTTAATGACAATTTCATATGATTAATTAAACTTGGTTTGGTGAGTTTTACTAAGCTGCCTTCACAATTTGTCACTGTGTATCTACCTTTTTTTCATCGGGTTTTATATTATTTTTGTATGTGAAGTTTTGGGCTATGTGGTACAGACACATGGTTTCCAAAGTGGTACTTCTATTTGGGTAGTATGTGTCCAGCAAATTGTTTTTCAAAATGTCTTGGCTGTTGGGATCATTTTTGTCAATTGTTTCTATGTCGTCGTATGATTTGAGAACTCTTTTTCTACATTTAGCAGGACCAAGCATTAGCTATACTATATTTTCAGATTTTCCATACAAAGCAGTACCGGTTAAATGATCTGCTGCTTCATAGGAGCCACGCTCTCCATGGGAGAGCATTTTTATGCCCAAGCTGTACAATTTTAGAGACAGTGTTTTGTCTGATGACAGGTCATTCCAGAGGTCTTGAAGCTCTGTTTTTTCTGCTTTGGTTAAGTATGCTGTAACGTATCGTTCAACTGCAGTGGAATTGTGTGCAATGTACTGCACATCTATGTTTGATTCCATAAGAGGGAAATGATTGCCCTGTAATCATTGATATATTTTTCCTCTTCTGTTCTTTTTATGTAATATGTATTTTTAGGTGACTTACCTGTAACACTATATCTAACTGAAGACATGAAGTTGTTTACTTGACCTGTTTTTGTAACTGGTCTAGGGAAACCAAAGCGGCATTTGGTGTAGTATTTCCTTTGGTTTTTGTATTTGCGACGACAATATTTGCCACATTTGTGTCTTTGAAATTGTAAAATTTGTGCAAGAAGATGACTATTTGTTGCTTCCGATGTAATTTCACAAGTGACATATTATTCGATAAACTGTAACACTGTAATCATTGTCTTGACCAACTTTAGGAGCATCTTTAATCCATAAAACATGTGGATATGTGGTGCTCCTCTGGCTTGGTATTCTTTTCTCCAAAAGAAGTGTTGCACTTCTCCGAGGGGAGGAACAGTTGTATTACATGTAAAGTGTAGCATAGCAATGAAGCGATGATGAAAATATCTTGAAACATTAACAGGATCTAGAGAACAAAGCTCTCCAGGTGTTAATATATCTATGTTTGTTTTGTTTTTATTTGATATGTGGAGGAAATCATGTAAATCTTCCCATGCATATTCTGCACAACTTAATCTAACAAACCAAGTGGGTGGGCCAAGGTTGCTTATCATACAACGTACATCTCCATGACTTCGGAACCAGTACTCTTTAGTACCACGCATGTTTGCTAATAGATTTGTAATACTTGATTGTAGTACCTCATCATCTTTTTCTTGCACTTTTTGTAAAATTGTGTAGCTTACATATTTTGAAAGTGGGTTCCTGATTTTAATGTGTGTGCAACTCCGTAACATAGAGTTGCTAGTTCACTTTCAAAGAGTAGGTGGAATATGTATTCCACATTTTGTCTAAATCTGGGATCTTCAGAATACATCCGTAATGAGCGGTATTCTGATGCTGTTATTTGAATAGGTCTATCATCGTACCTTCCTCCTTTGCCAGTAGGAAAGAGTAGAGGAAAAGCACGTGCTTCTATACGTTTTTGCCATATGCTGATTGGTGACCCTTTTGTTTGTCGCATTTGGTACGTTTATAGTGCATCTTCTACGGTGTCATTAGAGTGCAATGGATGAATTGTATAATGGTCTAAAGTATTGGATACTGTAGCAGGATCTTGAAGCTCAAATTGACCAGTTTCTGGTGACTCTTGAATTATTTCAGTGGTTGCCTTCAAGGTTTCTTCACTATTAATTTCTTTGTAGTATTCATTATTGTCTTTTAGATATTGCAAGGCTTGTCTAACTTTATGTAAGTCTACCAGTTGTTGCCAATTTATTTTGTCTTTTGTAGGTACACCATTTACTAAGATAATTAAAGATTGCTCCATTGGACGTTGCACTCCCAGAGTGTGCAAATTTTGTTTTAGATCTAATGGTAAATACACTACTTTGCCACGAATGCCTTTCACCGATTCAGAGGGAGGTAATTTTGCTATTTTTGGTTGAAGGCATATTATTGCTTGGAAGAGTTGCACTGTTTGAATGATGATGCTCTCATATAAATTGAGTTGTTGTAGGGGTTTTGTCAGTGGGAATAATTCCAATTTATTTGTGATAGCACGTGAAGGAGTTTGGTTGTTGTCAAGTTTTATAGTGCAATAACTGCAAAGTATCAGGGGGTCAGTTATTTCGTATTAGTTTTCTGCTATAAGGTAGAGAGCTAATTCAAACCATTTAGAATCTTCACTGTCTTCTATTTTGTATGTTAGGTCTACAGTTCTCGGTTACTTTCATAAAAAAGTTCTGCAGCAACATACACACACATGGTTTGGTACTTCAGCAGATGTACTTTTAAATTTCAATATTTCTTTTTTGTATGTGTGTAGTAGAAGGTTGCCATGCGTAGAATTGTTGCTAGTCTGTTGTAAAGCTATTGCATTTTGTAAGTGGCTTTCACTTCCAAAATATTTTTTCTGGATATAGTCGATTTCTTCAAGTAGGTCTTTGGCTGTACCATGTAGAAGAATGTTATTTAAATTGGCTAGTGCTAAAGCAGGACTTTTAGCATAGGACAGTTTATAGACTAGATTTCTTATAGTTGAATGATGTGTTGATATCATTTTGATATGATGGAAGGTGGTTTTGCAAATAGGTCCTAAAATGCAGACTAATGAATGTCCTTGTAGTCCTGTGTACTTGCGCACTGGATAGGTATCCATATTTTGCAATAGTTTGATTTTGATTTTGTCTTTGCCTTTCACATACTGATTGAGGAATTGGCTTAAAGACTTGAAAGATTTTTTGGGAATGTTTCACATTGACGTGCATGGCCATTTGTATACCAGACATTCTGGTTCAGTTGAATGGAGAGGTAATTCTAAGTTTTTTGGGGATATTTTTGTAAGCAGTATTTCTTGTTCCATTATGGTATTATTAACTTTTTCATAACCTCGTCCACTGCTATGTATGGCAATTGTATTTGTTTGCTTTGTTTGTATGCTTCTTGATTGAAATATGGTTCTGTGCTTGTGGTGTGACTCCACTCACCTCCACAGATATTTAAGAAGTTATTTTTGTTGACATTTCGTTTATTGAGAAGTCTTTTTTGTAATTTAGTTATTAGTTTTGTTAGTGGTTTCACTTTGTTTAATACTAAAATAAATAACTTTCTTTTGAGAAGGATTGCACTGTCTATCAAAGCTTCTGAGATTAATTTTCTACGGTAGGTTTTAAGGGTTGTGCATGATTTCTCTCCTGTTTTTATAAGATTTTGAAGGACTCTGTGGCGGAACATTTTTGCAAAAATACTTTTTTTGGTATGCTTACTTGGCACTATATAAAGATTTATAGGAACAGTTTTAGCAGTAGTCGTAGCTGAATTCTTGTTAATCGTTTTCTGTTTCGTTTTACATTTTGATAGAGGAGGCAAAGTTTCTGTACTTGAAGCTTGTTTTGTTTCGCTAAATTACTGTATTAGCTGTTTTGCTTGAACTTCTTGTACAAATTCTGCTAGAGATGGATGCTTATTTTGGACACTTCTATTTTCATTTGCTCTACTTCTGCGTTGCTTTCTACGGACTTTATTTTTGGTAGGCATTCTTTAGGGTCTGTTGAAAACAATAAAGAAGTTATGGGTTGCAGTGTTCTGCAATGTATGTGTGCTGTGTGCATGAGTGTTTGAGTATGATGATAAAGATGTATGCGATGGTGTGTGATTGTGCCTTGGGCAACTACAACTAGTTGCGATGGGTATTCTTGAATTTATGTGCTACTAAATTGGGGTTCAGATGACAGTAGAAAGTAAGCTAGTGGTGAGGAGAAGCACAAATAGTAAATCTAATGGTATCGAATTAAAACAGTTCTTTGTTCTATAATATTAAAATTCTAGGGGCTGAGTTATGTCATTTGTGCGTCGAAAAATGGGGATTTGTGCGCCATTCTGCCTGCAAATCCCTGTTTAACAAATGAGGATTTGTGGATAGAATGGTGCACAATCTCTGTTTTTAGGCAAAGAAATACCATGAATGAACCCCACAGTGTGTTTGAGTAATAGTAAAAATACTATGGTGGTATTTAACTTATTTTTTTTGTGGAATGAGCAGGTTTCTTCTGAGTTGTTTGTACTTCAGATTCTGCTGCTGATTTTCAGGAGAGTGGTCTTCACTGCAATTGTAAAGGAAAGAAATTAGTAATTTTGTATGTTTATAGCACTGATGTTAATTTAGACATTGATTTTTATGTTTTTGTAGAAATATTCTTGTTTGATATCTTAACATAGTGTGTGCAAGCAATTTCGTTTGACTATGTGCAGTCTTTATATTTTACTTTAAATATGTTAGTTCAACATGCTTTGCAAATGTGTGTGTAAAAGGAAATTAAATAGCAGATAGGTTTGGAAGTGACAGTTGATTATAGCAGATAGGAAAAATGACAGTAAGTTCATTTTATATGTTACACAGGTTAAAAAACAGTTAATCTGTTCATATGCATTTACAAGAATTGTAAATGTATTATACAGAAAATATGCATACATGTAGTTTGTGTTCATGCATATGGATATGCATGCAGCTGCAAGTAGAAATCTTGGAGACTTGTACAGTAGTTCTTGTAGTAGGTGCTTTCCAATAATATGACTCTTGTCCTCAGAGTGATTAACAGTACATTTGAAGTGCTGATCTATGATGATGGAGTTAGATGTAGAGGTCTTGGATGTGATTGGTGGATGGTTGTGTGACTGCTTAGCTGTATCCAACGAGGGAATGGCAGTGAGAGTGAAGTGGAAATGGTAGAAGGTGTGTCCCTGTTACGATATGTCGGTGGACATGGCGGTAGTCCGCGGACATTGCGTGTTACATACGGGATTTTGGTGTGGGGAGGCATGCAAATGAGAATGAGCAGAGCAAGGGATGGGTCAGTAAAGTTTAGTGGGTGTGTTGTGTCAGGAGAGAGTTTGTCAGAAAGTATTTTTCCTGAGAGAAGAACAGATAGCTATGGCTGTGTGTTTCAGAAAACAGATTGCATTTTGGGAGACTCGTGGATACATTGGTTAAAGGTGCATGCAGAAAGCTGTGGAGTAGCTGTAGATCTTGGATTCCCACATGTGGAAGTGCACTGGCATGAAGTGTGTGGAATGAAGTGGCTGGACTCGCTACCTCTCTTTGCTACTTTGGAGACAGAGCATCATCCAGACATAATGATAATTCCTTGTGGAGGGAATAGTTTAGGACATGTGTCTGGAATTTCTTTGCAATTTGCAATGAAAGAAGGACTTGGGAAGGTCATGGACATGTTTCCAAATTCTCAAGTAATTTTTTCTCGGATTGCGCAGAGGCAAATGTGGCTGCGTTCTTCTTCATTTGGTCCACAAATGGAGAAAGCGAGGCACAATGTCAATAAGGCTGTTTGTGCCTTTCTAAGAGATGTTGGCATGTCCTCTTTTCACAATGAAAATATTATGTTTCATAGCACATACATCTTTCGCAGAAATGGAGTCGATGGAGTCGATCTTACTTATGCTGGCAATCAGATTTTTCTGAGAAATGTACAAAATGCATTGCAACCTTTTTTGGAATTTCAGTCATCCATTTTGCAGTAGGTGTTGACCATTTCAAGTTTTTCAAACACAAACAAACACCACCAAAAGGCTCTTTTCAGAGCCACCACTTCCTCCCAGAGAAAAGTGCAATGGTTATGATAGGGCATCACCCCAAAATTCTAGATGTCCGTGAACTGTCCACAGACGTCTAAAAAATACACAGGGCCCTGCTCCATTTATTTGCCACTTCTATTTTTAAACTGTGAAAAAAAGAGCCTTTTTTAATTTTGTTGTTTTATATTTTTTTTGTTTTTTTACACACGACACACTAGGAGAGGAGGGGAAAGGAGGGTAAGGGGGGACACTAACCACGGGGATAAGAAAGGGCGGGTGGAGAGAGGAAGATGTAGGGTGGGCCTTACTTAGGTAGTGGGCAGGTGTTCTCGTGCTCTGAGACCGTAGTCTCAAAAGCACTATGAAGTCTCTCCCCCTGCAGAGTACTGTGTCACAGTACATACACACAACTGTGACCCTCTAAAGGTAAGGGTCATCAGCATTGCGAATGGCCTGTGAGGCAGCTGGAGGGATACGCTCTCCCACAGGAGTGTTCCTTTTGGTGACAGGATCAGAAACGGAGGATGTAGTAGAGGATCTCAACCTACTACGCTCTTCGCAAGGTACAACCTTGCGAATGGCCCCACCGTGGAACGACCTTAGGTGTCACTTCATAGTTGTCGTATCAAAGATGTACGAACCAAGCCTCCCGTGACTGAGCACCATTTTGCACTCGTTGCAGGTGACTTTGTTCGCACGCGCCTTGAGTACGTTACCATGAATGGTAAATAACCGCCACACCCAAGAGTCACAGCGAGTGCTGGTAGTAGGGACTTCCACTACCTCAGCCTCTTCATCCTCTTCATTCTCCTCTACATCCTCACTCCTGTTCCTCTCTTCAGGCCCTTGGGGAGGTGGTGGTGGTGGAGGGAGAGGGGTGGTGCTGAGGCAGATGTAGCACCAGGTTGAAGAGAGGAGCCATGGTTGCCATCAGGTTTCTGAAAAATCAGGAAGATTGGCAGCCAAAGTACAGTGTTGTGTCAGGTAGCCAGAAACACAATGAGGATGAGCTCTGGGGTGTGGCCTTTTATAGGGGTGCTGGTGCGCACTTCACGAACACCCATGCTGTCCGCGGACAGGTCGGACACAAATAAAAGGCTCAAAAGCCCCGAAAAGTATGTAGAAAGTCAGGATTATTGTCTGGAACTTGTGCTTTGGTGATTTATTATTATAAAATATTGTGGATTGCCTGAAAAGTTAGTTTTAAATTGTTCGGGGACACGAACAGTGTCCGCAGTCAGAACACCCGCTCAGCATGGGCGCGGTCACATGATGGCATCGCGAACATGTCCGCAAAGGGTACGGGTGTCTGCAGGACACCAAATGCACTGAAACTGTTTTGCGCATGCGTGTTGGTGTTCTACGGACACTGTTCGGGTCCTGAAACTAATTAAAAGTGCAACACAAGTGAGACAAACAGTTACTGACAGGCGTTTGTTCTTAGAACAGTTTCAACCCGCCTACGAACAGTACGGACAGGTATAGTGTCCTCAGGACAACCCCATTTCATTTATTTACGAACATCCCGGGACACTTGATGTGTTCTTAGAACAGTTTCAACCTGCTTACGAACAGTACGGACAGGTATCGTGTCCTCAGGACACCCCCATTGTGTTTATTTACGAACATTTCAAGACACCGCTTGTGTTCTTAGAACAATTTCAATTTGCCTTTGAACAATACGGACAGGCATAGCCTCCTCAGGACACACCCATTTTGTTCATTTATGAACATTTCAGAACACCACGTGTGTTCTTTGAACAGTTTCAACTTGCCTACAGACAATACGGACAGGTATAGTGTCCTCAGGACACCCCCATTTTGTTTATTTACGAACATCCCAGGACACTCGATGAGTTCTTCGAACAATTTCAACTTGCCCACGAACAATACGCACAGTGTCCTCAGGGCACCCCCATTTCAATTATTTACGAACATTTCAGGACACCGCGTGTGTTCTTAGGACAGTTTCAACTTGCTTGCGAACAATACGGACAGGCAGAGCGTCCTGAGGACACCCCCATTTTGTTTATTTACGAACATCCCGGGACACTTGATGTGTTCTTAGAACAGTTTCAACCTGCCTACGAACAGTACGGACAGGTACAGCGTCCTCAGGACACACCCATTTTGTTTATTTATGAACTTTTCAGGACACCGCGTGTGTTCTCAGAACAGTTTCAACTCGCCTGCGAACAATACGGACAGGCATAGCGTCCTGAGGGCACCCCCATGTTGTTTATTTACATATATATAAGCACAATGCCGACAAATCGGAAGACCCTCAGAGGGAGATGTCACCACAGCAATCGGGAGTGCTTATTTTTGTCATACCATCACATTGCAAGTACCATTACTGTAGGCCGTACACAGTACACAACTCTGACATTTTCAAATGCAAAATCCAGTTTCACCCTAAATAGGCATGCTTGTAACCTATGTATAGGTTATGCGGAAGACAGTAAGAAGTTGTGCGGTTTTTCAATGATAAATCGGACATCTTGCACTTAAAAGGGGGAGCGTTGGTATGTATTGCGTATGCACATTTAGCGGCATTAATTTATTTAAATTACATCATAAGGGTTGCACATGTTCTCTGATTAAAATATGCGTACCTGTACTCTATACTCATGCATGTGGGCATGCATGGAGCTGCACGTACAAATCCGCAACACTTGTACAGTAGTTTGTGAAGTAGGTGCTTTGCAATGATATGCAACTTCCAGTCAGAGTCATCAACAGTACATTTGAAATGTGCAATGTTGATGACGGAGTTAGATTTAGCGGTGTTGAATGTGAATGGTGGGTGGTTGTGTGACTGTTTAGTTGTGTCCAATGAGGGACTCGATTTGCTACCGATGTGGAAAGGGTAGAAGGACTGGGTAAGAGCTACGTGCCGCACGTATGCAACGCGTGTCCGTGGGTAGGGCGTGTCGCATACGGTTTTCTACAGCAAATCCTGCATCAAAAGGGGACTGTAGGCATCAGCCAATCAGATGTTCACATTACTCTTTTGTGTCGAGAGATTGTGCGTATACTGAAGATGGCAGAGGTGGAGAGGATCAGGGTTTTGGTGCTTGGAGACATTTTTGTCCATGGCTTACAACACTATGCCGAGAGTAGGCTGAGAGGAGTGGAGGTGGTGTGGAGCGCTGACACTGATGCCAATGCTGCGGTAATTCTGCAAGTTTGCAGAGACATGCGCACGATGACCACTCCTCATGTGGTAATTTTGCACTATGGTGCTTGCCATTTGGGCTATGTGAGTTCATGTACTTTGTTGGCAGATTTGGGACAGTTGGTTGAAGCACTCATGAACATCTTCCCAACAACTAAAGTCATTTTTTCTGGTTTACTCCCTAGAGTAAAATGGGACACCAATTCTGTTATCTGTCCAGATCAAAGTATTGGGAGGTGTATCATCAATCGCGGCATGCATGCTTTCATGTTACAAGCTGGTATGTTTTTCTGCAGCCACAATAACATTGTTCCAAGTAATGCAAATTATTTTGAGGCAGATGGTGTTGCGTTATCTTTTTTGGGAAATGCCATGTTCTTTTGGAATGTACGGCTTGCTTTAGAGAAGGTTCTGTAATGGTTGTCTGAGTACAGTAAACACAAAAAATACAAAAAAATCAACAAAATAACAGATGTCTGTAAGGCATTTGCCCAAAAACAAAAAAAAAATAATCTTTTCAGAGCCCGCCTTAAAGGGGAAAAAAGGGAATAATACTTGAATGTGCCGTCGTCACGCTCTGATCCCATACATGTCCGCGGATATGGCGGTAGTTTGCAGGCTGCACATATCACCGATGGGGATTCTGGGGTGGAGACGCATGCAAATGAGAATGAGCGGAGCTAGGGATTGGTCAATAGAGTTCAGTATGTGTGTTCTGAATGGCTAGAGTCAGTAAGACCGTCTTCTCCCTGACAGGAGACCACACAGCCATGGCACTGCGTACTCAAAAACAGATTATCTGGGTTTTGGGAGACTCATAGATACATTGGTTGAAGGTGCATGCAGAAAGCTGCTGTCTATCTGCAGATCTTAGATTTCCTCGTGTGGAAGTGCACTGGCATGGCGTGCGTGGAATGAGGTGGCTGGACTTGGTACCTCTATGTATTACTTTACTGACAGAGCGTCCTCCAGATATGATTATCATTCATTGCGGAGGCAACAGTTTAGGCCATGTCTCTGGAATTTCTTTGCAATTTGCAATGAAGGAAGGACTTGCGAAGATCATGGACATGTTTCCAAATCGTCAAATACATTTTTCCCATGTTGCACAAAGACAAATATGGCTGCGTTCTTCTGCATTTGGTCCCCAAATGGAGAAAGCGAGACGCAATGTGAATAAGGCTGTTTGTGCCTTTCTAAGCGATGTTGGCAAGTCCTCATTCCACAATGCAAACATTTTGTTTTGCAGCTCTTTCATTTTCCGTGGAGATGGAGTCCATCTCACATATGCTGGCAATCAGACTTTTCTTCGCAATGTACATTTGTGATGTCATCTTTGATGTCCTGGGTGTTAATGTTAGCAATGCACGTAGGTGGTGTGAGTTATGGTTGCTTAGCTTACCATAATTAGGGAATGCGCAGTGTTTTTTTGTTTCACTGTGATGTGTAACATCCCTTTAACAAAGTTTTTTTACTGAATGTACATATAATGTAAATGGCAGTGAATGTAAACAAAGGGCCTAAACATGTGATGTCGTCAGTGATATCAGCAATGACATTTGAGATGCCATCTTTCATGTTCTGGGTGTTAGGGTTAGCAGTTCATGGTGGTGATGGCAGGTATGGTGGCTTACTCGACCATAACTGGCGAATTTCAGGGGTTTTTCGGTTTTACCCTGAAGCATAATGGGGAGGTTGAAACGTTTTTTGTAGTGAACTGCACAAGTGTTTGGTAGGGCAACTTAACCATAACGTCCCCTTAACAAAGTGTTTTTTGTAGTGATATATATTACACAGCCATGGTAGTGGCTGTGTAGTTATGGTTAAGTTGCTGTTTCCATAGGAAGAGCCCTTTTTGGGTGGCTTATAACTTCGCTCTCCCTGGACGAATCCTCACCAAACTTTGCAAAAAAAGTATATGGGTCACTCTGAATTTAGTGAGGTTTGGTCCAGGTGGGGCAAAATTATAAGGGGGGTCCCGCAACCTCTTTTTTTCCCATAGACTGAATGGGGAAAAAACTTTACTCACGCCTACAGCCCAAACCGCTGGACGGATTTTCACCAAATTTGGACCAGGAGCAGCGGCTTGGTTCCGAAAGCGTGCCTTTTGGAAATTTGGTTAAAGTCCGTCCAGTAGTTTTTTTTTAAATGACCAAAAAGTAGGTCAAAACAAATTAGTGATATCTATGTTCGGTCCGCGGACACACGTCCCTGTTCGCTCCGCGACAAGGTCCTGATTGGCTGGGTGATGCACGTCGTGTCCGTGGACATTGGACGTGTTCGCTAATTGGGTGGTTGAGAGCGTGTGTTGCGTCAGATTTTCTGGGCGCGCTGCCATCTTGTATTCGCGGACATCCACGGACAGTGCGGTGAAACTTGATGGAAAAATACTATTTAGTCAAGTGTGTTGGCATGTAAGACTGTTTGGGGAGGGTGGGGGAGTAAGAGATGGGTTAAATGTTGCATTTATTTAGGTGGCAGGCACGTGTTCGTTCTGGCCGCAGACAATACGGGTGTCCTGAAATGTTCGTAAATAAACAAAATGGGTTTGTCCTGAGGACACTAAGACTGTCCGTATGGTTCGTAGGAAAGTTGAAACTGTTCTAAGAACACATCAAGTGTCCTGGGATGTTCGTAAATAAACAAAATGGGGGTGTTCTGAGGACGCTATGCCTGTCCGTATTGTTCGCAAGCAAGGTGAAACTGTCCTAAGAACACACGCGGTGTCCTGAAATGTTCGTAAATAAATGAAATGGGGGTGTCCTGAGGATGCTGTCCGTATTGTTCGTGGGCAAGTTGAAATTGTTCTAAGAACACATCAAGTGTTCTGGGATGTTTGTAAATAAACAAAATGGGGGGGTTCTGAGGACGCTATGCCTGTCCGTATTGTTCGCAAGCAAGTTGAAACTGTCCTAAGAACACACACGGTGTCCTGAAATGTTCATAAATAAATGAAATGGGGGTGTCCTGAGGATGCTGTCCGTATTGTTCGTGGGCAAGTTGAAATTGTTCTAAGAACGCATCAAGTGTCCTGGGATGTTCGTAAATAAACAAAATGGGGGTGTCCTGAGGACGCTATACCTCTCCGTATTGTCCGTAGGCAAGTTGAAACTGTACTTAGAACACACGCGGTGTCCTGAAATGTTCGTAAATAAATGAAATGGGGGTGTCCTGAGGACACTATACCTGTCCGTACAGTTCGTAGGAAAGTTGAAATTGTTCTAAGAACACTCATATTGTTTGCAGACATTAAAAGTGCCCATATGGCATAGTTAAAATGTTTGATTCTATGGGTGTGGGCTATGGGTGTGATATGCTGCAGTGTTTGTGGCCAGGGCCTAGAGTCTTGGGTGCATGGCCCATATGGCCATGCACCCAAGACTCTAGGCCCTGGCCACAAACACTGCAGCATATCACACCCATAGTGGCTTATAAGTTTGGCACCCAAGAACAAATTTATAAGCAACAAAGTTATAAACCAGTGTCGGTGTGATATGCTGTGGTGGTTGTGCGCAGGGCCTATAGTCTTGGGCGCATGGCCAAAGGCCATGCGCCCAAGACTAAATTTATAAGCACTGACGTTATAAGCCACTATGGGAATAATATGCTGTAGTGGTTGTGGCTAGGGCCTAGAGTATTGGGTGCATGGCAAAGACCAAATTTATAAGCACCAAAGTTATAAGCCACTATGGGAGTGATATGCTGTAGTGGTTGTGGCCAGCGCCTAGAGTCTTGGGTGCATGGACAAGACCAAATTTATAAGCACTAAAGTTATAAGCTACTATGGGTGTGATATGCTGCGGTGGTTGTGGCCAGGGCCTAGAGTATTGGGTGCATGGCCAAGACCAAATTTATAAGCACCGAAGTTATAAGCCACTATGGGTGTGATTTGCTGCAATGGTTGTACTTATTATGATATACTTACTGTTTTGTTTAGTAACTGTAGTACATATATTCCTTGTTAATTTCTGTAATAAAATAAAAGATCATGTTAGTATTGGTAGTTTGTAACGACTTATAACATTGAATAATCGACATTCTTTTATTTTTTTGACCCTCATATTTAGTAGATTACAAACCAGTGTACTGTGCAATTCTGAGTTTGTTGCTAAAATCATTGGGTCTGTGGGAAAAAAAAATCCATGTTGGATTAAAAAAAAGAAACCTTTTTTTGTTATGCTACAGTCTATTTGTTTGTTTGTTTTCATTGTTCACTTGTTGTTTCTGGCTAATGTTCTATATGTTGGCTTGTTGCAGATTTTTGGAGCAGTTAGATACCTGTTGGCATATTCTAACTGTGTATTTTTTGTTATAATGAAGTGGTATTGATTTATCTGTTTGGATATTGTAAAATCTTGGGGCAGTTAGATACCAGTTGACGTATTCTAACTGTTTATATTTTTATATAATTTTGTTGTATTCATTTATCTGTTTAGTTGTTGTAGAATCTTGGGCCAGTTAGATACCTGTTGGCATATTCTAACTGTCTATTTTTTGTTATAATATAGTGGTATTGATTTATCGGTTTGGATATTGTAAAATCTTGGGGCAGATAGATACCAGTTGGTGTATTCTAACTGTCTATTTTTTGTTATAATGTAGTGGTATTGATTTATCTGTTTGGTTATTGCAAAATCTTGGGGCAGTTAGATACCAGTTGGCTCATTCTAACTGTTTATTATTTTATATAATTTAGTGGTATTAATTTATCTGTTTAGTTGTTGTAGAATCTTGTGGCAGTTAGATACTTGTTGGCATATTCTAACAGTTTATTGTTTTTTTAATAGAAGTTTTGTTAATGTTTTAGTACAGATTAGTTAATACATTTTGGTTTTAAGGAGATTAAATAAGCGTTTGTAAGATTTGCTGGTAATCTCTGCTTTAGAGTAATGGTACTATCATTACATTCGAACAATCAACATTTTTTTTTTATATATGCAGTATAGTGACCTGCATTGGTTGTGGCTCCTATGTGGTAGATTATACCTATTGTTGTGAAGGTTTTCTTACCAAGTGATACTTGACCATGAGTGAATCCAGTCAGCTTTCAGTTGTTTTTGGTACCATCTGCATTGTAGCGTAGAAGCATTAGTATTACGTATTTACTATGTGTTTGTATTAGTAAGGTGGAGGGATTATCCGAATTGCAGGTAGTACATAATCTACCATGGTTTGCATTTTGTACAAGTTGCTGAAATGGAACGGATTCACAATTGGGTAGGGATACATACACAAAGCGCTCATTGGGGATTTGTTACTGTGTCACATTGTTGCAGTGAGTGCATGTATGTTTCCACATGTATGAAATCTGGAAGATTTCATTTATAGGTATGTTTTTGTTTTCCAGTACTTGTAGTAGATACATTAGACATTCTTGTGGATCTTCCCGTGAGTTTATAGTGAATTTCACCATTCCAGCACAGTAGTCCAATTGTTGTCTTATTCCATTAACACTATACGTGTTGTCATGATTGTTTGTTGCGTTTCTAAGAAGTACTAACATTTGCAAACACAATTGGTCTGTACTGTGTAAGTAAATGTTGTCAACAATTGGTGATAATTGAAATAGAATATTCATTGTTACATTTGCGTAGCAACTTACACCAGTTATATTTGAAAATTTAAATGGACCAGATAAGTCTGTGTCCAAGTCATTTTATCGGAATGTGTGTTGTTTCTTTGAAGAAGTACTTGAGTTACTTTGAGTAATATGTTCTTCTTTGGTTGTGGTAATTGATGAAGTATTAGTTTCTTTTACTCTCTTTGGAGGATTTGCAGTGACATCCTGTTGCATTTCTGTTTGATTTAGTTTTATTTTACAACGTTTTACTTTTTGTGGAACAGGATATGTTTTTAGATGGGGGTGTATAGTGAACAAAGTCCATTGTATTCTAAAATGCAAGGAATATCAGCGTTTACTTTACTTGCATCAAAGTTGATTAGAAATAGACCACCAAGTGTACGTAAGCATTATAGTGCTAGGTAGCTCATACCTTCTTTAAAGACTGTGTTACCAATATCTATTAATGCTTTGTCTAGTGTAAGACCCTGTGATTTAAGAATGGTGACTGCGTATGCAAGAGTTAGAGAAAATTGTTCTCTGCATACATACATGTCTTTGAAAAGAAGGAATCAAGCTGTTGAGCGTCCTATCCGTTTCACTTCTGAAAGTTTGTCAAAGACAATATTGACAAACTGAATGTTGTTGTCACGTGGGTATGTTTGAAAGCCAACAACTGTACCCAGTGCTCCATTAACTAGTCCTTGATCCACGTCAAGGTTACGTTTAAGCATTACTCTACAGTTTAAGGATAATTTTAATATTTTTTCCAACCCAGCTGTGTTGGAGATTGAATTTTCTAAACTATTTAGTCTTGTTGTGGATTGCTCCCACATGGGTAGTGTCAAACCATGTACGTCTAGTTTGTCTGTGGCGCTAATTTCAATTATTGGTTGCATTTCTTTTTATCAACATTGTTTCATTGAATTTGGAACAGCTTGCAAGAGTTGGCATTAAGGCCATACAATGGATATTTCTGAGTGCTAATTGTTCAATAACATCCGTAGCACATGCATTATTGCCATAAAGTGCATGAATGTGCCAGGTTTTCAATATTGTTTGTGCTTCTTGAGATGTTAATTCTCTGTATTGGAAATGTTGCCAAAGGTTGACATTTCCCATGCTGCCAACGGTTTTATGGCAGAGTTTGTGTCCTAAGGTTTTAAAAATAGGCTCACCTTTCACTGGTGTCAATTGAAGAAGAGCTCCGAAAACAATAATGTGTTTTCCTCCAAAGAGCTCTTCGTAGTTTGTTTTGAGTACTTCTTGTAATCTGAGGTGAATCACAGCCAACATTAGGTTGGAGACCATGCTCACTTCATCTATTAGTAGCATTTTCATTTGTTTTAATACTCTGCGTAGTTCTAGTGCAGCTTCTGTAGAAAGTTTGTAATAGTCTAATTTGTTTTGGTGTTCTACTGGCAGGAGTAGTAATCAGTGTAAAGTGACACCGCCTATGTTGTAGACAGCTAAACCTCTGGGGGCAATGACAACAGCTGACAGTTTGTTGTTTGTCAATTGTTGAAGGAATTTGCTGATGATTTTGATTAAGAATGTTTTGCCAGAACCAGCTTCACCACTGACGTACAGTAGTATAGTTTTGTAATTTTGGCAGGTGCATTCTTTATTTTCATGTTGTACACCATGTGCAATTTCTTTTGTTACTTCTTGAAAAATGCTATGCTGCTCATTGTTTAGTTTTGATTGTAGTATAGTTAAGTCTTCTTTATCTTCATACTGACACATGGTGTTTTCTACTTCTGTCATAGGTAATTCTGCCTCATTTGCTATTAATGGCTGTCCCAGTGGGTCTTGGCTTCCTGTTACAGAAGGCTGACTACTGTCAGGAGTGTCCTTATCTAGTTGGGCCTGGAGTTCTTCTTCATGTTGCTGTTCATTGTGCATCGTTGTTTTGTAGTGTGTAAAGTTTACATCGGTTATGGTGCTTTCATTTGCTTTGAAAGCATCTTCGTATGAGTCATAGTTATTTAGTATTTCTTCTTCTTTTCTCCATGGTTTAAAGAGTTGTAGCAGGGACATGTAATATAGTTATTTATGTTGAGTCTTTAATGACAATTTCATATGATTAATTAAACTTGGTTTGGTGAGTTTTACTAAGCTGCCTTCACAATTTGTCACTGTGTATTTACCTTTTTTTCATCGGGTTTTATATTATTTTTGTATGTGAAGTTTTGGGCTATGTGGTACAGACACATGGTTTCCAACGTGGTACTTCTATTTGGGTAGTATGTGTCCAGCAAATTGTTTTTCAAAATGTCTTGGCTGTTGAGATCATTTTTGTCAATTGTTTCTATGTCGTCGTATGATTTGAGAACTCTTTTTCTACATTTAGCAGGACCAAGAATTAGCTATACTATATTTTCAGATTTTCCATACAAAGCAGTACTGGTTAAATGATCTGCTGCTTCATAGGAGCCACGTTCTCTATGGGAGAGCATTTTTATGCCCAAGCTGTACAATTTTAGAGACAGTGTTTTGTCTGATGACAGATCATTCCAGCGGTCTTGAAGCTCTGTTTTTTCTGCTTTGGTTAAGTATGCTGTAACGTATCGTTCAACTGCAGTGGAATTGTGTGCAATGTACTGCACATCTATGTTTGATTCCATAAAAGGGCAATGATTGCACTGTAATCATTGATATATTTTTCTTCTTCTGTTCTTTTTATGTAATATGTATTTTTAGGTGACTTACCTTTAACACTATATCTAACTGAAGACATGAAGTTGTTTACTTGACCCGTTTTTGTAACTGGTCTAGGGAAACCAAAGCGGCATTTGGTATAGTATTTCCCTTGGTTTTTGTATTTGCGACGACAATATTTGCCACATTTGTGTCTTTGAAATTGTAAAATTTGTGCAAGAAGATGACTATTTGTTGCTTCCGATGGAATTTCACAAGTGACATATTATTTGATAAACTGTAACACTGTAATCATTGTCTTGACCAAATTTAGGAGCATCTTTAATCCATAAAACATGTGGATATGTGGTGCTCCTCTGGCTTGGTATTCTTTTCTCCAAAAGAAGTGTTGCACTTCTCCGAGGGGAGGAACAGTTTTATTACATATAAAGTGTAGCATAGCAATGAAGCGATGATGGAAATATCTTCAAACATTAACAGGATCTAGAGAACAAAGCTCTCCAGGTGTTAATATATCTATGTTTGTTTTGTTTTTATTTGATATGTGGAGGAAATCATGTAAATCTTCCCATGCATATTCTGCACAACTTAATCTAACAAACCAAGTGGGTGGGCCAAGGTTGCTTATCATACAACGTACATCTCCATGACTTCGGAACCAGTACTCTTTAGTACCACGCATGTTTGCTAATAGATTTGTAATACTTGATTGTAAAACCTCATCATCCTTTTCTTGCACTTTTTGTAAAATTGTGTAGCTTACATATTTTGAAAGTGGGTTCCTGATTTTAATGTGTGTGCAACTCCGTAACATAGAGTTGCTAGTTCACTTTCAAAGAGTAGGTGGAATATGTATTCCACATTTTGTCTAAATCTGGGATCTTCAGAATACATCCGTAATGAGCGGTATTCTGATGCTGTTATTTGAATAGGTCTATCATCGTACCTTCCTCCTTTGCCAGTAGGAAAGAGTAGAGGAAAAGCATGTGCTTCTATATGTTTTTGCCATATGCTGATTGGTGATGCTTTTGTTTGTCGCATTTGGTACGTTTATAGTGCATCTTCTACGGTGTCATTAGAGTGCAATGGATGAATTGTATAATGGTCTAAAGTATTGGATACTGTAGCAGGTTCTAGAAGCTCAAATTGACCAGTTTCTAGTGACTCTTGAATTATTTCAGTGGTTGCCTTCAAGATTTCTTCAATATTAATTTCTTTGTAGTATTCATTATTGTCTTTTAGATATTGCAAGGTTTGTCTAACTTTATGTAAGTCTACCAGTTGTTGCCAATTTATTTTGTCTTTTGTAGGTACACCATTTACTAAGATAATTAAAGATTGCTCCATTGGACGTTGCACTCCCAGAGTGTGCAAATTTTGTTTTAGATCTAATGGTAAATACACTACTTTGCCACGAATGCCTTTCACCGATTCAGAGGGAGGTCATTTTGCTATTTTTGGTTGAAGGCATATTATTGCTTGAAAGAGTTGCACTGTTTGAATGATGATGCTCTCATATAAATTGAGTTGTTGTAGGGGTTTTGTCAGTTGGAATAATTCCAAATTATTTGTGATAGCACGTGAAGGAGTTTGGTTGTTGTCAAGTTTTATAGTGCAGTAACTGCAAAGTATTAAGGGGTCAGTTATTTCGTATTAGTTTTCTGCTATAAGGTAGAGAGCTCATTCAAACCATTTAGAATCTTCACTGTCTTCTATTTTGTATGTTAGGTCTACAGTTCTTGTGCTACTTTTATAAAAAAGTTCTGCGGCAACATACACACACATGGTTTGGTACTTCAGCAGATGTACTTTTAAATTTCAATATTTCTTTTTTGTATGTGTGTAGTAGAAGTTTGCCATGCGTAGAATTGTTGCTAGTCTGTTGTAAAGCTATTGCATTTTGTAAGTGGCTTTCACTTCCAAAATATTTTTTCTGGATATAGTCAATTTCTTCAAGTAGGTCTTTGGCTGTACCATGTAGAAGAATGTTATTTAAATTGGCTAGTGCTAAAGCAGGACTTTTAGCATAGGACAGTTTATAGACTAGATTTCTTATAGTTGAATGATGTGTTGATATCATTTTGATATGATGGAAGGTGGTTTTGCAAATAGGTCCTGAAATGCAGACTAATGAATGTCCTTGTAGTCCTGTGTACTGGATAGGTATCCATATTTTGCAATAGTTTGATTTTGATTTTGTCTTTGCCTTTCACATACTGATTGAGGAATTGGCTTAAAGACTTGAAAGATTTTTTGGGAATGTTTCACATTGACGTGCATGGCCATTTGTATACCAGACATTCTGGTTCAGTTGAATGGAGAGGTAATTCTAAGTTTTTTGGGGATATTTTTGTAAGCAGTATTTCTTGTTACATTATGGTATTATTAACTTTTTCATAACCTCGTCCACTGCTATGTATGGCAATTGTATTTGTTTGCTTTTGTTTGTATGCTTCTTGATTGAAATATGGTTCTGTGCTTGTGGTGTGACTCCACTCACCTCCACAGATATTTAAGAAGTTATTTTTGTTGACATTTTGTTTATTGAGAAGTCTTTTTTGTAATTTAGTTATTAGTTTTGTTAGTGGTTTCACTTTGTTTAACACTAAAATAAATAACTTTCTTTTGAGAAGGATTGCACTGTCTATCAAAGCTTGTGAGATTAATTTTCTACAGTAGGTTTTAAGGGTTGTGCATGATTTCTCTCCTGTTTTTATAAGATTTTGAAGGACCCTGTGGCGGAACATTTTTGCTAAAATACTTTTTTTGGTATGCTTACTTGGCACTATATAAAGATTTATAGGAACAGTTTTAGCAGTAGTCGTAGCTGAATTCTTGTTAATCGTTTTTTGTTTTGCTTTACATTTTGATAGAGGAGGCAAAGTTTCTGTACTTGAAGCTTGTTTTGTTTCGCTAAATGACTGTATTAGCTGTTTTGCTTGAACTTCTTGTACAAATTCTGCTAGAGATGGATGCTTATTTTGGACACTTCTATTTTCATTTGCTCTACTTCTGCGTTGCTTTCTACGGACTTTATTTTTGTTAGGCATTCTTTAGGGCCTTTTGAAAACAATAAAGAAGGTATGGGTTGCCGTGTTCTGCAATGTATGTGTGCTGTGTGCATGAGTGTTTGAGTATGATGATAAAGATGTATGTGATGGTGTGTGATTGCGCCTTGGGCAACTACAACTAGTTGGGATGGGTATTCTTGAATTTATGTGCTACTAAATTGGGGTTCAGATGACAGTAGAAAGTAAGCTAGTGGTGAGGAGAAGCACAAATAGTAAATCTAATGGTATCGAATTAAAACAGTTCTTTGTTCTATAATATTAAAATTCTAGGGGCTGAGTTATGTCATTTGTGCGTCGAAAAATGGGGATTTGTGCGCCATTCTGCCTGCCATTCTCCCTGTTTAACAAATGGGGATTTGTGGATAGAATGGTGCACAATCTCTGTTTTTAGGCAAAGAAATACCATGAATGAACCCCACAGTGTGTTTGAGCAATAGTAAAAATATCATGGTGGTATTTAACTTATTTGTTTTGTGGAATGAGCAGGTTTCTTCTGAGTTGTTTGTACTTCAGATTCTGCTGCTGATTTTCAGGAGAGTGGTCTTCACTGCAAATGTAAAGAAAATAAATTAGTAATGTTGTATGTTTATAGCACTGATGTTAATTTAGACATTGATTTTTATGTTTTTGTAGAAATATTCTTGTTTGATATCTGAACATAGTGTGTGCATGCAATTTCGTTTGACTATGTGCAGTCTTTATATTTTACTTTAAATATGTTAGTTCAACATGCTTTGCAAATGTGTGTGTAAAAGGAAATTAAATAGCAGATAGGTTTGGAAGTGACAGTTGATTATAGCAGATAGGAAAAATGACAGTAAGTTCATTTTATATGTTATACAGGTTAAAAAACAGTTAATCTGTTCATATGCATTTATAAGAATTGTAAATGTATTATACAGAAAATATGCATACATGTAGTTTGTGTTCATGCATATGGATATGCATACAGCTGCAAGTAGAAATCTTGGAGACTTGTACAGTAGTTCTTGTAGTAGGTGCTTTCCAATGATATGACTCTTGTCCTCAGAGTGATTAACAGTACATTTGAAGTGTTGATCTATGATGATGGAGTTAGATGTAGAGGTCTTGGATGTGATTGGTGGATGGTTGTGTGACTGCTTAGCTGTATCCAATGAGGGAATGGCACAGAGAGTGAAGTGGAAATGGTAGAAGGTGTGTCCATGTTACGATATGTCGGCGGATACGGCGGTAGTCCGCGGACATCACGTGTTACATACGGGATTTTGGGGTGGGGAGGCATGCAAATGAGAATGAGCAGAGCAAGGGATGGGTCAGTAAAGTTTAGTGGGTGTGTTGTGTCAGGAGAGAGTTTGTCAGAAAGTATTTTTCCTGAGAGAAGAACAGATAGCTATGGCTGTGTGTTTCAGAAAACAGATTGCATTTTGGGAGACTCGTGGATACATTGGTTGAAGGTGCATGCAGAAAGCTGTGGAGTAGCTGTAGATCTTGGATTCCCACATGTGGAAGTGCACTGGCATGGAGTGCGTGGAATGAAGTGGCTGGACTCGCTACCTCTCTTTGCTACTTTGGAGACAGAGCATCATCCAGACATAATGGGCCTCATTACGACTCAGGCGGTAAGGGGTTTACGGCGGCGTAAACAGCGCCGACCCTTACCGCCTGATTACGAGGTCCCTTAGCGCTTTTAGTAGGTGTTAAAATCCATGGCGCTAAGGGACCTTGATGTTAATTACGCCACCGTAATTTACGGTGGCGTAATTAACGCCTTCCCCACTCCCATTATGCCCTATGGGGCAAAATGGGAATGGGGAAGGGAAAATGGGAAAATGGGGATTTACCGGCCCGCCAAGGTTGGAATGGGGCGGTAAATCTGCCAACCACCATGGCGTAAACGTAGTTTACGCCATGGTGGTAAAGTCACGGCCCAGGCGGTAACTTACCGCCTGGGTCGTAATGAGGCCCAATGATAATTCCTTGTGGAGGGAATAGTTTAGGACTTGGAAAGGTCATGGACATGTTTCCAAATTCTCAAGTAATTTTTTCTCGGATTGCGCAGAGGCAAATGTGGCTGCATTCTTCTTCATTTGGTCCACAAATGGAGAAAGCGAGGCACAATGTCAATAAGGCTGTTTGTGCCTTTCTAAGAGATGTTGGCATGTCCTCTTTTCACAATGAAAATATTATGTTTCGTAGCACATACATCTTTCGCAGAAATAGAGTCGATGGAGTCGATCTTACTTATGCTGGCAATCAGATTTTTCTGAGAAATGTACAAAATGCATTGCGACCTTTTTTGGAATTTCAGTCATCCATTTTGCAGTAGGTGTTGACCATTTCAAGTTTTTCAAACACAAACAAACGCCACCAAAAGGCTGTTTTCAGAGCCACCACTTCCTCCCAGAGAAAAGTGCAATGGTTATGATAGGGCATCACCCCAAAATTCTAGATGTCCGTGAACTGTCCACAGACTTCTAAATAATACACAGGGCCCTGCTCCACTTATTTGCCACTTCTATTTTTAAACTGTGAAAAAAAGGGCCTTTTTTTAATTTTGTTGTTTTATACGTTTTTGGTTTTTTTACACACGACACACTAGGAGAGGAGGGGAAAGGAGGGTGAGGGGGGACACCAACCACGGGGATAAGAAAGGGCGGGTGGAGAGAGGAAGATGTAGGGTGGGCCTTACTTAGGTAGTGGGTATTTGTTCTCGTGCTCTGAGACCGTAGTTTCAAAAGCACTATGAAGTCTCTCCCCTTGCAGAGTACTGTGTCACAGTACATACACACAACTGTGACCCTCTAAAGGTAAGTGTCATCAGCATTGCGAATGGCCTGTGAGGCAGCTGGAGGGATACGCTCTCCCACAGGAGTGTTCCTTTTGGTGACAGGATCAGAAACGGAGGATGTAGTAGAGGATCTCAACCTACTACGCTCTTCGCAAGGTACAACCTTGCGAATGGCCCCACCGTGGAACGACCTTAGGTGTCGCTTCATAGTTGTCATACCAAAGATGTACGAACCAAGCCTCCCGTGACTGAGCACCATTTTGCACTCGTTGCAGGTGACTTTGTTCGCACGCGCCTTGAGTACGTTACCATGAATGGTAAATAACCGCCACACCCAAGAGTCACAGCGAGTGCTGGTAGTAGGGACTTCCACTACCTCAGCCTCTTCATCCTCTTCATTCTCCTCTACATCCTCACTCCTGTTCCTCTCTTCAGGCCCTTGGGGAGGTGGTGGAGGGAGAGGGGTGGTGCTGAGGCAGATGTAGCACCAGGTTGAAGAGAGGAGCCATGGTTGCCATCAGGTTTCTGAAAAATCAGGAAGATTGGAAGCCAAAGTACAGTGTTCTGTCAGGTAGCCAGAAACACAATGAGGATGAGCTCTGGGTGTGGCCTTTTATAGGGGTGCTGGTGCGCACTTCGCGGACACCCACACTGTCCGCGGACAGGTCGAACACAAATAAAAGGCTCAAAAGCCCCGAAAAGTATGTAGAAAGTCAGAATTATTGTCTGGAACTTGTGCTTTGGTGATTTATTATTATAAAATATTGTGGATTGCCTGAAAAGTTAGTTTTAAATTGTTCGGGGACACGAACAGTGTCCGCAGTCAGAACACCCGCTCAGCATGGGCGCGGTCACATGATGGCATCGCGAACATGTCCGCAAAGGGTACGGGTGTCTACAGGACACCAAATGCACTGAAACTGTTTTGCACATGCGTGTCGGTGTTCTACGGACACTGTTCGGGTCCTGAAACTAATTAAAAGTGCAACACAAGTGAGACAAACAGTTACTGACAGGCGTTTGTTCTTAGAACAGTTTCAACCCGCCTACGAACAGTACGGACAGGTATAGTGTCCTCAGGACAACCCCATTTTGTTTATTTATGAACATCCCGGGACACTTGATGTGTTCTTAGAACAGTTTCAACCTGCCTACGAACAGTACGGACAGGTATAGTGTCCTCAGGACACCCCCATTGTGTTTATTTACAAACATTTCAGGACACCGCTTGTGTTCTTAGAACAATTTCAACTTGCCTTTGAACAATACGGACAGGCATAGCCTCCTCAGGACACCCCAATTTGTTCATTTATGAACATTTCAGAACACCGCATGTGTTCTTTGAACAGTTTCAACTTGCCTACAGACAATACGGACAGGTATAGCGTCCTCAGGACACCCCCATTTTGTTTATTTACGAACATCCCAGGACACTTGATGAGTTCTTAGAACAATTTCAACTTGCCCACGAACAATACGCAGAGTGTCCTCAGGGCACCCCCATTTCACTTTTTTACGAACATTTTAGGACACCGCGTGTGTTCTTAGGACAGTTTCAACTTGCTTGCGAACAATACGGACAGGCAGAGCGTCCTGAGGACACCCCCATTTTGTTTATTTACGAACATCCCGGGACACTTGATGTGTTCTTAGAACAGTTTCAACCTGCCTACGAACAGTACGGATAGGTACAGCGTCCTCAGGACACACCCATTTTGTTTATTTATGTACTTTTCAGGACACCGCGTGTGTTCTCAGAACAGTTTCAACTCGCCTGCGAACAATACGGACAGGCATAGCGTCCTTAGGACACCCCCATGTTGTTTATTTACGATCCCCGGACACTTGATGTGTTCTTAGAACAGTTTCAACCTGCCCTACGAACAGTACGGACAGGTATAGCGTCCTCAGGACACCTCCATTTTGTTTATTTATGAACTTTTCAGGACGCCACGTCTGTTCTCAGAACAGTTTCAACTCGTCTGCAAACAATACGGACAGGTATAGTGTTCTCAGGACACCCCCATTTCGTTTATTTACGAACAGTTCAAGACACCCGTGTTGTCCGCGACACCAAAACTGTCTTTTTAAAAAAAAAACACAAAGGACTAAATGAACACACACATAACATTTATTTTTCATTATATTATATATATTTACAATTTATGATAGAGAAGGGGTAGCAGAAACGGACACAAACACAGGGGAATTGGGGTTTTCAAGAGGATTGATAGGAGGAGATGAAGGGATGGAAATTTCATCAAAACGTTTTTCTATTTGGTGAGGGTTTGGGGATAATTGACTGGGATATGGAGAGGGGGGACAGGTACATGTTGCACAATGGTATCTATTTTTTTCTTTTATATGGTTCTCCACAAAATCTTTCAAAATGTGGAAATTTGTCATGAGCTTGTTCATTTTTTCTTCCATGCGCTGGAGAGTTTGTTCTAAAGTATCTTGTTGTGTATTGTTTACATTGTTTGTATGGTCTGTTAATAAAATATATATATATGTTAAGTGTACATAAAGTAATGCTTATTAATTTGGTTATATAGAGAAGTGTTTACCATTAGTTTCTCTGGAGGTCATTACAACCCCGGCGTTAAGGGTTAACAACGGCGTTAACCCTTAACGCCGGATTCCCACTTTAACGCCTGCTTTTGGCAGGCGTTAAAGTCCATGGCGCTAACCCGCCATGGTGCTAATTACGCCGACGTAATTTACGGCAGCGTAATTAGCGCCTTCCCCACTCCCATTATGCCCTATGGGGCAAAAATGGGAACGGGGAAGGGAAAATGGGAAATGGGGATTTACCGCCCCACTCACCTTGGAATGGGGCGGTAAATCCGCCATCCATCATGGTGTAAACAAAGTTTACACCATGGTGGTAAAGTTGGTGCACTTAGCACCAAGGTTGTAATGACCGCCACTATCTTCAGACATTTCACCATGTGGGAAATTCTCCTCAAGCCATTCTAAAGTATTTGACATTTCTGTGAGGAAAAAAGAAGATATATTACTTTTATTGTATTTAATATAGACATTTTAGAAATATAAAAGAAAAAAAAAAGTTTACTTACTAGATTGTGGTAAATTGTCTTCTCACTGTTCTGTAGATCTGCTGCTGCTCCTAGTTGTGCAGTGTCTGTGAGGTAATTATATTAGAAGCATACCTTTCTTGTTTTGGTATATTCCATTTTACTATATATGGTATTTAAATGGATGTTTGATGTGTTAGATATAGAAGTTCTAATTCTTATTTATTACTATATATAATGTGTTTGTGTGTTGGTTTTTCATCTTGTACAGTGTTCATATGGTATGATATAACAATTTAAGATACCCCTAAGTTTTTCCGCAGACATTCGCACAGTCCGCGGTCATCAAAATCACTAGCTGGGGGTTCAGTATGTTCTATATTACATGTATATAAAGTAAGGGAATCCTAGTAAACATCTATCAAATTTACACTATGAATATGTATATTCAGTAAAATAAAATTTGATAAAGGGACGTTATGGTTAAGTTGCGCTACTAAAAACCTATGAAATTCAGTAAAAAAAACTTTGTTAAACGGACGTTATGGTTCAAAGTAAAACCGAAAAACCCCTGAAATTCGCCAGTTATGGGAAGCTAAGCAACCATACCTCGCGCCACCGTGCACTGCTAACATTAACACCCAGGACATCAAAGATGACATCACAAATGTCATTGATGACATCACTGAAGACATCATATGTGCATTTACTTTTCATGAAAACTATGTACAAGGGATTCTTATAATGTTGACCAAAAAGTGTCAAGGATCATTGGAATAAATATCATGAGCTAATTAGTGCACTAAGCAATGCATTGATATAACTAGCATTCTATTCTGAAGTTCATTCCAGTATACTAAGCTACTCATGCAGAAATATAAGCAGTGTGTGCAGCATACATGACGAAGGAGCAATATTCATAATCTTGCCTTGTTGAATAGTGAAATTAATATCTGCTTTTTTAGAGAGTTTTGTGTATTGTGAAATATGTAATAAGTAGCTAATAAAACAACAACTCATACAAATATGAGTATATGCAGAGAAATTATTGCTCTGTTTCAAAGCTGCTACTTACTGTATGTATGTGTATCACATGATGTGACTGCACTCTAAGGAAAGAAGTGTGAGTACAATGTACACACATATGGTTATATACAGGAAGGTACAGCATGAGAAAGTGTTGATAATCCTAATGAGTATCTTCATACACAGAAAGGATTACTTTCTTTCAAACCTGTGTCTTCCACTATGTATTTGTTTCATATGATGTGACTTGAACCTAAGGGAATTATTGTAAGAACTTAATTGAAGGATAAGTCTACAAATATAGTAAATTTAAAATGTTTAGTTCTTGACTGGTAATGAACAGAACCATGTGGCCTAGATATGTCAGTAGAGGAAAAAAGGGGGAGCCAGATGTGATGTCATCAGTGATGTCATCAATGACATTTGTGATGTCATCTTTGATGTCCTGGGTGTTAATGTTAGCAGTGCACGGTGGCACGAGTTATGGTTGCTCAGCTTACCATAACTGGCGAATTTCAGGGATTTTTCGGTTTTACTTTGAACCATAACGTCCGTTTAACAACGTTTTTTTACTGAATTTCATAGGTTTTTAGTAGCGCAACTTAACCATAACGTCCCTTTAACAAAGTTAGTTTTTTTACTGATATATATATATATATATATATATATACGTATATATATATATATGTTGAAAAAAAGAGGAGAGGGGCGCACTCCAGTTCCCTGCACAGTAAACCTTCCCAGCCACAGGTGTTCTCCTCCGACCGGTTTCTGTGCCAATACACGTCATCAGGGAGGCTGTCTTAACTTGCAGCTCACAGCAAGTGCAGGTGTTACCACTTAGTGAGGATTCTGCTGCAAGGACTTCTGGTAGCTGTAGTCATCAGGTTAGCAAGGAACAGACTCACACCCAATCCCACAGTGGGGAAAGGGGGGGGAGTAGCCTACAGTGAGGCACTCCAAAGTTGGGCATAAATTACCCCGGTGCAGCACCCTATTTGATTTCTGAAGATTCCACCCTTCAGAAAACTTACAAATGTGTTGAAAAAAAGAGGAGAGGGGCGCACTCCAGTTCCCTGCACAGTAAACCTTCCCAGCCACAGGTGTTCTCCTCCGACCGGTTTCTGTGCCAATACACGTCATCAGGGAGGCTGTCTTAACTTGCAGCTCACAGCAAGTGCAGGTGTTACCACTTAGTGAGGATTCTGCTGCAAGGACTTCTGGTAGCTGTAGTCATCAGGTTAGCAAGGAACAGACTCACACCCAATCCCACAGTGGGGAAAGGGGGGGGAGTAGCCTACAGTGAGGCACTCCAAAGTTGGGCATAAATTACCCCGGTGCAGCACCCTATTAGATTTCTGAAGATTCCACCCTTCAGAAAACTTACAAATGTGTTGAAAAAAAGAGGAGAGGGGCGCACTCCAGTTCCCTGCACAGTAAACCTTCCCAGCCACAGGTGTTCTCCTCCGACCGGTTTCTGTGCCAATACACGTCATCAGGGAGGCTGTCTTAACTTGCAGCTCACAGCAAGTGCAGGTGTTACCACTTAGTGAGGATTCTGCTGCAAGGACTTCTGGTAGCTGTAGTCATCAGGTTAGCAAGGAACAGACTCACACCCAATCCCACAGTGGGGAAAGGGGGGGGAGTAGCCTACAGTGAGGCACTCCAAAGTTGGGCATAAATTACCCCGGTGCAGCACCCAATTAGATTTCTGAAGATTCCACCCTTCAGAAAACTTACAAATGTGTTGAAAAAAAGAGGAGAGGGGCGCACTCCAGTTCCCTGCACAGTAAACCTTCCCAGCCACAGGTGTTCTCCTCCGACCGGTTTCTGTGCCAATACACGTCATCAGGGAGGCTGTCTTAACTTGCAGCTCACAGCAAGTGCAGGTGTTACCACTTAGTGAGGATTCTGCTGCAAGGACTTCTGGTAGCTGTAGTCATCAGGTTAGCAAGGAACAGACTCACACCCAATCCCACAGTGGGGAAAGGGGGGGGAGTAGCCTACAGTGAGGCACTCCAAAGTTGGGCATAAATTACCCCGGTGCAGCACCCTATTAGATTTCTGAAGATTCCACCCTTCAGAAAACTTACAAATGTGTTGAAAAAAAGAGGAGAGGGGCGCACTCCAGTTCCCTGCACAGTAAACCTTCCCAGCCACAGGTGTTCTCCTCCGACCGGTTTCTGTGCCAATACACGTCATCAGGGAGGCTGTCTTAACTTGCAGCTCACAGCAAGTGCAGGTGTTACCACTTAGTGAGGATTCTGCTGCAAGGACTTCTGGTAGCTGTAGTCATCAGGTTAGCAAGGAACAGACTCACACCCAATCCCACAGTGGGGAAAGGGGGGGGGAGTAGCCTACAGTGAGGCACTCCAAAGTTGGGCATAAATTACCCCGGTGCAGCACCCTATTAGATTTCTGAAGATTCCACCCTTCAGAAAACTTACAAATGTGTTGAAAAAAAGAGGAGAGGGGCGCACTCCAGTTCCCTGCACAGTAAACCTTCCCAGCCACAGGTGTTCTCCTCCGACCGGTTTCTGTGCCAATACACGTCATCAGGGAGGCTGTCTTAACTTGCAGCTCACAGCAAGTGCAGGTGTTACCACTTAGTGAGGATTCTGCTGCAAGGACTTCTGGTAGCTGTAGTCATCAGGTTAGCAAGGAACAGACTCACACCCAATCCCACAGTGGGGAAAGGGGGGGGGGAGTAGCCTACAGTGAGGCACTCCAAAGTTGGGCATAAATTACCCCGGTGCAGCACCCTATTAGATTTCTGAAGATTCCACCCTTCAGAAAACTTACAAATGTGTTGAAAAAAAGAGGAGAGGGGCGCACTCCAGTTCCCTGCACAGTAAACCTTCCCAGCCACAGGTGTTCTCCTCCGACCGGTTTCTGTGCCAATACACGTCATCAGGGAGGCTGTCTTAACTTGCAGCTCACAGCAAGTGCAGGTGTTACCACTTAGTGAGGATTCTGCTGCAAGGACCTCTGGTAGCTGTAGTCATCAGGTTAGCAAGGAACAGACTCACACCCAATCCCACAGTGGGGAAAGGGGGGGGAGTAGCCTACAGTGAGGCACTCCAAAGTTGGGCATAAATTACCCCGGTGCAGCACCCTATTAGATTTCTGAAGATTCCACCCTTCAGAAAACTTACAAATGTGTTGAAAAAAAGAGGAGAGGGGCGCACTCCAGTTCCCTGCACAGTAAACCTTCCCAGCCACAGGTGTTCTCCTCCGACCGGTTTCTGTGCCAATACACGTCATCAGGGAGGCTGTCTTAACTTGCAGCTCACAGCAAGTGCAGGTGTTACCACTTAGTGAGGATTCTGCTGCAAGGACTTCTGGTAGCTGTAGTCATCAGGTTAGCAAGGAACAGACTCACACCCAATCCCACAGTGGGGAAAGGGGGGGGAGTAGCCTACAGTGAGGCACTCCAAAGTTGGGCATAAATTACCCCGGTGCAGCACCCTATTAGATTTCTGAAGATTCCACCCTTCAGAAAACTTACAAATGTGTTGAAAAAAAGAGGAGAGGGGCGCACTCCAGTTCCCTGCACAGTAAACCTTCCCAGCCACAGGTGTTCTCCTCCGACCGGTTTCTGTGCCAATACACGTCATCAGGGAGGCTGTCTTAACTTGCAGCTCACAGCAAGTGCAGGTGTTACCACTTAGTGAGGATTCTGCTGCAAGGACTTCTGGTAGCTGTAGTCATCAGGTTAGCAAGGAACAGACTCACACCCAATCCCACAGTGGGGAAAGGGGGGGGAGTAGCCTACAGTGAGGCACTCCAAAGTTGGGCATAAATTACCCCGGTGCAGCACCCTATTAGATTTCTGAAGATTCCACCCTTCAGAAAACTTACAAATGTGTTGAAAAAAAGAGGAGAGGGGCGCACTCCAGTTCCCTGCACAGTAAACCTTCCCAGCCACAGGTGTTCTCCTCCGACCGGTTTCTGTGCCAATACACGTCATCAGGGAGGCTGTCTTAACTTGCAGCTCACAGCAAGTGCAGGTGTTACCACTTAGTGAGGATTCTGCTGCAAGGACTTCTGGTAGCTGTAGTCATCAGGTTAGCAAGGAACAGACTCACACCCAATCCCACAGTGGGGAAAGGGGGGGGAGTAGCCTACAGTGGGTGTGAGTCTGTTCCTTGCAAACCTGATGACTACAGCTACCAGAAGTCCTTGCAGCAGAATTATCACTAAGTGTTAACACCTGCACTTGCTGTGAGCTGCAAGTTTAGACAGCCTCCCTGATGACGTGTATTGGCACAGAACCCGGTCGGAGGAGAACACCTGTGGCTGAGAAGGTTTACTGTGCAGGGAACTGGAGTGCGCCCCTCTCCTCTTTTTTCAACACATTTGCAAGTTTTCTGAAGGGTGGAATCTTCAGAAATCTTATAGGGTGCTGCACCGGGGTAATTTATGCCCAACTTTGGAGTGCCTCACTGTAGGCTACTCCCCCCCTTTCCCCATTTATGGGATTGGGTGTGAGTCTGTTCCTTGCAAACCTGATGACTACAGCTACCAGAAGTCCTTGCAGCAGAATTATCACTAAGTGTTAACACCTGCACTTGCTGTGAGCTGCAAGTTAAGACAGCCTCCCTGATGACGTGTATTGGCACAGAAACCGGTCGGAGGAGAACACCTGTGGCTGAGAAGGTTTACTGTGCAGGGAACTGGAGTGCGCCCCTCTCCTCTTTTTTCAACACATTTGCAAGTTTTCTGAAGGGTGGAATCTTCAGAAATCTTATAGGGTGCTGCACCGGGGTAATTTATGCCCAACTTTGGAGTGCCTCACTGTAGGCTACTCCCCCCCTTTCCCCATTTATGGGATTGGGTGTGAGTCTGTTCCTTGCAAACCTGATGACTACAGCTACCAGAAGTCCTTGCAGCAGAATTATCACTAAGTGTTAACACCTGCACTTGCTGTGAGCTGCAAGTTAAGACAGCCTCCCTGATGACGTGTATTGGCACAGAAACCGGTCGGAGGAGAACACCTGTGGCTGAGAAGGTTTACTGTGCAGGGAACTGGAGTGCGCCCCTCTCCTCTTTTTTCAACACATTTGCAAGTTTTCTGAAGGGTGGAATCTTCAGAAATCTTATAGGGTGCTGCACCGGGGTAATTTATGCCCAACTTTGGAGTGCCTCACTGTAGGCTACTCCCCCCCTTTCCCCATTTATGGGATTGGGTGTGAGTCTGTTCCTTGCAAACCTGATGACTACAGCTACCAGAAGTCCTTGCAGCAGAATTATCACTAAGTGTTAACACCTGCACTTGCTGTGAGCTGCAAGTTAAGACAGCCTCCCTGATGACGTGTATTGGCACAGAAACCGGTCGGAGGAGAACACCTGTGGCTGAGAAGGTTTACCGTGCAGGGAACTGGAGTGCGCCCCTCTCCTCTTTTTTCAACACATTTGCAAGTTTTCTGAAGGGTGGAATCTTCAGAAATCTTATAGGGTGCTGCACCGGGGTAATTTATGCCCAACTTTGGAGTGCCTCACTGTAGGCTACTCCCCCCCTTTCCCCATTTATGGGATTGGGTGTGAGTCTGTTCCTTGCAAACCTGATGACTACAGCTACCAGAAGTCCTTGCAGCAGAATTATCACTAAGTGTTAACACCTGCACTTGCTGTGAGCTGCAAGTTAAGACAGCCTCCCTGATGACGTGTATTGGCACAGAAACCGGTCGGAGGAGAACACCTGTGGCTGAGAAGGTTTACTGTGCAGGGAACTGGAGTGCGCCCCTCTCCTCTTTTTTCAACACATTTGCAAGTTTTCTGAAGGGTGGAATCTTCAGAAATCTTATAGGGTGCTGCACCGGGGTAATTTATGCCCAACTTTGGAGTGCCTCACTGTAGGCTACTCCCCCCCTTTCCCCATTTATGGGATTGGGTGTGAGTCTGTTCCTTGCAAACCTGATGACTACAGCTACCAGAAGTCCTTGCAGCAGAATTATCACTAAGTGTTAACACCTGCACTTGCTGTGAGCTGCAAGTTAAGACATCCTCCCTGATGACGTGTATTGGCACAGAAACCGGTCGGAGGAGAACACCTGTGGCTGAGAAGGTTTACTGTGCAGGGAACTGGAGTGCGCCCCTCTCCTCTTTTTTCAACACATTTGCAAGTTTTCTGAAGGGTGGAATCTTCAGAAATCTTATAGGGTGCTGCACCGGGGTAATTTATGCCCAACTTTGGAGTGCCTCACTGTAGGCTACTCCCCCCCTTTCCCCATTTATGGGATTGGGTGTGAGTCTGTTCCTTGCAAACCTGATGACTACAGCTACCAGAAGTCCTTGCAGCAGAATTATCACTAAGTGTTAACACCTGCACTTGCTGTGAGCTGCAAGTTAAGACAGCCTCCCTGATGACGTGTATTGGCACAGAAACCGGTCGGAGGAGAACACCTGTGGCTGAGAAGGTTTACTGTGCAGGGAACTGGAGTGCGCCCCTCTCCTCTTTTTTCAACACATTTGCAAGTTTTCTGAAGGGTGGAATCTTCAGAAATCTTATAGGGTGCTGCACCGGGGTAATTTATGCCCAACTTTGGAGTGCCTCACTGTAGGCTACTCCCCCCCTTTCCCCATTTATGGGATTGGGTGTGAGTCTGTTCCTTGCAAACCTGATGACTACAGCTACCAGAAGTCCTTGCAGCAGAATTATCACTAAGTGTTAACACCTG
Organism: Ambystoma mexicanum; assembly: GCF_040938575.1. NCBI lineage: Eukaryota > Metazoa > Chordata > Amphibia > Caudata > Ambystomatidae > Ambystoma > Ambystoma mexicanum. The sequence continues at coordinate 435,464,503 of NC_090927.1, read as the reverse complement.
CACTTGCTGTGAGCTGCAAGTTAAGACAGCCTCCCTGATGACGTGTATTGGCACAGAAACCGGTCGGAGGAGAACACCTGTGGCTGAGAAGGTTTACTGTGTAGGGAACTGGAGTGCGCCCCTCTCCTCTTTTTTCAACACATTTGCAAGTTTTCTGAAGGGTGGAATCTTCAGAAATCTTATAGGGTGCTGCACCGGGGTAATTTATGCCCAACTTTGGAGTGCCTCACTGTAGGCTACTCCCCCCCTTTCCCCATTTATGGGATTGGGTGTGAGTCTGTTCCTTGCAAACCTGATGACTACAGCTACCAGAAGTCCTTGCAGCAGAATTATCACTAAGTGTTAACACCTGCACTTGCTGTGAGCTGCAAGTTAAGACAGCCTCCCTGATGACGTGTATTGGCACAGAAACCGGTCGGAGGAGAACACCTGTGGCTGAGAAGGTTTACTGTGCAGGGAACTGGAGTGCGCCCCTCTCCTCTTTTTTCAACACATTTGCAAGTTTTCTGAAGGGTGGAATCTTCAGAAATCTTATAGGGTGCTGCACCGGGGTAATTTATGCCCAACTTTGGAGTGCCTCACTGTAGGCTACTCCCCCCCTTTCCCCATTTATGGGATTGGGTGTGAGTCTGTTCCTTGCAAACCTGATGACTACAGCTACCAGAAGTCCTTGCAGCAGAATTATCACTAAGTGTTAACACCTGCACTTGCTGTGAGCTGCAAGTTAAGACAGCCTCCCTGATGACGTGTATTGGCACAGAAACCGGTCGGAGGAGAACACCTGTGGCTGAGAAGGTTTACTGTGCAGGGAACTGGAGTGCGCCCCTCTCCTCTTTTTTCAACACATTTGCAAGTTTTCTGAAGGGTGGAATCTTCAGAAATCTTATAGGGTGCTGCACCGGGGTAATTTATGCCCAACTTTGGAGTGCCTCACTGTAGGCTACTCCCCCCCTTTCCCCATTTATGGGATTGGGTGTGAGTCTGTTCCTTGCAAACCTGATGACTACAGCTACCAGAAGTCCTTGCAGCAGAATTATCACTAAGTGTTAACACCTGCACTTGCTGTGAGCTGCAAGTTAAGACAGCCTCCCTGATGACGTGTATTGGCACAGAAACCGGTCGGAGGAGAACACCTGTGGCTGAGAAGGTTTACTGTGCAGGGAACTGGAGTGCGCCCCTCTCCTCTTTTTTCAACATATATATATATTACATAGTTATGGTTAAGTTACTAATCCCATCGGAAGAGCACTTTTTGGGCGGCTTATAACTTCGAGCTCCCTGGACGAATCCTCACCCAAAACGTATAAAGCCCATTCTGAATTATAGGGGGGGTCGCAAAATGTCTTTTTTCCCATAGAATGAATGGGGAAAAAACTTTGCTCACGCCTACAACCCAAACCGCTGGATGGATTTTCACCAAATTTGGACCAGGAGCAGCGGCTTGGTCTCGAAAGCATGCTTTTGTAAATTTTGTGAAAACCCATCCAGTAGTTTTTTTTAAAAATGACCAAAAAGTAGGTCACCAAAAATTAGTGATATCTATGTCCGGTCCGCGGACACACTTCCCTGTTCGGTCCGTGGACAGTGTTCTGATTGGCTCATCGGTTTGCATCATGTCTGCGGACATGCGACGTGTTCGCTGATTGGATGGTGAAGAGCGTGAAGTGTGTCACATATTTGGAAACACCCGCCATCTTGTATCCACGGACGTCCGCGGACAGCGAGGTGTCAAATGGTGGGGAAATACAATTTTGGCAAATGTGTTGGTTTGTAAGACTGTTTGGGGATGGTGGGGGGGTAAGAGATGGTTCGCATTTTGTATATATTTAGGTGGTAGGCACCGCTGTTGTGTTTGTTGTGTCCGTGGACAGTAGCGCTGTCCTTGGTGTCCGTAATCGTTCCATATGGGAATGTCCTAAGGACACTATACCTGTCCGACTGTTCGCAGGCAAGTTGAAACTGTTCTAAGAACACGCGCCGTGTCCGGGATGTCCGCAAATAAATGAAAATGGGGGTGTCCTAAGGACAGTATACCTGTCTGTATTGTTCACAGGCAAGTTGAAACTGTTCTAAGAACACACCTGGTGTTCGGGATGTCCGCCATTAATCAAAATGGAGGTGGTCTAAGGACACTAAACCTGTCCGTACTGTTCGCAGGCAAGTTGAAATTGTTCGAAGAACACACGTGGTGTTTGGGATGTCCGTACTGTTCGCAGGCAAGTTGAAACTGTTCTAAGAACACACGTGGTGTTCGGGATGTCCGCAAATAAATGAAAATGGAGGTGTCCTGAGGACACTATACTTGTCCGTATTGTTCACAGGCAAGTAGAAACTGTTCTAAGGACATCCAAGGTGTCCGCGGACATTAAAAATGCCATGAGGCCTAGTTAAAAATGTTTGATTCTATGGGTGTGATCATAGTTATACATGTTTGATTCTATGGGTGTGATCTATGGGTGTGATATGCTCCGGTGGTTGCTGCCAGGGCCTAGAGTCTTGGGTGCATTGTCGAAGGCCATGCACCCAAGACTCTAGGCCCTGGCGGCAACCACTGCAGCATATCACACCCATAGAACACACCCATAGAATCAAACATGGAAGTGATGTATGGGTGTGATATGTTTTGGAGTTGTGGCCAGACTGTACCGAAGACCGAAGTTATAAGTACTGAAGTTATAAGCTACTATTGGTGTGATATGTTGTGGTGGTTGTGGCAAGATGCATGGGTGAAGGCTGTAGGCTGTAGGCTGTATACTCAATACTCTATGTCCTGACCACAACCACTGCACCATACAACAGCCATAGATCATACCTACAGATTTGATTATCTTTCAAATGGTTTCAATTATACTTACTCCATGATTTGTTGACATTCAATACATTTTTTAAATTAGTTTGGTACCTGGAGGAAGTATTCTTTTTCAAGTTCTGTGATAAAAGAAAAGAGCATGTTAGTGTATGTATTCTGTAAAGACTTATTACATTTCATAATAGATATTTCAGCTTTTTTTTTTTTACCCTCATATTTGGTTCACAAACCAGTGTACTGGGCATTTTGCTCAGTTTCTGTGTTTGTTTTTGAAATCATTGGGTCTGTGGGAAAAAAACATCCTTGTCGGATTAAAAAACCCTTTTTTGTTTTGCTACAGTCTATTTGTTTGTTTCCTTTCAGTGTTTACTTCTGGTTTCTGGTTAATGTTCTATCTGTTGGATTGTTGCAGATTTCTGAAGCAGTTACATACCTGTTGGTGTATTGTAACTGTCTATTTTTAGTTGTTTTTACAATATTGGGCTTGTTAGATACCTATTGGCGTATTCTAACAGTTTATAGTTTTTTCATTGAATTTTTTCTAATGTTGAAGTACAGATTAGTTATTAAATTTTGGTTTTAAGAAGATTAAAAAGCGTTTGTAAGATTTGCTAGTAATCTCTGCTTTAGAGTAACCATCCTCATTTTTGTTGCAGATTTCTTAAGCAGTTAGATACCTGATGGCGTATTCTAACTGTAATTATTATTATTTTTTATTTAGTGGTATTGATTTATCTGTTTGGTTGCTATAGAATGTTGGGGTATTAGGATACCTGTTGGTGTATTCTAACAGTTTATAGTTTTCTAATGGACGTTTTGTTTATGTTTAAATACAGATTTGTTATTAAATTTTGGTTTTAAGAAGATAAAATAAGAGTTTGTAAGATTTGCTGGTAATCTCTGCTTTAGAGTAATGGTAATATCATTACATTTGAACCATCCACATTTCTTTTTTATATATGCAGTGTAGTGACCTGCATTGGTTGTTGCTTCTGCGTGGTAGATTATACCTATTGTGGTGAATGTTTTTCTACCAAGTGATACTTGACCATGTGTGAATCCAGTTAGCTTGAGGTTGTTTTTGATACCATCTGCATTGTAACGTAGAAGCATTACTATAAAGTATTTACTATGTGTTTCTATTAGTAAGGAGGAGCGATTATCTGAATTGCAGTTAGTACATAATCTGCCATGGTTTGTATGTTGTACAAGTTGGTGAAATGAAATGGATTCACAATTTGGTATGGATACATACACAAAGTGCTCGTTAGGGATTTCTTCTTGTGTAACATTGTTGCAGAGAGTGCAGGTATGTTTCCACATGTATAGTAATATATTATATAAGTACATTAAAAATTCTTGTGGATCTTCTTGTGAGTTTATAGTGAATTCCACCATTCCAGCACAGTAGTCCAATTGTTGTCTTATTCCGTGAACACTATACGTGTTGTCAGGATTGTTTTTGGCGTTTCTATGAATGACTAACATTTGCAAACACAGTTGGTCTGTACTGTGTAAGTAAATGTTGTCAACAATTGGTGGCAATTGAAATAAAATATTGATTGCTACATTTGTGTAACAATTTACACCAGTTACATTTGAAAATTTGAATGGACCAGGTAGTTCTGTGTCCAAGTCATTTTTTCGGAGTGTATGTTGCCTTTCTGAAGAAGTACCGAAGTTACTTTGACTAATAGGTTCTTCTTTACTTATTGTGAATGATGAAGTATTAGCTTCTTTTACTCTCTTTGGAGGATTTGCAGTCAGATTCTGTTGCATTTCTGTTTGAATTAGTTTTCTTTTACGTTATATTTTTTGTGTAACAGGATATGCTTTTAGATTGGGGGTGTATAGTGACGTAGTCTATTGTATTCTAGAATGCAAGGAATATCAGCGTTGACTTTACTTGCATCAAAGTGATTAGTAATAGACCTTCAAGTGTACGTAAGCGTGATAGTGCTACGTAGCTCATGCCTTCTTTAAAGACTGTGTTACCAATATCTATCAATGCTTTGTCTAGGGTAAGACCTTGGGATTCATGAATGGTGACTGCATATGCAAGAGTTAGAGAAAATTGTTCTCTACGTACACACATGTCTTTGAAGAGAAGGAATCGAGCTGTTGAGCGGCCTAGCTTTTTTACTTCTGAAAGTTTGTCAAAGAGTATATTGACAAACTGAATGTTGTTGTCACGTGGCTATGTTTGAAAGCCAACAACTGTACCCAGTGCTCCATTGACTAGCCCTTGCTCCACGTCCAGGTTACGTTTAAGAATTACTCTACAGTTTAAGTATAATTTTAATATTTTTTCCAAGCCAGCTGTGTTTTAGATTGAATTTTCTAAGTTATTAAGTCTTGTTGTGGCTTGTTGGCACATAGGTAGTGAAATACCATGTACGTCCAGTTTGTCTGTGGAGCAAATTTCAATTATTGGTTGCATTTCTTTTTTTAACATCGTTTCATTGAATTTGGAACAACTTGCAAGAGTTGGCATTAAGGCCATACAATTGACATTTCTTTGTGCTAATTGTTCCATAACATCAGTAGCACATGAGTTATCGCCATAAAGTGCATGGATGTGCCGGGTTTTTAATATTGTTTGTGCTTCTTGAGATAGTACGCCAACTCTAATACTTTTTAAAATGTTGGTGTAGGTGAGGTCTGTAGATTGGCGCATGTTCTCTGTTAATTCTGTGTATTGGAAATGTTGCCAAAGGTTAAAATTTCCTATGCTGCCAATAGTTTTACAGCAGAGTTTGTGTCCTAAGGTTTTAAAAATAGGTTCACCTTTTACAGTTGTCAATTGAAGAAGATCTCCGAAAACAATAATGTGTTTTCCTCCAAAGAGTTCTTCGTAGTTTGTTTTAAGTACTTCTTACAATTTGAGATTAATCAAAGCCAACATTAGGTTGGAGACCATGCTCACTTCATGTATTAGTAGCATTTTCATTTGTTTCAAAACTCTGCATAGTTCCATTGCAGCTTCTGTAGAAAGTTTGTAATAATCTCATTTGTTTTGGTGTTCTACTGGACGAAGTAGTAATCAGTGTAAAGTGACACCACCTATGTTGTGGGCAGCTAAACCTGTGGGGGCAGTTACAACAGCTGACAGTTTGTTGTTTGTCAATTGTTGAAGGAACTTACTGATGATTTTGATTAGGAATGTCTTACCAGAACCAGCTTCACCACTGATGTACAATAGTATAGGTTTGTAATTTTGGCAGGTGCATTCTTTGTTTTCATGTTGTACACCATGTGCAATTTGTTTTGTTACTTCTTGAAAAATGCTATGTTGCTCATTGTTTAGTTTTGATTGTAGTATAGTTAAGTCTTCTTTATCTTCATATTGACACATGGTGTTTTCTAGTTCTATCATAGCTAATTCTGCCTCATTTATTATTAGTGGTTCTCCCAGTGGTTCTTGGCTTCCTGTTACAGAAGGTTGACTACTGTCAGGAGTTTCTTTATCTAGTTGGGCCTGGAGTTCTCCTTCATGTTGCTGTTCATTTTGCAACATTGTTTTGTACTGCATAAAGTTCACTTCGTTGATAGTGCTTTCATTTGTTTTGAAAGCATCTTCGTAGCAGTCCTAGTTATCTAGTAACTCTTCTTCTTTTCTCCATGGAGGGACATGTAATGTAGTTCTTTCTGAGTTTTTAATGACAATTTGATATGATTAATTAAACTTGGTTTGGTAACTTTTACTAAGCTGCCTTCACAATCTGCCACTGTATATCTGCCTTTGCTTCAGGTTTTATATTATTTTTCTATGCAAAGTTTTGGGCTATGTAGTATAGGCACATGTTTTCCAAAGTGGTACTCCTGTTCGGGTAGTATGTGTCTAGTAAATCGTTTTTCAAAATGTCCTGGCTGTTTGGATCATTTTTGGCTATTGTTTCTATGTCGTCATATGATTTGAGAACTCTTTATCTAGATTTAGCAGGACCAAGACTTACCCATACTATATTTTTAGATTTTCCATACAAAGCAGTACCGGTTAAACGATCTGCAGCTTCGTAGGCACCACATTCTCTATGAGAGAGCATTTTTATGCCTAAACTGAACAATTTCTGAGACAGTGTTTTGTCTGATGATAGGTCATTCCAGAGGCCTTGCACCTCTGTTTTTTTCATCTTTTGTTAAGTATGCTGTAACATATCGTGCAACTGCAGTGGAATTGTCTGCAATGTACTGCACATCTATGTTTGCATTCCATAACTGAAGACATGAAGTTGTTTACTTCACCTGTTTCTGTAACTGGTCTAGGGAAACCAAACCGGCATTTGGTGTAGTATTTCCCTTTCTTTTTGTATTTGCGACGACGATAATATTGCCCACATTTGTGTATTTGAAATTGTACAATTTGTGCATGAAGGTCACTATTTGTTGTTTGTGAAGGGATTTCACAAATGACATATTTTTGGATGAACTGCAAAACAGTGGCATCACTGTCCTGACCAAATTTAGGAGTGTCTTTAATACATAAAAGCATGTGGATATGTGGTGCTCCTCTGGCTTGATATTCTTGTCTCCAAAAGAAGTGTTCCACTTCTCCGAGTAGAGGAACCGTTTTATTACAAATAAAGTGTAGCATAGCAATGAAATGATGATGGAAATATCTTGAAACATTAACAGGATCTAGAGAGCAAAGTTCTCCAGGTGTTAGTATATCTATGTTTGGTTTGTTTTTGTTTGATGTGCGTAGGAAATCATGTAATTCTTCCCCTGCATACCTGCATATTCTGCACAACTTAATGTAACAAACCAAGTGGGATGTCCAAGGTTTCTGATCATACAACATACATCTCCGTGATGTTGGAACCAGTAATCTTTTGTACCACGCATGTTTGCAAACAGATTTGTAATACTTGATTGTAAAAGCTCATCTTTTTCTTGCACTTTTTGTATTAATTGTGCAGCCGACATATTTTGAAACTGTGTTCCCGATTTCAATATGTGTGCAACTCCGTAACATAGAGTTGCTAGTTCACTTTCAAAGAGTAGGTGTAAAGTTATTCCACATTTTATTTAAATCTGGGATCTTCAGAATACATTTGTTATGAACCGTATTCTGATGCTGTTATTTGAGTGGGTCTGTCATCATATCTTCCTCCTTTGCCAGTAGGAAATAGTAGAGTAAAAGCATGTGCTTCTATACTTTTTTCCCATGTGCTCATTGGTGATCCTTTGGTTTGTCGCATTTGGTACGTTTCTAGTGCATCATCTATGCTGTCTTTAGAGTGCAATGGATGAATTGTATAAAGGTCTAAAATATTGGATACTGCATCGCTATCCAGAAGTTCAAATAGACCAGTTTCTCGTGACTCCTGAATTATTTCAGTTGTTCCACTTAAGTTTTCTTCAATATTTATTTATTTGTAGTGCTCATTATTGTCTTTTAAATATTGCAAGGCTTGTCAAACGTTATGTAAGTCGACAAGTTGTTGCCAAATTTTTTTGTCTTTTGTTGGTACACCATTTACTAAGATAATTAAAGATTGTTCTATTGGACGTTGCACTCCTAGAGTGTGTCCATTTTCTGTCAGATTTAATGGTAAATACATTACTTTGCCATGAATACCTTTCACCAATTCTGAGGGAGGTAATTTTGCTGTTTTTGGTTGAAGACGTATTATTGCTTGAAATGGGTGTACTTTTTGAATTATGATGCTCTCATATAAATTGAGTTGTTGCAGGGGATTTGGTAGTGGAAATAATTCCAAATTATTTGTGATAGCACGTGAAGGAGTTTGGTTGTTGTCAAGTTTTGTAGTGCAGTAACTGTAAAGTATTAAAGGGTCAGTTATTTCATATTTGTTTTCTGCTATAAGGTAGAGAGCTAATTCAAACCATTTAGAATCTTCATTGTCGTCTATTTTGTATGTTATGTCTATAGTTTTTGTGTTAGTTTTATGAAAAGTTCTGCAGCAACACACACACACGGTTTGGTATTTCAGCGGATGTACTTTCAAATTTTAGTATTTCTTTTTTGTATGTGTGTAGTAGAAGGTTGCCATGTATACAATTGTTGCTAGTTTGTTGTAAAGGTATTGCGTTTTGTAAGTGGCTTTCACTTCCAAAATATTTTTCCTGGATATGGTCAATTTCTTCAAGTAGTTCTTTGGCTGTACCATGTAGAAAATTGTTATTTAAATTGGCTGGTGCTAATGCAGGACTTTTAGCATAGTACAGTTTATAGACTAGATTTCTTATAGTTGGATGATGAGTTGATATCATTTTGATATGATGGAAGGTGCTTTTGCAAATTGGTCCTGAAATGCAGGCTAATGAATGTCCTTGTAGCCCTGTGTATTTACACACTGAACAGGTATCAATATTTCTGAGTTTTCAGGGGATATTTTTGTAAGCAGTATTTCTTGTTCCATTATGGTATTATTAATTTTTTCATAACCTCGTCCACTGCTATGTATTGCAATCGTATTTGTTTGCTTTTGTTTGTATGCTTCTTCATTAAAATATGGTTCTGTGTTTGTGGTGTGACTCCATTCACCTCCACAGATATTTAAGAAGTTATTTTTGTTGACATTCCGTTTATTGAGAAGTCTTTTTTGTAATTTACTAATTAGTTTTGTTAGTGGTTTCATTCTTTTTAACATTCAAATAGTTAATTTTCTTTTGAATAGGATTGCACTGTCTATCAAGGCTTCTAATATTCATTTTCTACAGTAGGTTTTAAGGGTTGTGTATGATTTCTCTCCTGTTTTTATAAGATTTTGAAGGACTATGTGGCGGAACATTTTAGCTAAAATATTTTTTGGGGTATTTTTACTTGCCATTATATGAAGATTTATAGGAGTAGTTTTAGCAGTAGTGGTAGCTGAATTCTTGATAATCGTTTTCTGTTTCGTTTTACATTTCGATAGAGGAGGCAGAGTTTCTGTACTTGAAACATGTTTAGTTTTGCTAAATTACTGTATTAGCTATTTTGTTTGAACTTTTTGTACAAATTCTGCTAGAGATGGATGCTTATTTTGGATACTTATTTTTTCATTTGCTCTACTTCTACGTTGTTTTCTACAGACTTGCTTTTTGGTAGGCATTCTTTGGGGTCTGTTGAAAAAAATAAACAAGGTATGGGTTGGGTTGTTCTGCAATGCTTGTATGCTGTGTGTGTGAGTGTCTGAGTATGATGGTAGAGATGTATGTGATGGTGTGTGGAGGCTATTTTTCTATTTGTGTGTTACTATACTGGGGTTCAGATGACAGTAGAAAGTAAGCTAGTGGTGAGGAGAAGCACAAATACTAAATCTAATGGTACAGGATTAAAACAGTTCTTTGTTCTGCAATAATAATATTCTAGAGGCTGAGATATGTCATTTGTGTGCCGAAAAACTGGGATTTGTGCAGCATTCTGCCTGCAAATTCCTGTTTAACTAATGGGTATTTGTGGGCAGAATGGTGCACTTATCTTTTTTTCTGGTGCACAAATACCATGAATCAACCGCACAGTGTGTTTGAGTAACAGTAAGCATATTATGGTAGTAATGTACTTACTTTTTTGTGTGGAAAATTAGGTTTCTTCTGAGTTGTTGTTTGTACTTCAGATTCTGCTGCTTTTCAGGATCAGAATTTTGAGTAATTTTGTGTGTATATAGTATGTAGGTTTCTTTGACTATGTGCAGCCTTCATATTTTATTTACATTATGTTAGTTGAACATGCTATGCAAATAAATAGAATAGAAAGTGTATGAAACATGCTTGGTTTCTTAAGGCTGTGTTATTGGATGTTAGGAGATAGAAGAAATAATGATATACTTATTTTGCAATTTTTATAAGGTAAATGGCAGATAGTTTATAGAAAAGCATGGAATGTATGCATTTGTGAAGGTGTGGGTAATACATTAGAAGTATATGATGTACAGGTAGTGGTGTTATTGCAGTTGGGAGTTTTTCAATGTTAGTGTTTATCTGTGTGACTGTTTGAAGGTGTTTGACCTTATACTGACTGTGTGTAATTTTTTCGATAGCTGTGTGTAAACATTTTTTTAGATAGCAGACAGGTTTGGAAGTGACAGTTGATTATAGTAGATGGGAAAAATGACAGTAAGTTTATTTTGTAGGTTATACAGATTAAGTGACAGTTACTCTGTTTCTATGCATTGATAAGATTTGTATTTGTACTGTGCAGAAACAATGCATACCTGTAGTTTGTATTCATGCACGTGGATATGCATGCAGCTGCAAGTAGAAATCTTGGAGACTTGTACAGTAGTTTTTGTAGTAGGTGCTTTCCAATGATATGAGACTTGTTCTCAGAGTAATCTACAGTACATTTGAAGTGCTGAACTCTGATGATGCAGTTAGATGTAGAGGTCTTGAATGTGATTGGTGGATGGTTGTGTGACTGTTTACCTGTATCCAATGAGGGAATGGCACAGAGAGCGAAGTGGAAATGGTAGAAGGACTGTCTAGGTTACGATATGTCCGTGGACATAACGGAAGTCCGCGGACACCGCAAATTATATATGGGGATTTTGGGGTGGAGATGCATGCAAATGAGAATGAGCAGAGGAATTGATTGGTCAGTAAAGTTTGGTGGGTGTGTTGTGTAAGAAGACAGTTTGTCAGAAGGTCTTTTTCCTGAGAGAAGAACAGTTAGCTATGGCTGTGTGTTTCAGAAAACAGATTGTCTGGATTTTGGGAAACTCATGGATACATTGGTTGGAGGTTCATGCACAAAGCTGTGGAGTAGCTGTAGATCTTGGATTCCCTCATGTGGAAGTGCACTAGCATGGAGTACGTGGAATGAAGTGGCTAGACTTGCTACCACTCTGTGCTAGTTTGCAGCCAGATCATCATCCAGACATAATTATAATTCATTGTGGAGGGAACTGTTTGGGACATGTGTCAGGAATTTCTTTGCAATTTGCGATGAAAGAAGGACTTAGGAAGGTCATGGATATGTTTCCAAATTCCCAAGTAATTTGTTCTCATATTGCGCAAAGACAAATGTGGCTGCGTTCTTCTTCATTTGGTCCACAAATGGAGATAGCGAGGTGTAATGTCAATAACGCTGTTTGTGCCTTTCTAAGAGATGTTGGCATGTCCTTTTTTCACAATGAAAATATTATGTTACGTAGCACAAACATTTTTGGTAGAGATGGAGTCCATCTTACTTATGCTGGTAATCAGATTTTTCTGAGAAATGTACAAGATGCATTGCGTCCTTTTGTGAAATTACAGCCAGCTTTTTTGCAGTAGGTGTTGATTTTTTAAAGTTTTTTAAATACAAAAAATTCCACAAAAGGCTCCTTTCAGAGCCACCACTTCCTCCCAGATAAAAGTGCAATAATTTTGATAGGGCAACCCTCCAAATTTTTTTGATGTTCGCAAACTGTCCGCAGACTTCTAAAAAAAACAAAAAACAGTAGCCTGCTCAATTTATTTCCCACTTCTATTTTTTGACTGTGAAAGGTGGCTCTGAAAAGAGCTTTTTTTCTTTTCTTGTTTTGTATTTTTTGGTTTTTTTACACATAAAACACTAGGAGAGGAGGGGAAAGGAGGGTAAGGGTGGGACACCAACCACAGGGATAAGAAAGGGCGGGTGGAGAGAGGAAGATGAAGGGTGGGCCTTCTCATGCTTTGAGTCTCAAAAGCACTTCGAAGTCTCTCCCCCCTGCAGAGTACTGCGTCGCAGTACATACACAAAACTGTGACCCTCGAAAGGGAAGGGTCTTCAGCATTGTGAATGGCCTGTGAGGCAGATGAGGGATGCGCTCTCCCACAGGAGTGTCTCTTGTGGTGAGAGGAGCGGAAACAGAGGATGAAGTAGAGGAACTCAACCTACTACGCTCGCTGCAAGGTACAACCTTACGAATGGCCCTACCGTGGAATGACTTTAGGTGACGCTTCATAGTAGTCGTACCAAAGCTGTATGGACTAGGCCTCCCGCAACTCCATTTTGCACTCGTTGCAGGTGACTTTGTTCGCACGTGCCTTGGATACGTTACCATGAACGGTAAATAACCGCCACACCCAAGAATCACGGTGAGTGCTGGTAGTAGGGACTTCCACTACCTCATCCTCATCTTCCTCTTCATCCTCCTCTGCATCCTCACGCCTGTTCTCCTCTTCAGGCCCTTGGGGAGGTGGTGATGGTGGAGGGGTTGGGGGTGGTGCTAAGGCAGATGTAGCACCCGGAGGCAGTAGAGGAGCCATGGATGCCATCAGGACTCAGAAGGAAATCTTCAAAAATTGGCAGCAAAATGTACTGTGTTCTGTAAGGTAGCCAGAAACACAATGAGGATGAGCTCTGGGGTGTGGCCTTTTATACATCTTTGATGTCCTGGGTGTTAGTCTTAGCAGTGCACAGTGGTGGCGCGAGTTATGGTTGTTTAACTTACCATAACTGGCGAATGTCAGGGGTTTTTTCGGTTTTACTTGGAACCCTAACATCCCTTTAGCAAAGTTTTTTTACTGAATTCCATAGGGTTTTAGTAGCGCAACTTAACCATAACGTCCCTTTAACAAAGTTTTTTTTTACTGAATATAGGCAATAGGGCCCAGTCTATTCATGTGCTTCACATGCATACCTAGCCATAGGCTGTACATGTTCTGCTCCACTGGACTTTCTGTGCAAGCCAGTGTAGGATACCTGGTGGAAATCACAGTTGCTACTTGGTGATGACATACTGCCTGCTGGTTGATACAGTAAACAATAAACAATGATAGCAGTCTTTATGGTCTAATTCTAGGTGGTATTTTAGCATTTGGCATGTATGTCTGATAGGATGGTCCAAAACTACTCCCAGTATGAGATGTCAGAAGTAGACTATAGTCACGGTGCTTTTAAAATAGGATCAATGATTAAGTGAGAGGTGGAGCACCACATGGTGAAGGATGTTACCAGAGGGCAAACATGAAAACTGTATTAATTTAGAGAGAAAGTCAGTTCTTAACAAGAAAGCAATAAATGCATTGACAAATAGTTGACATCTGGGTAGATCATGCAGGTTGGTTAGGGATAGGCAAAGTGAGGCTAGAAAGATGCAGCTTTTCAGGAAAGCAGGTGAAGCTGAGTCTGATGTCGGATAGTTTAGTGGAGTGGAAAGCTTTAATGGCAGAAGGGAGAGCTGTCGAGTTGAAGTGGGAGAATGGAAGAACAGACTCCCGCCCTTCCCCTCTCGCGCTTGGCCTAGAGGATCACGGCCTAGACACCTGCCACGAGAGGAGTTTGCCTATCTACCAGACGACCAAATACCCTGGTACAGGAACATACGGATGTGCCCACCTACCTGCCCAGCAGCCCGCCCTGCCCATGCCGACACCTGCAGCATGGATCAACTCGACTAAATCTACACGTCGTTAGAGATGCCATGACGACCTAGCCAACGGTCAGCACACCTGTGCAAACATGCACACTGGACACTCCCACACCAAGCCACACGAAGAACATACTCAGTGCTATGACGTAGGCGACAGACATACCCACGGACGTGCATCTTTATTATTTTTCAGGCTCTCAAAATGCAGAAACGCAAGACGCATAATGAACTTATCTAAAAAGGCTTGCTTACGCTTCTTCTAAGAACCATGTACTATAATGAAGCATATAACGGAGACACGATACTGGGGATAGAGCAATATGATACCGTAACCTAAAGCGCTCTGCATCAAACGGTTCCACCTATGCACCAGGCCCAAGTATGCCGCAAGCAAAAGCTTCCATAAACATTGAATAAGCAAGAGCTCGGTTGCTGACCCTGCATAATGAGCTCGGCGAAAGCACACCGCCAAGGGCACGATGTTGCAATCTCGCACGCCGCAAGCCGACGCCAAGGTCGCACCTGCAAGATAAACCAGGCACACAGTGGGAAAAACAATATTAATTGTGCTGAATTCTGCCTCAAACACGGTCCCACCTCACGTGACAAAGCCAAACCTGACAGGATGCCAGGCCCAGGAGGAAGGAGACGCCTGAATCCCACGTTTCAAGACACAGGCAGATACAATTAAAAGACTCATTGGACATCTGCAGCAGTGGGAGTAGTCGACCTCCCAACATATGAATAAATCCTCACATTGTTTACACCTACCCATAGTAAAACATTGTTGCAAATTACAGGTGCACCGCGAGCTGGGAACAGCGATAGTCCCAGACTGGGAGGCTCGCGAGTGGACCAATCAGAACATGGGGCTCTTATCACTGACGCCATTAACATTGACCAATCCTCAGAGGTCTTCATGTAACAATTTTCATGTATCAAATTGAAGGGACAGCCCAAGTATATCACCTGACTAACCCTCAACCACTAACACCGTTCTCTATATGTATGCTATACTAACCCTACCACTCGAGTAACCAATCCAGAGTGGAAATAGGTTTTTTGCTAAACTTTGTAAGATGACGCAAGAAGCGCGTCATACTAAGGTAAAAAGGGCCTGCGAGCCCCACGATTGTGTGTGTGTCAGGACGGAAGCGTACGTTCCTTGACGCATCCCTGCCGTTTTGTCTAATAAACAGCAGAGTCACCTTGCTTCTTGCATGTGTCTCATACTCTATCTCTTTTGGGATATACGGGAGGAGTTGGGGCCTCCCTGCCCGGAGGTCTACGGACAGCCCGGCCGACCCCGGCAGAATTTCCCCCCGACAGAGTGATTGCACCAGAATGAGCAGAAGCGAGACCTGGAACATGGGTGGCAGGGTAGAGACGTGCTCCTGAGGGTAGAGGAGCATACAACTCGAGATGAGGAATAAAGAGACACACAGTCGGCATGGTAGTGTTTGGCCATAGATAGATTTGAAAACAATGGGGTACACTACAAGTTTGATGATATCTCAGCGGATATACTGCTGAGATACCACCAAAAGGAATTACTGTTGCGCCCACTTCATAGGGCGGTATTACTGCCAGATTACAAGTGGCATTGTAAGTCCCCATTTAATTGGAATCCATTGGACTCCAAGGGGCATTTCGGCATAGTTACTACAGCAGTAATTCCTCCAGTGGTAATTCTGCCGAAATCAGGCAGAAAGTTGATGGATTTACTTCTGCATTTAACCCACACAGCACAACTCATAATGAGGCCCAATGTGTAGAAACGTAAAGTCAGAGCTATTTGGAATTGATAGCCATCCTGCATGATGACAATTTGATGAGGTGAGAAAAATTGGATCTGTGCAAATTACAGGGATATAGGAAAATCATTGCAAGTCAATTCTCCTCTCTCTCAACTCTCGGAGTCAATTCACCAAAATGGCCTTTTTATGCTATTTCACCTCAAAATATGTCATCATATTCTAGGATGAATGCTTATTTTATTATTTTTATTTTATTGTTTGCTTTTAGGCGATTATACAATAAAACACAATATATAAGAGCAGTGGGGAAGAGGAAAATGGGACAACCCTATTATGCCTTGTGAGGATTTAGAATGTGAAAGTGCAGCAAGGAAGAAGGCCGTGGGTCAGTGCTGTGGAGGCTGAGCTCATGATGAAGTGCTAGGTCAGTTGAGTGCTACACGGCCTGGAGCTGTGTAACTGCTAGCCACCAGTGTCGAGGGTGTAAGTGCAAGTGCAGATAGACAGGAGCTGGTCCGATTGGGTGTAGAAAGTCGGGGCCCTGAAGATGCATAAGGGCCCAGGACACCAATCGCAGCAACTGTGGAATTAACAGGGGAGAGAAGAAGGGATGGAGGATGTAAAGAGGAGAGTCTTAAGGAGCTTCTGGCATTTAAGAAGATCCTGCTCAAGGCACAGATGGTGGGGAAGGTTATTCCATAGGAGGGAGCCACCTGAGGAAAGCAAATGACCACCTGCCCTCTGTTTAGCAAAATGCTTTACAAACAGAAATTTAGGGCCAGTGGACCATAGTGGTCTAGAGGGGGACTATGTATTAAGATAAAGTTGAAAACAGTGTGGTCCCTGGGCCCAGACCGCCTTGTGGATGATGCAGAGGGATTTCAATTTAAGCCGTACAGCAACTGGGAGCCAGTGAAGAATTTTTAGTGCAGGACAGATGTAGTCCCTGCGTTTAAGGCCAAGGATAAGTCTCGCTGCCCTATTCTGGATTAGCTGGAGGGGTCGCAGAGTGGAAGATGGTAGATTCAGGTGGAGGCTATTGAAATAGTCAAGCCTATAGAGAACCAAGGCTTGGGTCACATTGAGCCTCTGGGGGTAAAGTGAGAAAAGGGAGAATTCTTTTGAGAAGGAACAGCTGAAAGTGGGACTTCTTGGCAATATCCTGAGTGTGAGGGAGGAAGGAGAGAGAGGAGTCGACGATGACCCCAAGGTTTCTGGCTTCAGAAGAGGGCACAGGGGAAGAGCCCAAAGAGGAAGGCCAGAGTGAAGGGAAGAAGGAGGGAGCAGGGGTCCCGATGGGAAGGATCTCAGGCTTACCGGCCTTGAGGCAGTGATCATTGGCGGTGGACCAGGACTGAATGGCAGATAGGCAGTCAGGGATAATGGAGGGTGCAAGTGGGTCGGCGGGTAGTTTGAAAAAGAGCTGTGTCGTCTGCGTAACACTGGAGGTTGGAAGAGAAGGAGGAGATGATGCGTGCAAGCAGAGCTTGTTTTTTCCTTTTTTTAAGTTATATTCCAGACTTCTTTATTGCAAAATGGGGAAAACACCCGTGCTACCCCCTTTTATTTCCACTGAGATCACCCGCCCATTTATCTCTCCCCTATTTCATTCATCTTTTTTCCTTCTCTGTTTATTCCCTTTTTCCTCTTATTTTTTATTATTTCCTTTGTTACAATTTCGAAATCCTTTATTGATGCTTCTTTTTGCCTCTTTTTCTTTCAAATGTCCATGTGTTTCCTATTGAAACCAGTGTGTGGACTGACACTGAGATGGAAATGCAACAAGTTGGAATTTCTTTGAGCTTGGTGCTGCCCAGGACTGTGGCCCGGCCAGCTCCTGAAGAAGCAGCAGAGGCACAGTCTTGTGTAGGCACTTCAGCATGCAGGTCATTGCTCAAGGAATAAAGGGCCTACCCCGTGTTTAAGAACCAGAAGCTTAGAGCAATCAGAACACTTGCCTCCTCACTCTTCATGACTTGCACTACAACGTGCACCCCCACACAACAACTGGTAATAATGTGGTCATCACCAAGGGCAACACTTTCTCCTACTGATGAGGCAGCATTCAAAACCGTTTGCCTGTCTACAACTGGCCTGCTTCCATGATGGCCCACTCCTAGAAGACCTTCACTTTATGATCCAGAGAAGGTGTATCCACATCACAGTCATTTATAAGCTTCATCTGCTACACAGCTGGCTTGACCATTTTGAAAAATCCGAACAACGCTGCAACTGCTGCTGCTCATAGGAAACCCAAACCAGGACTGCTCCCCCTGACACCCTTTCACATGGTTAATGATCTATCCTCACAAGGCTCAATGTGGGTGCTGTAGCTAAAACAGTTTAATAATTATTGTAAAGCTCTTAGGGAGTCTGACCCTGGTGTCATGTGCTCCATACTGCTGCACTTGAGAGGAGAGAGATAATGTTAAATAACTTGTTAACATGCTTCCTGATACAGCTGGTGATGAAGGTTATTTTGCTATGACAAAGGTGTGATCAACTTACTTTCAATCACAGCTTAACCCTGATTATGAGTAGTTCATTTAGGCTGAGCAGACAGGCGCCCAGCAAATTCACTCGACGCATACCACACAATTCTCTGCTACCTTGCGAGATTGCTTGAACTGGTTGATGCCAATGATGAGATTTGCACCGACATAAAATTAAATGCTTTGCATCTGTCAAACTATGCTGAACATACTCATAGATGTCATTTGGAGGTAGCCAGAGGTAGCAGCCGCTTTACATAGCAATCCCTGTGCTATCCCAATGCCCAGTGAAAAAGCCCTATTGGTCTGAAATCGGTGTTAACAGTAAAAGTGTGTGCGAACACATTTTAAAAAATAAATTACATGTTTGTTCAGTGGAAATCACCACTATAAGGGATCTCTGGAGAGTTATGGGATTCTTCTCTTGGCACATGAAAACAAGGAAACTAAATAGTTTGGACAATAGCACTTGCCGTAGAAGCATGTTTGTGTGTGTGTATGTGTGTGCACTGACGTGGGTGTGTGTGTCATCTGTGTTTGCCGTTTGCTTAAGAGTGGCTTTTTGGTATGGCGTCCTTTCGCTGACACCTGTTTTTACGACAGGTGTTTTGCCGCAGGGGTTTTTACGGAAAACCAATCGAAATTTTTGGGGGTGGGAGGAGGACAAATAAATGGTTGGGAGGAAGGGAAATAAAAAAATAGTAAAATGAAGGGAGGTTTGGAGGGGGAACCCTCAAAAAAGAAATTTGAATGACTCCCACGGCAAATCACCTGTCATAAAAACGGGTGTCGGCGAAATGAAATGGAACCAACTTTTTATATCTTATGTGTGACACTTCTATGTGTCTGTCATTAAACGTACTCTGTTTGTGTACAGTATGTATAAATGTTTGGGATAGCTAAGTGAGTTATATGTTTGCTGCTTGTAACTGAGTCCCTTGGCAGCTCATCAGTTTCAATACCAGAAAAGTAAAGCTGTCATTCATCATTACAACGTTGACTTTTTGAGTACCAGCATAAGGTTGACATTAATATATATTAATTAAATTGTTAGATATGGAAAGTTTACGTTTGCAAGCACTGTAGAGAAAACAAGAGCATAAATCATAATTTTGTTACCCAACACGTTTTTATAAAGATTTATTTTTCATATTCAGGTTGATTTAGAATGTGGTGTGGTGGTTTACATTTTATTAAACAAAATCAACTGTCTCTGCTCACGAACGAAACCACTGCAGAAATCTTGGTATGCTGATTCAGAACTAAAAATAGGATGGCAGAAGATGTGGACTATTTGCTAAATTGGGGACTGGAAGAAGGGGGACTCAAATCCTGGCTTCTCTAGTTGGCCAAAGTGCATGATGCTGAGCAAATTCCTTTTCCTAACAGGATCTTCTTAACCACTCAAATAGAGAAAACAAGCTCAATACTTTAACCCTAAATGCATCCTTGCTATGGCCAAACCCACACATCCATCTTCTCTGCCTCCACAATCCATCATGGTCCTTCTTTCATAATATTCAATGTCTATAGATTCATTTATATTTCAAAAAAATCTTCTCTTCTTGGTCCAATGTGTGAATGTATCTATAGACATTGGGCCTCATTACAAATCGCCCAGTATGGAAACAACGGTGGCGGTAAACCCGCCGCCACCGTTGTTTCCATACCGGGCGATCACACCTCCTGCAGGCGGGAGGTGATGTTCCCGCCAGGTCTGATCTGGCGGGTTTAACACCGCCCGCCTGCAGGCGGACAAGGAAACACCGGCAGCATTACGAGATGCTGCCGGTGTTTCCATGATCCCCATTCCCATCGAGTCCCATAGGACTCAATGGGAATGGGGATTAACACCATTCCGCCTCCGTGATTCCCTGAAAACCAGGGTTGTAATGCCCCGGTAATTCCGGGAATCACGGAGGCGGAATGGTACTACGAGTCCGGCGGTAACCAGGCGATTTTACCGCCGCGGTTACCGCCGGACTCGTAATGAGGCCCATTGAATATTATAAATGTCTGATTATTCACTTACTGTGATCATGATGTTCAAACAGGGGAGTCCCTGATTCTTTTGTTGCTGTAATTAGAACATGTTAAAATCTATGGATCAAATTAGCATAATAATTATTGTGGAATACTGTATTTTCTATATAAGTGTACTTAAAATGGGCAGGCTTTGAGTCCTTGGCTTGCTAACTGACCAACTATGGCTTGTGTAATGGCTCCCCAGCAGGGAATAAAACCTTTCCTCTTGAGACAATCCCATCTATGAAACTGATTGGGCCTCATTACGAGTCCGGTGGTAGCTGTCCCATTAAAACCAGCAGGCTGCCGCCGGACTTGTGAGGATTTACCAGCTCCGGACTTGCCAGAATCACTGGGGCATTACAGCCCCGGTGGGCTGGTAATGCTGGAGCCGGCATTCCGTTACTACCCATTCCTGTGGAGTACACGGGAATGGGGGCAGTGGAAACACCGGCACCATGCTGTTATGGTGTTTGTTATGGCCTGGCTGTGGGAGTCGCTGGGAGAGTGCGAAGTTCTCCACAGGAACAAAGTAAATCCGTAGAAATGTCACCCGCATTGGTAAATGGTAGCAAACAATTCATATCTATGCCACTGTGGTCTGAAGGGCTATTGGCTCCCATTCTGGGTGAAGGTCAGCAGCGCTGACATTTTGTCTCCGAGCTCAGCAAAGCCACGCATCATACACAGTATAAGGTTCAATAGTTTTTTTACCTTGAAACAAAGGGAGGATTTCAAAAGGAATGCTTGAAGGGAGGGATGTAACACTGTCAAATATGATAATGTTCACCATTCCAAAACTGGACAAAGGAACATGTAATTTCATTTTATGAAAATTCAATGACTTGAACGGAGTGTCTGCGTTATGCTGAGAGAATGGAAATGCCAAATATTATGTAAGTTTTACTTTCAATGATTTTATAGACCAACAAGTCAATTTATCATTCGCCGACCGTTATTGCTGGCATACATTGTACTCAGTTCTTGTTTGTGTCATATTGGAACGACATGCAAATACAACCTGTGTGTGTACTTGGCTTTGTCCGGGGCTCATGGGCAGTCCATTATAGAGGCATGTACCCCACTAGTGGGTTCCCCCAGGTTCCACAAACACGAAATTCAACACTAATATTGAATTAAAATTCCATCTATGTGTTCTTCTTGTCCTTAGCTTGTTCCCTGATTGTAGTGTCAGCATCCCATTTCGAGGTGAACATACTGCATAGCAGCAACCTTTGAAGTAAATTGACGACTACTTTCCACATTGTTTTCTCTGTGTGCCCATTGTTTCACATCCGTGTTCATCATTAGTTTTAACACAGGGCCGCATTAATGTGTAAAATGATAAACTGTACTAAAGATCGGCTACTGAGACACATTTCTGTTATCGTTTGATATTCCGGGTGTTGATATTCCGGGTTCTGCGTCAACTAACGTTATCACGTAGGTGATGACTGGGTGTGTTTTGCTAGGCTGCCCAGTAACATCCTGGAGATAGGCAGAGAATATCACTAGGTTTGGTGATGTCAGCCTCAGGGGCGAAGCACATGAATTAGTGCAGCCAGGGCAGTCCACCTTGGGTGATGCAGCATCAGATAAGATTATCACAAAATGGAGGCGCCCTCCTGCCTGATTTCGCATGAGTAAAAAAGTGTAAATCTACGGTAAGGTGCCTAGGAAATGTTTGTACGATCGATCAACTTAGAAACATATGCCCGAACCCTCGGGACAATAATATTTCTGAGCGCACTATTCCTTCAATAGATCATTTTCTTTTGCTCCATTCACTGCAGATGATTTTCTAAGGTCTCTGTTTAGTATTATTTTTAATGACTGTATAGTGTGTTTAAAAAAACAATTTGGTAAGTACACATAAAGTATTGGGTAATAATTGGTTTATTTAGAGAAGTGTAGTGTCTACCCTTACTATCACAGTTTTCACTCATTTCATCATGAGGAACATTTTCTTCCAGCCATTAGAAAGTACAAGACATTTCTGTGTAAAAATAAATATATATATTATTTTTACTGTACCTAATACAGAAAATGTATAAACATGTAAAATAAATGTAGTGAACTCACTAGTTTCTTGCTAAGTTTTGCTGTGCTAGGGTTAGCTCTTATGCTTGCATGTGTGCTGTGCCAGGATTGATGTCACCATCAGAATGTAGGCTGTGAGTGTGGAGTGTGAGGTTAGAATGTGTGGTTCTAACCCAGGCAGTTACAATATGTGAGCCTGGGTGGTGGGAGCCAGTGGGCTCAATGTCCCTTGTTCCTTTTGATCTCTCAACTACTTGATGACATCTGATCCTGTAACTATGAAGCTAATAAAGTAACCACTAAGAGTACCTGTCCTGAGTGCCTTGAGTGTCCTTGATGAGTGAACCCATGACTAAGGGCCGGTCATAACAATGGGCAACGAGGATGGGATGGTCCAAGGTATGGTGAAGGAGGACCTTGGAGTGGACATCATGAAAGCAAAGAGAAGCAGGTACCTGTGTGATGTCATTTGAGAGAGGAGAAGAGACTCTGCTGTGGGGGGTGCAGGCAAGAGGACAAATGTGACTGTTTGGAGAGAGGGGGAGCCCACTGCCCCCCATGGCTTGATTAGAGCCCACCACCCAGGGCTGAATGATGCGGCTTTTCTCAGAGGCATGTTGGGACATGTGAGGCCTGCCGGGGTCCAGGCAGGATCAGAAGGGTCTGCCAGGAATAGTTCCTAGACACTTTGACAGGAGAGGATCCCTGGGAGTGAGGAAGGATGGTTCCAGGAGGATCGTATCACCCTAGAGACTGTGAGCATGAAGAAAGAGCCTAAAGGGGGCCGTGCCTGTGGAGGGAGTGTTTTCGTCCCATTCCTTGGAGGATGAAGTTGCATTAGGCTTGGCATCCAAGTTATAGGAGAAGCAGTGCGCTTTCTTGGACCTGCCATGTTCTGCCTCAGGGGCAATGAGTCAAGAAAAAGTGCGCCAGCATATTACTAAGGTTGAGTGGCCCATTTGTCACATCACTACGTTTGTGGCAGGTTGTAAAACAACTGTAGGTTGAACGAATTGCTGAACTGTGAGCCTCTATGAGGTTAGAAGGTTTAATCTGTGAGGTGATATGTGTGATGGCTGAGCAGCGGGCAGGGCAACGGAGATCTGTGCACTTCTGCTCTTACATGGTGAATGGTGACATCATTAGGACGGCAGAGGGATTTGGAGATGGAGTGGAATGCTGTATGACTGCTCGCGTGGTGGTCGTTGGGGCTGCTGGCTCACTGAGCGACCTTTTCGAGTAAAGTACCTTGGAAACGTGCTAGAAACATGCCGTGACATCAACAGGAAGAGATACTTTCACATTCCGGGTTATGTGTAACTATGGACATTCCCTGTCGGATCATCTGGGGGAAGTCTTCACGAGGCTGCGCGGCCAAGGAAAAGGGTATCGTTGGGCAAGGGAGTCTGACAATATGCACCTGCAGGACAGAAGCTGCCGATGGCATGAGACATTCCTGTTGTTAGGCAAGCCCTGCCCAGTGACTATGTTGTAAGTGCGGCATGGGGAGATGTATCTCTTATATTTATTTTTGGACTGATGCCGAGTATAGAGGTCCGCATGGGAATTACCTTTGGTCAATTTCCGTTAGTAACGACACAGTGAGCTATTGCAATTGTACTGTTGTGAAGAACATGTTTTATGGCTGTTATTCTTTCCGGAACGTAACTGTTTGTTTGTGAGATCTAGTAATGCGATGCATACAGTAAGATAAGATCATGGACATGCTTTACATGCCAGTATAATAATTTCTGAGGTTTTTTAGCATTTAGAGTTGCCTTCTTTTTCAGCATTTAGAGTTGCCTTCTTTTGGGCAGCATTGGAATTTTAGTGTTGAACTTGATGTTTGTTGTGCCACTGTTTTGGCAGGATGGTTTGCTTCAGTGGTTGGTCTGAGGTATGTGGTTCTGGTGCACGATCAGAGAGATATTATCCTTATTATTCATAGTTTAACAGTTTCTGGGGCATTTCAGCAGAGTTGCCCGTTTATAGGCAACATAGACTTTTAGGAAATGTGTTCTGCCAGATACAATGGGCCTTATTTACGAGTTTGTCGGTAGCCATGCCGCTATTGGTGGCATGGCTGCCGCCGAAATCGCACCCGGGTCCTCGGAATGAGGATTTACCGGGCCATTCTGAGGTCAGAAGGCCTGGTAATTCCTCCCTCTGAGGACCCGGACACAGTCCTTCCCCATTCCCATTTCAGCCCCCATAGGGCTGAATGGGAATGGGAGAGGGAGCAAACAACGGGCCATTACGAGATGGCCTGTTGTTTGCTCCCTCTTCCCTCGCGGGACCCGCTCTGCACGTCTGGTGACACCAGACGTGCAGAGCGGGTCCCGCAAGGGGAACTCGGAATCAGGCTTTACGGGGTTGACGGCACCGGCACCTTTACCGGTGCCGTTAACCCTGTACCGCCCGACTCGTAATGAGGCCCAATGTGTTAACGTACCACTAAATGTGATGCTTAGAATAATCATTTTGTGGCATTGTAGGTGTGATGTGTTGGTTTTGCGTATTGATGTGTAACCCAAGTTTTCTGCTAGAGCGACTGCAGCGCTGACTAGCAGCTTTCCATTCCATGTAAGGGTTGACTGTGTTTTGTGTCGTGTAGTATGTGAGTGTTTTCGGTCAGTTTAATGCATGACCAAGGAGTGGTCAAGGAACTCTGCAGAGTCGGTGGTGTTGTGTGTGTGTGGTCCTGCGAGGTCAGATACGAATATACTAGTGGCCGGCTAGTATGGAAACTTGTTGGAGTTTTAATGGGTGTTGGTTAGTGACTCTGCGGGGTCCAGAGGTATCTAGTAGGAGACTAGTACCAGAAGCTTTGCAAAGTTTTGATGTGGTGGTTCGTGACTCTGTGGAGTCCAGAGGTATCTAGCAGGGGACTAGAGCCTTAAGCTTTGATGTTGTGGTGATTTGTGGCTCTGCAGAGTTCACGTGAAGCTTTGTGATTTTATGTGGTTTTGGGTTGTAGCTCTGCAAAGCCCACAGTCATCTAGCAGGGGACTAGTGCCTGAAGCTGTGTGAAGCTTTGATGTTGTTTTTGGTGACCTTATGGAGTTGTTAGGGTCCAGGGATTTCGCTTTAAATTCTGAAGATGCAGGTGACATTGCATCTTGTGTTTTCTCTTCTTGAACTTTAGGTGACTTCTGGAATTGTGCTTGAGTTTTCCTTTGATCAATTTGAGAAGCCTGGCAATGTTTCATCTGCAGCAGTGTTCTCTTTGGGGTGTTTTGGATTGTTTAGAAGGGCTCAGGTGTCTGGCCAACATTTGTAGCTAGTGCTAGTTGTGGTTGCTTTAGTGACAGCTTGTTGCCTTTATTTATTGGTGTGATTGGGTGAGTGATTGGTGACCATATGTGTTTGGTTGCTTGCATTTCTGAGCGTATTTATCAGCGGTATGAGTTGAGACTGTGGTTCCTTGTTGACCCGAGTAGATTGTTGGGTTGTTTGTAAGTGTCTTGTGTTGTTACGATAGTACCTGGTCTTTTCCCGGCTTTGGGAGTTAGTGCTCATAAGTGGCAGTCCGAGGTTCCTTTGTGGCAGGGTGAAATGGAAGGTGAATTGTCGTGTTTTGGTAGGCTTTGGTAGTGTTTTGTTGTGTTTTTCCGAGGTGGGCGGTTAGTGCTGGAAAGTGGCAGTTCGAGGTTCCTTGTGGCAGGGGGGAAAGGAAGGTGATTTGTGGTGTTTTGATTGGTTACGAGCGTTAGTTGTGGCGGCTGGGTCTGTCGCAGGATGTTAGTTACGCCTGTTGGTACAATTCCCCAGGTGCTAGTGGAACATGGTTGAGAGTGAGGAGTGTTCTGATGTTTGAAAGTGTTTGGTAGTGGATTTGTCTTTATGCAAGAGGAGGAGGTGTTGGGGTTGCTTCCTCCAGGTGAGCTTGAGGTGTGTTTGTTTGTTGTAGGAAAGGAGGTGTTAGGGTTGGCTCTTATGCTTGCATGTGTGCTGTGCCAGGATTGATGTCATCATCATAATGTAGGCTGTGAGTGTGGAGTGTGAGGTTAGAATGTTTGGAGTTGAATTGGTTCTAACCCAGGCAGTTACGATATGTGAGCCTGGGTGGTGGGAGCCAGTGGGCTCAATGTCCCTTGTTCCTTTTAATCTCTCAACTACTTGATGACATCTGATCCTGTAACTATGAAGCTAATAAAGTAACCACTAAGTGTACTTGTCCTGAGTATCCTGAGTGTCCTTGATGAGTGCACCCTATGACCAACGGCTGGTCATAACATGCTGTTACTGCTGCGTCGGTTTGCTGCTGCTGATTTTTGATGTGCAGTTTGCGTGAGGTAATTCTGTTGGAGGCATATTTATTTTGTTTTGGTATATTGCATTATGTTGCATATGTTATGGAATTGGACGGTTTGTGTCTTACATGTACAGTTTACACTTCTTATTTATTATTGAATGTAATGTATTTATGTGCTGCTTTTTGAACATGTTCAGTGTTTCTATTGCATGATATAACAATGTAAGATACCCCCTGAGTTTTTGGATAGTGCTGATGTTGACTGAGTCCATCCGCAAACATCAGACCCACTAGCGCAGGTAGGGGGTTTAGTATGTTCTAAGTTATATGTATATAAACTAAGGGAATCCTAGGAAACATTTATCCAATTTATATTGTCTATATCTATAGTCAGTAAAAAAAACTTTGATGAAGGGACGTTATGGTTAAGTTGCGCTACTAAAAGCCTATGAAATTCAGTGAAAAAAACTTTGTTAAAGGGACATTATGGTTCCAAGTAAAATTGAAAAAAACCTGAAATTCGCCAGTTATGGTAAGCTAAGCAACCATAACTCGCGGCACCACCGTGCACTGCTAGGACTAACACCCAGGACATCAAAGATGACATCACAAATGTCATTGATGACATCACTGATGACATCACATGTCTGGCACCATCTCTTTTCCTTTATTGACATACCTAGGCCAGTAACAGTCAGGAACTAAAAATTCAAAGAGTACTATATTTGTAGACTTATACTTCAACAGGATAATTCATGGAATTAATGTGCACTGAAAAGGGGGGCGCAAGCATGAAAATCGCAGCCCACGCATGCAAAAGCCGCGCACACAGCCGTTAGTCAATTCATGGAAGGCGATGCACGTGGCTTACCTGAGATCTGCGCTGAATCCGCGTGTGGCACACACGTAATTGCGACATCCCGAAGGCTGTGCACGAGACGGCCAGTGAAGGCGCACACAGGGCAGCGCACACACCTAAAAAGGGGGCGGTACACGCGGAATGTGGAACAACACATAAAAATGTGGGCGTTACAGGGGAAATACCACTGCTAAATCCTCGCATCGCCCACATGCGCGCTAACAACACACATTTATGGAATCGAACAGGGGAAACCCGCGCATCACAAAAAAAGCGCTAATCCGGAAACACGTACGCCAGGCGGAAGCAGGCTTAAGTGGCCCTGCGCTGTATAAAAGTGCACGCAAACAACAAACAAGCTCAGACGCTATGATGAATGTACCGTTCCTTGCAGCAGTGGTCGTGGGACACCGCAGGAGGAGCAGGATTGCCAGGCCACGCATTTATTTATCCAGGACCAGCCTTTTTGGGATGCCTGATGACCAGGTCTATGGCAGGTACAGGTTTCCTCTCCATATCATCCTAGAACTGGTTGCTGAGTGGGAGGATTTCCTTGGAAATGGTGCTCAATGTACTGCATTTCTTGGCTACTGGGTCATTTCAGCAGACAAGTACCATAGTTGGGGGTGTCTCACAGGCCACGCAGTCACACTGCCTACACCAGGTGTTGGCGATCATGACTGCATGCCCCTCAGTCTGCAGGGACATATACATGCCCAGAACACCCGCAGAAAGGCAGGCCGCGGTCCAGGACTTTTACAGGGTAGCACACTTCCCCAAAGTGCTAGGTGCCATTGATTGCACCCATGTGGCTCTACGTCCTCCTAGGGCCACTGAGCACATCTATCAAAACTGCAAGCACTGGCATTCCATCAACGTGCAGGTTGTATGTGATGCCAAGGGAATCATCCCCTCTGTATATGCAAACTATCCAGGGTCCAGTCATGATAGTTTTATATTCAGAATGTCACCCCTAAACCGGGACCTGGAAGCTGGGAGGCATGGCGACACATGGCTCATTGGTGAGTAGAAATGCCTCTGCACATACATGCATGTCAGACACTGACAAATGGCAAAACCCAACTAATGACAACCATTATCACCTCCCCAGGGGACAGTGCCTACTCTCTGAGCACTTACATGATGACGCCAATACGGACCCCACCACACCACCCGAGGTAAGATGCAACGCAGCCCATATTGCAACCTGGGGCATAGTGGAGCGCACATTCTGAGTGCTGAAGTCACGTTTCTACTCCCTTCACCACCTTGGTGGCCAGCTCCCAGTAGTTTGCAGGATCATAGTGGCAGCATGTGTCCTGCACAACGTTGCAACCCGGCGGGGATTACCAGTGGACATGGTGGTGCCCCCACATCACCAACCACATGCACGGCCGCTGTGCATGGGAGGGGAAAGGGCACGTGGTGAGGCAGCCTGTACCCAGCTTGTGGCAACGTTTTTCACCTAAAATCCCACCCCTGCAGAGTGCACACAGGCCTGGCACATACCAGCTGACAATTGATGATGACAAAAGGAACAGTCAACTGTCACAGCCATACCACCGTGAGATTGTTTTCCTGGAAATGCTACATTGTGTGGATCCTGCTACTTAAACAGACCCAGTGCTCTGTCAGTAAAAGGCAAACATTCATGATGCATGAAGGACTTCCCTCTTGCAAACCAGCACACCCAAATACTGGTATGTCACCCAACCCCTCCCAAACCCATCTCAGCTGCCCAAGACACCATGGCCTGGCATGCAATGTCAAAGCAACCAAATGAATGCACAACACATGACACAAGTGTCACAAAGTGCTCCGTCACAAATGGAAACAGGCCACAGACAATTCCCTCTCACCTATGAAAAAGAAACAGCACACATGAACAAATACTTACTAGCAAGACAAAACATGAATATAGGACCCAACAGTGGCAACGTCTGACAGTAACCAATCACAATAGTGTCACAACCTGACAAAGGCAGCACATCGACCCGTTCCATCTTTAGTGTGTTGCTGGTAGGTAAATGTGGCAGGGTACTGCATACAACATGAACTGCATCTGCAATGGAGACAGGCAAGTTAAGACATGAAGAAGCTACATGCAAATATGCATAATGGGCAGTATGGAATACAATATACAAATAACCATGCAGTGGAGAAATCATCAGCAATCCCCACTAGGGGTGTACACACAGTTTGGACTATAGACTGGCCACACAACTGATGGAAGCCCAATGCCTCTGTGTAAGTTACTGTCACACGGTGCCACCCTTGCGAGCACATGGAAAGGGGAAGCAGGAGTGGCATATGTGTCTGGACTCCAAGCTTCAAACACAAACACAAGACAAGCCTGCATGGGCCCAGCTGGAACACACAGTGGATGCCTATGGGTGCCACAAAAAGCAACACATTGCAACATGAATGCACAATAGACAAAAAAATGTTTAACAGAAAATAAAAAATATAATGAAAAATAAAAATGAAAAATGGCCATGGGTCGACCGGCGGGGGGGGACCACGCAGGAGGGAGGAGGTGCAGGGTGCACCCCAACACCCACATGCATGGATGTTGAGAAAAAAAAAAACTCCATGAGCTCATGGCCTGCACATCTACCCGATAGTGGGAGAACTGCTGTGGCTGTGGTCACCCTCTGGTGCTACATTAGAAGGTGTGTGTGGTATGGGAGGCAGACCATGAAAAACCCTGGCATGCTCCTCCATGGCAGCAAGCATGCAGGTCTGAAAGGTTTGGTTCTGCAGGATGATTGTCCGGAGATCCCCATGCAGCACCTCACGGGTGGCATGGACTTCTGCTTGCAAGGCCTCACGTGATGCCCGGACCTCCTCACGGGTTGCCTGGAGCTCAGCTGAGATTGTGCGTGTTAGCTGCTCCAGCTGCTGTTCTGACCTTGTACTCTGGGACAGCTCAAGTACACCCAGAGTAGCTCTGAGGGAGCTGTTTTCTACCCTCATGGCATCCCTGTGGGCCTGTGCCTCTGCAGATATGGCTGTGCGCAGAGACTCCAGTTCAGCCTGTCTGTCCCTGTTGGCGGCCAACATGTCCTCCCTGTGTGAGCGGCACGTGGACTCCGTTGCCTGCTGCTGGAGCTCCACCTGCCTTTCTGGGGGGAGAAAGGAAGTGTCCACCCTGAGCCACAGTCGTGGAGCATCATTTGATGCAGCATTTATACATTACACAGAACCTTTGAGAGGTGACCTTCCATTTCTCACACACACCAGGGCCCTCCTCCTTTCTTGGATTGGCCCATTGAGATCTCTTTGTTTTAAGGGCCTGTTTCAACAATAAAATAGCCCTCCCTTCAGGAATGAGGAATGAACATTGAAGTGTAATAGTCATTGTTCACATGCATTTGTGCATGTGATACTACTGAAAATCATTTCAGATCTATAAAAATATTCTGAATCTGGAGATCACATTTGTGTTCCTTTAATTTCATGCATAATAAAGTTATTAAAATGATGCACATTATAAATAAATTTTACATTTTAGGATATCATTTTGTTTTGATGTGATCTGTGGTTTTCTACTGAACCTAAATCTCTATCTGGATTTCAAATTAAAAAAGGGTTCCACAGTTACAGCCAAAATCCTAGTTCCTATTATCATTCTGTCCTACACATTTAAATCTTGACTTCTTATTATTCATCTGTCTGAACTGAATTTGTGTGGGCTTGAATCATTTTAATACTATAGACCATCTGCTGAAAAGGACATTCTGTAGAACAAAGGGATATTTTAATAGGAAGTGTAATGGAACAGAAACATTCTTCTTGAGACCTAAGGCTCTGCTTAAGGTAAGGGCCCATGACCTGTCCTGGGCACCTGCTTATTTGAGATTGCAAGTAATGATTGACAAGACATTGTCATTTTTAAAGTTTAAATCAGTTTATAAGTACAAGCCCATGGACATTGTGAGATGAGGGCTGGGGTAAATGCAGAATATTCATAGATATGCCCGGAAATTACCTAATTGGGACCGAGCCTCCAAAACATCACGGGAATTCTCAAGGATTTGCTCGCATGGCAGAATGGCTGCTCAGGCAGAAACAGGGCTTCATACTCAGTATAAAACTTACACGCTGAAAGAACCCTAACTTGTATTCAGGGTCATCGACTTATCTCTACTAATGCAACATCCAAATCAAATTGTTGGATTAATTCCTTGACAGAAAGTGCAGAAAGCTGACTGCACATTTCAAAGACTTGAATTTTAACTTACCAAATTCAGAAGGGTCTGGGAATGTAGATGTCAAGTATGGACAAATATATGTCCATACAGGAGGCCTCAACTCTACCAAGCATGTTGCTGTAAAACAGGGATGAAGAAGGACAGGAACCTGCAAAGGACAACGCAGAGTGCCCAAAAAGATAGAGACCAGGAATAGAATAGACATTTTGAAGACTCAGAAGCCCAGACACTTAATAGGCACATAGAAGCCTTAGGTGGGTCTCTGCCCATAAATATATTGCTCAAAACTAAGACGCCTGGAAAGGATGTCCTGCGAGATGACAAAAATAAAATGAGATCATGTGATCGCATGGGCTTGTTGCTCAACATCCTCTGCACCAAGTTGCTGACACCCTTATTGCAGGACAATATGATGTGTACTCTGGGATGGAATCAGTTCATTGGTAGTCACAAGGCAGGAAAGCCATCCTAAGAGGGCTAGCAACCAGGGAACTGACAATCCTAAACTTGGGTGTTCTCATTTACTGCCAAGATATACAGAAGAACAACGGCTAGGGCCATTCATTCAAACAGTGCATCAAGGTACAAATAGTCCACGTAGAATAAAGTCTGCACTGCTTCCTCTTTGAAATAAGGAACTCAACTACTGAAATTTTTCAAAGCATAGACTGTAGCACTGCAATCTTTAAACAGGTAAAGCAGAACAAGCAAAGTGCCCATGCAATAAAATTAGTTTTAAAAGCAAGCTGCATCTTATCAGAAAATGATGCTTTTGTCTGGCATCCAGAATTGCAAAGAGTATTTTAAACAGGAAAGAACATGAACACAGCATGTTATTGCTGAATTCTAAACGAAAATGTGTCATGATTGCCGCAGCTCAGTTGACTAACATATATGCATGGCAAGCTAGATCCATTGGTAAAAAACGGGAAATACCTGTATTCAGACAGGTATTTACCTATATTAGTTTACTCTAAAGGATATGTCCAGAGGAGGTCTACAGCTCCAAATACAAGCGAACCCAGTGTTGTGGGCCTTGATTTGCCCCACCATAGCACATAACAAGTTTCCAAGACAGCATCACACACCATTAACCAGATAACAACATACCATTAAACTTGCTAAGAAAACAAAAAACAGTAACAGAGTTACAGTGGCAACAGTGACAGTTTTTTTCTTGTGTTTTTTGTATTCATGCATATAGCATATGAAGGAGTGCCCAGGGTGGCATAACAGCGGGTAACCTGAACAGCTTGTTTTTCTTAATCAAAATGTACTTGTAAAAGGTTCAAATGTATTTTCACTTCATCAATCTTTTGTACCTGGGAAAGATCTATTTGAAATGTTCAAATGCATGTAGTAACACCTGGGACCAGTTCTATACTAGACTTAGCATTTCTGACCTTTTTATTGACCAGAAGTTGTCTAGCTTAATACGTGTCGGAAAAAAAAAGTGTATGTCAACTTTCATTGTTCTAGTCATTCAAATACAATTGCTTTTAGCCCTAAACAGCTCTATGCCTTATAAAGTGGGTCCTTCATCTAATCCATTCTAACAAATGCTGATTTCGAACAACATTATTAGCACTATGGCTAACTTATGAAATATTGTAGCCGTGGAGGCTGAAGGGGCCAAAATAACCAGATGGTGCCTAATCCTTTCCAGGTGTCTGAGGGTATTTTCAGGGCAATAGGCAGGTTAGATAACTGATGATCTGAGGCTTTCATTTCCCAATGTCTTTTTTGAGTCACCCATTCCCAACTATAGCTTTTGCAAGCACAGGAAGCATTTGACGGGTTTGTTCCCAGACACCATTGATGCACACTTTGGTTTGAAAGATGTTTGAAAGGTTCTTCCAGGGCCAAAGATCTTCAGGGATCCTGGTATATCTGTCATGATCTCGATTCGAGGCTTGGCACATCTTCATGATGCTTAAAAGCTGGCCATTCAGGGAGCCTTGAATCTCTTCCCAAGCAAAGTCGCACTCCAGGGCAGCTTCTTCTGCTGCAATATTCCCGTTAGGGGTTGTCAACATTTCATTGCTGTTGAGCTGAGTGAAGAGACAATCCTTAACTCAACAATGTTCACGTCAATATTTGTTAGCCATACCCGTGTGATAAATCCAGTGGCTTTTTCCAATTGACCCAAACGTTCACTAATAGATTGACCCCGACACAGACTCCACATTGCAAAGGCTGTACTTGCTCCACCCCAAGCTCTATTCTACAGCTCCCCGCTACTTCTCTGTGACTGTAATACATGCCTCTGTTGAGGTAGATCAATGGTCACACTCTATGTGCAGTTTGGAAACTTTGGGGACACTTTAAAGGAAGACAAAGGTGATTAAATAATGATAGTTCATAAAGATGCATTAACAAGAGTATATCAATACACTGACTGATATATCTCACTGCAAATCTCGTACCACAATGCCTGTAGCAACACTATTGTTGCACATTTTAATTCTGTCACATTTATGGCATGGGAGACAGATGCCTGCACTCGACAACAGGAGAAATCCCCTGGGTTAGCATCATGATATCATTATTGCTAGGGCTTGCTTATGCATATCCTTTACACTACCATCTTGTTTTCTGTAGTCAGGTGTGCCAGGTGTATCACCAAATATCAATAGTAGCCAAAGTACCCATTAACCTCCCCACCTATTTCTACTCTTTTCTCTACATGGTCAAAAAGAGATATAGCCGCCATGTCAACTGCTTCAGTGAAATCAATCCTTCTTCTTGATTTCTGACAGGCCTTTAGATGAGGCTTGAGATCCCATATGAATGCCTGGATGGTGCCAATCCAGGACCAATGTATCTCTCCTTTTACTGACTATTCTCTATAGAATACAGAGTAGACACAGCATAGGAAAGCACATCAAGCAGGTGTGATGGCTTAGGCAAATTCATTCAATTTTATAGAGTTGACCAATACACATCAGAGAAAGGGGCCTGATTTTAGCAAATCAGTGCAGCTGTCAATGGGGATCAGTTGCTGTTACAGGTTTAGCATAGTCCTTAACAGATGGCCAATTGGATAGTGCGTGGCGCGGATGCGCAACCTGTCCCTCCTTACATTTTGCAGGAGCAGGGATGAATCCCTGAGGCATAAAGATCCTTGTTCCATTATGCCCGGTGGTCCCAGGTCCCTCGCTTCCAGGACATAACACAATGCATTCAATACCAAGACTACCATTCCACATCTGACATTGTTATAACATTGGTCAAATGAACCCTTTTGGTTGATCTCAATAGTCTCTGCAGCTCCACTCAATCCTGCCAATGACAAATGCCATTCAGCATCACCTGGAAATGCCAAAGAACAGCTATAGCACTAATCGCCAGTAGCTTGATCTGAACTTTCTGTCATCATGCTCTTTTTACTGTGCAAAGCATGTACCTAATTAGCCACCAATGTAACCTTGACGGCAGCCCAATAATCATAATTTTCTAAAAGGGCTGTGTCATCTGGGTGCCAGCAGTGGAATTCTTTAATATCGATGCACTCTTCACCAGACTGAATGGAATGGCAAGCCTCCTCGGGTGTCTTCTGCAAAGCATCCCGTACATGTGTGCAGACATTCTTGATAGAAGCAATCCATTTTTGGCAGTATTACATGACACAGAGACCTGTTATATGAGCACAATTGAAACCTCTCTGTACTGGTGGTGATGATGGAATACACGCTGGATGCCCAAAGATCATGCACAATGACTCTAACAGCAATAACATAGGCCACATGAGGTCAGTCTATATATAGAGCTTTGCCAGGCAGTTTTTCAAGATTCCATTCTGTTTCCCCATGCTTCCATGGTTCAAAAATAAAAAATAAATGAATAAATAAACAACTATTTGATTGAAGGAGAATGGGCAGGAATTTCATTGCAGGTGGACTTCTGTTTGTGAACCAAAATGATATAGCCCCTTCCTATAATGTCATATAGGCTCTAGATTTTCATTTAACAACATTCATCCTCATTACGAGTTTGGTGGTATCTCGGCCGTAATACCACTGAGATACCAACAAACGGTATTACTGTTACCACCACTTGATCCAGCGGTATTACCACTCGATTACATGTGGTGGTAGGTGTTTAGTTGCCATTAATTGGAGTCCATAGGACTCCATGAGGATTTCGGTAGTATTACCACCAATGGTAATATAGATGATTTGGTTGTTTTTGGGCAGTAAGGTGCAGGGATTACCATTGTGCTATGTGCTAAGAGAGAGCATGATACATTTAAGGGGTGGGTATAGCATGTGGGAGAGCCTTAGAACTGGTGGCTGCACTGTGTGAGAGCGTGCAATAAGGTTACTGAGTGTTTTCACAAAACAGGTACAACAGGTAATAATGTCATGTTATTAGTATTAATATTATCATGGTATTTATTGAGCATGGACATAGCTTCGAGAAGCAATGGAGCCTTTTACCAATGTATACACCAATACAGATACATGACGGAGCAGAGGTACACAACATTACAAATGCATAAAAGAGTGCTTTTCAGCGGTAACAACAGGACCGAT
The DNA here is from genome assembly GCF_040938575.1 of Ambystoma mexicanum. NCBI lineage: Eukaryota > Metazoa > Chordata > Amphibia > Caudata > Ambystomatidae > Ambystoma > Ambystoma mexicanum. The sequence goes on along the minus strand of NC_090927.1, from coordinate 435,428,232 downwards.
ATACAGGGGGGTTAGCTACAGAGGGGCACTGAGGAGGGGAGGGCAGTGTCTAGCGAGTCAGGTGGTGTGAGGGGCATGTGAAAGTCATTAAATGGACAGGGTCACTCATTCACTTTTACAGTTATCAGTTTCCCAGTCACATGCATCAGAAACAACCCTATTCCACTTTTTGGTGTCCGATTTGAAGCAGGTAATGAATCATTGTCATTATCCAAGCTGGTGTATAAATTATCAGTCATGTAATTCCATAATCTTCTGCAGTGAAGGAATGACTCATTTGTACGGGGCAATTGTTCAACAAACGGCATTCAAGAGCTGTTGCTGTTGTGAGAGACAATATCCCCAGCAACAATAGACACTCTCTTAGGCTACATACTGGCAGCTTAGGCTACATACTTGCAGCTGGGCAGCATAGTGATTCACACGTGATGCTGTCCAGACGGTTCATCTTGCTGCTCCAATTCTGTACTGGATCGTCCATCCTTCTAACTGGTGAAGTGTGCAGTGGGAAGGCAGCATGCATATATCTGACTGATGGTCCACTGTCCGTTCTGTTGATGACATGTCTCTGCACGATAAATGAATCAACGAATAGTCTCCTCCTAGTTGCACACTGCTCCAGCATTGCTCACAAGGCTTTCAACAACTGTCAGTGATGACTTCCTCTTGACGCTACCAGTCTTGTGCTTGCAATTCCGAGTGTAGTTGACCAAATGCAATCTGGTTAATGATTTTCCTGCTACCTGCGTACTTTCAAGAACTGTTGCATGTGCTACAGTAAAGCATTATTTTACATTTGCAGAGTGCCTCCTCTATGTGTTGTGTGCTGCAAGTCTTCCACACAAATGTGGAGGAAAATCAATCAGTTTTGCCTTCAAAGATGTGCCCATAAATGAAGCCAGCAGGCCATTAGTATTACCTTTAAATCCAACTACCCGTGGATCACCACTCAAGGATGAAAGCAGGTCCCACACTGGAGTGCCACATCAGCATCACTTGCCAAATCAATGGCCGGCGCCATCTTGGTAAGGGTCAGCTCAAGCAGGTACCAGAGGGAGAACCTCACTGACAGACACATTGTAATGGGTGCTGTAATTGCAAACTCACCATCTGCCCGCTACTCCCAGCACCTTCCCAGAAACAATTTTCCATTGTCAGGATCAACATAAAAGGTACTGTTCATCTTCTACATGACTATTTCAATATCTACCAGTTCACCTTCCAGTATCGTTCAATCTAAATGTCGCACTCCAGTCTCATATAGGAATCCTAATCTTATTTACCCACAGCTTGTCGATACTTCCACTGCTATCGACCTTGGCTTATGGAATGGAAGGTCGCTCTGCAACAAGACCACAGCAGTATTGGACTTTTTTCTACGCTTACGCCTCCATTTTCTATGTATAACTGAAACATGGATTCTTCCACACAATTCAACTATAGCTGCTTCTCTTACTTCCTTATCATCGTCCTTTGCCCACGTTCCTTGAGGCAACGGACGTGGTGGCGGTGTTGGTCTTCTGTATCATCCTAACTGTTTATCTCTTCCTTCAACTGCCTCCTTACCGGAATATTCTTCCTTTGAGTTTATGTATAAGACTTTCACTACTCCTCATGCCATTTAATTTCTCATTGTTTACCCCCCTCCTGGTCCACTTGGGTCATTCTGTAAAGACATTGACCACCTGCTTGGATATATCGTTCCGAGTCCTTCTCCACTTGTTCTACTTGGAGACTTTAATCTCCATCTTTCCTTTACTCACTCAGCTTTTCCTTTCCTATCAATACTTGATTCGCATGTACTTTCTCTACTCCCTTCTCCTCCCACTCATACTTCTGGCACCACCCTCGACCTGATTTTTACTTCATCATTTACTGCTTCCTCGATATCAGTTTTACCTGTCTACTTATCTGACCACTCCTAACTTTCTGCTTCTCTGCTCCCACCTACCGCTCCCAGTTTCTCTAATTCTTCTTCACTTAATAAATTCTTTAGGTGCGACTTATGCAACATTAACGCCACATTCTTTTATGATACTTGCACAAGCTCTCTTCGGTGTTGGTCTTCTGTATCATCCTAACTGTTTATCTCTTCCTTCAACTGCCTCCTTACCGGAATATTCTTCCTTTGAGTTTATGTATAAGACTTTCACTACTCCTCATGCCATTTAATTTCTCATTGTTTACCCCCCTCCTGGTCCACTTGGGTCATTCTGTAAAGACATTGACCACCTGCTTGGATATATCGTTCCGAGTCCTTCTCCACTTGTTCTACTTGGAGACTTTAATCTCCATCTTTCCTTTACTCACTCAGCTTTTCCTTTCCTATCAATACTTGATTCGCATGTACTTTCTCTACTCCCTTCTCCTCCCACTCATACTTCTGGCACCACCCTCGACCTGATTTTTACTTCATCATTTACTGCTTCCTCGATATCAGTTTTACCTGTCTACTTATCTGACCACTCCTAACTTTCTGCTTCTCTGCTCCCACCTACCGCTCCCAGTTTCTCTAATTCTTCTTCACTTAATAAATTCTTTAGGTGCGACTTATGCAACATTAACGCCACATTCTTTTATGATACTTGCACAAGCTCTCTTCCATCGCTTGCAGACTTTTCCACTCTCTCTGCGGGTGAAGCAACATCCACCCTCTCCTCTTCTCTTGTCTCCAGTCTTGACCAAATCTGTCCCCTCTCTTCTTCTTTTGAACCTACTCGTAAACCGGCTCAACCATGGCTATCTCCCCATCTTTGTTCTATGCGCCGTCTTCTTCGTCGTCTCGAAAAGGCGCTGACGCAAACTTCGGACTCCTGCTATTCACGCTACCTACTTTTCCTATAATGCTCTCTACTCTCTACGACAACTGCATTAATTCTGCTAAACGCTCTTGTTTCTCAGATCTTCTCCATAGCCAATCTACTCACCCTTGTTGCCTTTTCCAAACATTAACCCACCTTCTCTCTCCTCGCACACATGATCCTTCCATTAACTCATCCTTATCAGCATCTGATCTTGCACATTTTTTCTCTTCCAAAGTTCACTCTCTACGTCAACACATTCTATCCTCCCCTTCTTATAACCCTTCTCCTTTACTATTTCTTACTGCGTCTAATACTCTTTCTAACTTTGCCCCAATCTCTGAGTTGATTCTTTTCTTAGCCAAAGTCCGCCCCACTGCTGCCCGCACTGACCCCATTCCTTCACTACTCATTCTAAAAATCTATCTGCTTTTGATACCCTTTCTAACTTCTTTCTTTAACATCTGTCTTTCTACCTCTACTTTTCCTTCTGCTTTCAAACACATGATTATTATTCCCATTCTAAAAAAGCCTACAGCTAATCCCCTTCTTGTCTCAAACTTTCGTCATACATCTCTCTTACCTTTTTTATCTAAGCTTCTTGAGCATCTTGTGTACTGTGAAATCTTAACATTTGTGTCTGTTCGATCACTTCTTCCTCCTACCCAGCCTGGCTTTCGTCCCCATCACTCAACTGAAACAGCTCTGACTTATGTGCTTAACTCTCTTCTCTCCTCTGTTCTTATTCTTCTTGACTTATCTGCTGCTTTCGACACTGTGGATCACTCTTTCCTTCTGAACTCTCCTCCATCGGTTTCCATGCCTCTGTTCTATCATGGTTCTCATCTTACTTTTACAACCATACTTTTGCTGTGTCATGGAGTGGAAACACCTCCTCTTCTTTTTGCCTTGACCACGGTATTCCTCAAGGGTCAGTCCTGGGTCCTTTTCTATTCCCCTTATACACTTAATTTCTTGCTCCTATAATTTCTTCTTTTGGACTATCACACCACTTTTACGCTGACGACACTCAAATGTTTCTATCTTTTTCGTCTTTTATGCCTGATATTTATTCTACTCTCTCAACTTGTCTTTCCGCTATTAAATCCTGGATGGCCTCTCATTTCCTTACTCTAAATGCCGGAAAGACTGAGATCCTATTATTTGCCGCTAACACTCTCTTATTACAGTCTCCCCCTCTTTCATTTCCTTTCCTCCCTCCAATCTATCTATCTCTCCCACCGCCCGCAATCTTGGTCTCTATTTCAATTCTAATCTCTCCTTTGCCCATCATATCTCCCTTACATCTTGTGCCTGTTCATTTCATCTCTACAATATTCATAGAGTTTGTCCTTTTCTTACCTTTCACACCACCAAACTTCTGATTTTTTTGCTGGTATCCTCTTGTTTATTCTACTGTTCTGTTGCATTCTTTGGTCTTCCTTGTTCACGTCTTGCTCCTCTTAAATCAATCGATCACTTGTCCATTCGTTCACTCTGCCTTCTCGCCTACTGAAACTCGATCTCCTCTTCTCTCGCCTCACTTGCCTGGCTGACTTTCCATTCTCAGCTTAAATTTCATTTTCTTTGCATAGTTTTTAAATCTCTATACGGACTTGGCCCCGGCTAACTTGCATTTCTCCTATCATTTTACTCTCCTCCTCGCTATATCCGTTCTTCAGTTCTTTTTAAACTGAATATTCCCCATCCTCCCTGTGCTCAATTTAGTATAATGCAGGAGGTCATTCTGCCTCTTTACTATCAAGAATTAGCAAAATATGTGGAATTGCCTCCAGCAGAATTGCCTCTGGCTGTGATTCTGCTGACATCCCCATTGAGTCCAATAGATTCCACAAATTGGGCACTACCACTGTCATACCACAACTTGTGATCTGGCAGTAAGTCTGCCGGACAACGCGGCAGTAATGGTAAATCCAGTTGGTGGTATTCCAGTTGATTTTCCACCAGAATACCACCAAACCTGTAATGAGGCCCACAGTATTTTACAACTCTGCCATTGGTAAACTACAATATGTGATGGCCTTCCTGGATCGTTAACAGAAAACATCTGTACACTTCCTCCTTCTGTTCATGAGATGGAGGAAGACAATAGAAAATTCAGCCTCCTTTGTCATATCATTCATTGTGAATGTCCTTTCATTGCAGTGCAATACGCGTGCGTGTACTTGTACTGGTGCATTAACTACAGATCAACTTTTGGTGGGGTGTATGAACTTGATTTGAATGAAACCTTCAATTGGCCATATGCAACTCTGGTATTCCCGGTGCACACAGCAGGTGCTGCTGAAAATGAGAAAAATGCACAAACCGAATCTCTCCCCGTTCCACCTGCTTATTTGGGTGCTGACATGTCCCATTGTGATGTTCACTCACTAACTGGTTTATCACTCATCTTCCAGCATCTGTGCTGCTTCCTCCCTTAAAATCATGGTCATTTTTCATTCGCTATCTAAATCACTTTAATGTAACCATGCACGGAGTGTGACATCCTCAAATATCTCATACTCCTTTGATGCTCCCAAGATCTTTACATGTGAATATTGATCCGATCACTCAACTGAATATTTACTGTAATATATGCCAATGTGCCTCTCTTCATTAATATCTACCTCCCCTCTTTTTCCCCCCTCCCCTCACATCTCGTGTGTGTCAAATGTCAGTCTTGTGTTTGTCTTCCCCCACTTAAGACATCATAATGCAGAAATCGTTCTACACTAAGTTTTGCACAACACTGTGCTATAGTTGTTTCGCGTATGTTTTGAATTGTATTGACAATTTGTTCCTCAAATGCTCAACTCCTAATTATACACAGTGTACTCAATTAACTGATCTTTCGGAACACTTTCTTTTACCATTGTTTAACTTATACTATTGTAAAGGTTTCACTGCATTATGTTTATGAAGTTATGACTTTATGATTGTATACTACATACCTTAATAAAAAAAATTATTAAAATAAAAAAAAAAATCACACACAAATGAAGCTTGTGCTAACTTCCCTCAGGGATTCGCTGATCCTCCTTCCCCGCTGTCCCCCAATGGCACATGTCTAATTTTGTCTCAATGCAAGTGATGGACACTGATAGGTGTATCACCTGCCTCTTTGCATCTCCGCTGCCACCTCTCTCAAAAATCATGTGACGTGAGTTTCTCACTTGCCCTCAGAGATTCTCTGCTCTTCCTCCCAACTGTCGCCTTCCTATCGGTGCATAGAGACTGATAAGAGTGAGGGATGGTACAGCTCCTCGTGCCTCTCCATGTTGGCCACAACCATCGAGTAGTTTGGCTTTCCACATCATAAAGGCACTAGGCAAGAGAGGCACTAGGTGCTTGCTTGACTCATGAACTGGTCCACGGGGTACTGCCCAAATGCGAGAGCTGCCAGTGACATGTCACCTCAACCAGTTGTTGGGGAGGTGGCAGAAATAGGGTCCTGATTCTAGATGAAGTTTCTAGTGCCACTGGCACTGACTGGGCACGCTGGATAGGTGCATAGGTTTAGGCATGATGCCATGCTGCACCCAAGTCTTTGGATGTACTAAGACCTGCTTCATCACGATTTCTAGCTAGGAAGGTGCTGGTAGCAAGGCCATTAGTGGGATCAGTGAAGTCATGGGACTCAATTGCCTGGTAAATTTCGTAAGACCACAGCAAATGTGGTTTCTCATATTCGTCATCCCCAGGGCATGGTGCTTGCACTTTCCTCTGTGCCCCTACTTCTCCTTCTTCCCACAGCCCTCCACCCTGCAGAAGAACTCACCTTCTCCTCCATGATGGCCTTCCCTGCAACAAGGCAAACTACTCCCACACCCTAGACCATGGGGTCTTTGTGAAGGGACAAGGTATTTGGTTCATTTTATTTTATTTGTGCCTGCTTTTCTCTCTGCAACAGCAGGTGCAGGGTGAGGCGCCTCCTCCAATTACTCCATATCACTGTAATAGACTCCACAAAGCTTCCACCAGTCTGAAGCCTTGCCTCCGTGCTTTGGCATCCACCAATTGCCCTAAACAAATGACACCCCAAACAATACACTGAAGCAGACCAGCATATCCAACACATCAGCACATGGGGACAACAAACATGTGGTGGGAATCTGGGAAAGGGTAAACATCTGTGCTTTTTTGGGATAAAATGGTAGATAGGGACCAATTTTGCTTTTTTTAAGTTCTTTTTAGCGAAGGCAAATGTGAAAAGGTGAATAGGAAAGTGCAAAGTCTTTTTTATATGGGAAAAATTACAAAAAACACTGGACAAACACTAAGATGCAAGGCCACAAAATGGGCAACACAAACACTCCTGCGATCAGCAAACTGCACATAAACAAACACGTAGAAAAACGGTACAAAACACTCCCCTAAACTCCTCAAAACACACAAAGTACTCTTCAGATACTCTCCAAATGTGCCCCTGCTCCTCTTTGCACACCGTCCCTCATTGTGCACTCTTCACTGAGTGTCTCTCCCGGGCCTGCTTTGTAAGTAAGACAGCGTGTATTACCTGCAAAGCAGATTAAAACGGAACACCAAAATACTCAGAGGCTAAACTCCACAGCTCTGAAGTCTCTCACTCTCACGTAGAAAAATGATCAAACGGTTGGAGTCAAAGCTAGCCTGTGAAGAGAAGACTCGCAAGCAGTCCTTCTCCTGCCACGCCCAGACCATCTAGAATGTAATCCCGGAAGAGACTCAAAAGGCCCCCAGCAGCCTCCAGTTCCACAAAACACTAAACCACGTCTCTTTCAACAATAGCTGCAAGACTAATGAACATCCCTCTCTCCCTCGTCAACAGTTCTGCGCAACTATATAACGCCAAGACCAATTCTGGCACCCTCCTATTGTAAAGTTCTCCGCTGCTCTGTGCTATAAACAAAGAAGTAAGCCTAGCAAATCACATAAAGAGACAGGAAGTGGGATGAGCCTTCAATTGATGATCAATCTTCCTTAAGTAGATTCAGGGGCTCTGATTGGCAGAACAAGCATGACAAATCAGTCAGAGATAGCTCTAACTGGCTGCACAAACCAGACAAAAGAGCATGAGAGTTGACCTGAGAATTGAGGATCCTGATTTGGTGATGAATAATTGCAGGAGAATCAGCAGCCAGCCTTGAGTTCGACCTGAGATTTGACTATGGCAAAAATATGTTGCACACTTCAGGTATAAGATGCATCATGCCACACAGATTTCAAGGTGCCTGCAAGGTGTTCTCTTTAGAGCCTGTTGAGCTCATCTGTAGAGGGTGTGCAAAATGGCTCCATTTCTTTCAGCTAGAAAATTTGCAGATTCCAAGCAAAATTCGCCCGGTCTGTCAATTTAGAGTGGAATTGACAGTTTTCTTTTATCCTTTCCAGTCCAAAATTTAGTTTAAAAAAATGAAATTTCTGGTGTTTTGTGCCCTTGTTTTTTCTTAAGAAATTTCTCAACCATAAAAAAAAATGCCAAAAGATGTGGCGGAAATGGCAGAAAACCGACCAGCGGGTGGACTGGAAGTGTTGGCGAATTTCACCAATTCCGTTTCGTCAGTGGTAATTTCACTGATCTCTATTCATCCAGGCTTAATGTTAGGTAACATTTCACTTCCAATGTGTAACTTAAGAACAGCGATGTAGCACAGGTACTTTGTAAGCAGGGGCGAAATAGTCATGTCCCACCCTTTATGCATGACATGTGCCCCCGTTGAAAAATAACACTGAATCATTTAACCAAGGATGTTGGGAGTCCAGTGTTGGTGACTTTTGCTGCAGAAGTTTAAAAAACATGATTCCCAGAAAAACACACTAGTCAAAAGGATGGTGGGAATTGTTTGATTCCAAGCAAGGTCCAGTTATACTTAACATCCACTGATCCTTCTTCTCAATGCCCTTTGCCGGGGAATGAGTGAATGGGTCTATTGTAGAGAACCAGAAGCCAATGGAGGAGGCGACATGTTGTGCAAAAGGCAGGAGCCCAATAAGGCACCATTTCATTACCTTTAATGCAGCTGGGAGGAGGCATGGGAATCTGAAAGAAAGCCATGGACTGTGGCTGCCCACCCAGGCCCTCTCCCAGCTCTTGTACTGCAAACAGGGCTGCCCAGCCTTTGACTCGTGATTGAGTGAACAAAGCTAAGACCCTGTAACAGTGGTCCCTTTTCTGGGAATAGTTTCTGCATCAGCTCATCCCACAAAGAAGATGCAGTGTGTGTATAGGGCTCTCATGATGTCCCCATTTGCCTCAATCTTTCTTCCTATTGCTCATATGTTAAATAAATCATTAACAAATGCAAGCTTTGAGCAATATGTTGACTTCTGCTTCATTACTTTGGGTAACCACTGGCATAGCGCCCCTTATTGTTTTGGGAATTCATATGAGCATCCACATTTAATCGTCTTTGTTAATATTTTGAAAGCAAAAAGAGAGAGTATGCCCATTTTGAATAAAAGGACATAACATTGTAAGTCAAATTAAATCTAAATTTCATATCTTCGAATGGCTTAAAAATTTTAAAAAAAATAAGTTATTGTTTTTTTTTAAACTACTAATGAATGATTCAGCTCCCCTTTGTCCTGCTTACCTTATCAAACGTAACTAACATAACCCTTTACCCTCACCTAACCCCTACCCAAGATTATGTGTCCTGACTGCTTTAGCAATCTGGCTCCTTGGTACAGCCGTAGGATGTTTTTTTAAAAGTGCACTTTCTTTGTTTAGAGTGCATTTTTCAAATTCGAGATTCTAGGTTGTTTGCATTGCAGTCATTCAACTTTGGGAGCACTCTCGGGGAGCACTCTCATTTTCTTTGTAGGTCCTGAATAGCTTCTCTTAATGCTATGGTGGAATTGTTATGTACATTTTTATTTAAGCAATTGCTTGAAATTTGAATTTGTACTGGTATCTCGAATTTTTCTGTTTCTCATTTGCTAATGATGTCTTCACTGAATTTAAAGTGTGTCGATGTAAAGTGCAGGATGCATCCATCATCCATGGCATCCGAGGAAGGCACGTGCGTCTAAACCATGGTTACAATATCTAATTTCTGCTTTCAGCTTGCAACACTGTGTACCTGAAGGAAGTATCCGCGGACTCAAAAGCCACTAGTATTTCAATTTTTTTGTTTGGGCAAGTATGAAATCTACAAATACAATTTCAGAGAGTTGGGCATGAGGCACCTGGCAGGTGGGGCTGTATACTAACATCATCAAATGGCGGCTCTTCCAGGCGCGACGTCTTTGACGTCCAACCAGCAGCTGTTCCCAACCTCCGGCGCCATTTTAGTTTTCTTTTCCAAACCCGTGGCTAAGCATACATCTCTGGACATCGTGAAACCGTTGCTAATAAAGAGAAACTCGGCGCAGTCGGTCTCTGGCTCTGGTCGCACGTGCTTCTTCATTCTGACTTCTCGTTTCAGTTCCTTACGTTGGTCCTCAGTGTGGCACATTGATTGATTTACGCTGTCCCTGTTCAGCAGCCCCCGGCACAGATGTTGTGTGTGGTAATATGATGGATTATGGGCTAGTAACAGTTTAATAGATGGCTTAGGAAGACTCGAGAACATTTATAGAAAATGGACGGGAAGGATTTATGTGCTCCAGCAGGTGGATCCTTTTTGTAAGACTGTTCAGGCATGTTAATATATACAGCTGTGCAATTAAACCTTTAAGAGTACAATGCAGTGTGTCAGTGAAGTGTGTAATGTTTTTATGCCTGTAGTGGTTGTCATATTTCTGTATTGCTTTATTTTCCAATGTTTTACTGTAATTGTAGTTGGACTATGTTTGTGGCTCTAGATGTTCCCGTTTGCCTGGTTTGCACTTTAGAAAAGTGAAATGCAAAATAATATTGAAATAGGCCTAAACCCACCTCATCCGAGTGCATAGCCATATGACTTTATTATTTAAACGATATGTTCAAACCTTCATTGGAGTTTTCCCTCCAATGCTCACAGAACGTCAGTGTTCCAAGTAGCAGTGGTATGTAAACCTACTGTCTATCTCATGAACCCTACATGTTTTAAAGGCTTGCCATCAAGGACTTAGTCATGTTAAAGACTTTGAATGAATTCCAGACTTCTAAGAATCGTAGTTCATGTAAAGAATAAAGGGGAACCAGAAAAGGGGTTATATGCAACATTTTCAAAACAAGAGCAGCTTTTCCAGAGAAAGCACAATATAAATCACATAGTAAACATAAAATCACACACTGAGAACACAATTCTGTATTACCAACCAAATAAACCACCCTCCGTGGTGACTAAGAAATGTAAAAAAAGATATATATATATATATATATATTTATAGGATATTATTAATTCCATGCAACCGCACATTTCCGAACAATAGATATACACACAAATAGTAAAAACAACAGAAATACGATGCGATGCTATGCAATGCTATGCAATGCTATGCAATGTATGTTAAAACAGGACTGACCAATATGGGTCATTCAAATGTGTACTTGATCGCCTCTAGCACAGCAAAAGCTCAGATAAAGAGCTCAGCTCAGTCATTTTCTCTTCTTAAAAATGATGCCAGGGAAGTCAGTGTTTGTAAAGCCCACCGCATACCAGTATTTATCTTTACAATTGCACCTTGGCTGTGACCTTATTTGGATTGCTTCCTTGAAACTGCCAACTAAGACACGTTTATCAAAATTAGGGCAAACATGCTACCCCTGTTCAGAATGCTTTCTACATGGAGAGTCTGATTCTGGTTGTACCTGATTGTGTACTAATCTACACACAACGGTTCCTGTAAGGGTTACATTTATTGCACTCGATTTATACAACTTAAAAACAGGTCCATCAAATGACTTCGAATCAGACAGGATTCCACCTATACAATAGTAATAACTCAGCGGAGTTAAGGAAAAGACGGAAGAAATGAAAAAGCGAGAAGGTCAAAAATCATTGAAGTTAAAGGAAAACATCCAGTATGGAAGAAACCAGACAGAAGACAAGAGACTCAGCCATAGTGACATGGAAACATCCTCGCGAAAACAGGAACGAAAACAAGAAGATCCAAGAAACATTCACAGAGCCAGGGAAACAGCGACTCGCAGGGAACAAAATCAGGAGCAACAACAAAATAAAACTGAGAGCGAACCTTCACTAAAATGTGCCCCAATGAAAGGAATATGGTCCTGGCTGGCAAAAGCACTAACAGAAAAGAAGCAAAAATAGCAGTTTCCTGGAGTCGAGCACATTCAACGAGGGAAATGCAAGGGAGGAGAACAGAAGCAGACAATAAAAATGTGCTCGTGGAATACGAGAGGACATCTTCACCTCCTATCGGCTAGCGACATGACTTTAGGAGCATATGATTTAATATGCCTCCAAGAAACCTGGCTGTGTGAACCACCCTCTATGCGAGGATTCGATTTAATCTTGGCACCCGCAAATAAGGGCCGTCTGGGAAGACCATCTTCAGGGCTCCTGATCGCCTGCAAAAACGGAAGTGGGATCACACTAGACAAGACATTGATTAGTAACCTGGAAATACTGATGGTGAAAGCCTCATGGACTCGCAAGACAAATAACAAAGAAAGCTATGGAAAAACACCATTAATTATAGCAAACGTCTACTGGAATCCAGCATCTACAGAAACAACTACCTTCCTGGAGAAAGTTGAAGAAGCACTGGATATAGCCATGGCGGAACACTTAGTAAACCACTTCATGATCTGCGGAGATCTAAACGCAATATGCTCTACAGATCCAGAGAAAGGAAGCAGTCAAGTAAACAGACAGCGGGGAGAACAGCGCGGAATACTATGGACCCGTCTGATGAAATCAAGAAATCTGCACAATTTACAAGAAGCCTTCCCAGACCCAAAGCATCTGCCAACATGGGAAAGAAATAATTCAAAGGCAACAATAGATTACATGTTCGTCACAGAACCGATCTTGGCTATAACAAAAGACTTTGGAATAATTAGAACAAGGGCCAGTGATCACAATTTGCTCTCAACTTCTTGGGAGGCATCAAGCCCCCCGAATGACTACATGAAAGCCGATATCATAGTCAACGGACAAGGCAATCGATTAAAACTATCAAAGGAGCACATTGTGGAACTAGAAAATCGATTTAATTCCATGACGGAAATAGCGGAGGAGAACAAAACTAACTATATCCCTCTTCTAACAAAGTACAAAAAAACTACATTTGTAAAAAAATTTGGTGGAAACCCACCAAAACATGTGTTCGATAAACCTTTGGTGGAGAAACGCCGCATCCTTCGCAAAATCCAACGAAGAGCAAAAATTAATGATACACCGGCAGCATACGAAGAAGCAGCGGCGGCAGCAAAGCACTACAAAGCCTGGGTTAGAGAACACAGGTTAAAACTCTACCAACAAGACTCGGAAAACATCTTGAAAATGATTAGTGGGAGAAACACAAGAGAATTTTGGAGCACCTTGAGAGCCACGACGGACGTTCAAGAAAAATCATTAATAAATGAGGTGGGAGAAACAACATGGGTAAAACACTTTGAAACAATGTACTTGGCTCCAACGAAACCCTCTAGCGAACCCGTTGGACACGAGCAAGGCCCATGGCTAAAAGTAGACGACTCCGAGGAGATCCGACTAAAGATATCAAGTCTAAAGAACTCAAGAGCCCCGGGGCCCGACGGGGTCACAAATGTGGACTTAAAAACAAATCCCGAAGAGTGGGCAAGTCTTCTGAGTAAAATCTTCAGAAAATGTGCGGATTTGAGAACTATACCGTCGTCCTGGAAATCAGCAACAGTGGTACCCATTTTCAAAAAAGGTGACAAAAAGAATCCAATGAACTATAGACCAATTGCGCTCCTCGATGTCATAGGGAAAGTGTTTGGAGCAATGTTACTAGACCACTTTAAGCGATGGGCAGCAAAAGCTCCTTGTGAAGACCCATTTCAAACGGGATTTAAGAAAAACATGGGCACGACGGCCAATATTCTACTCCTTTCTGTCCTGAAAAATAAAGTCCTGGAAGGGGGCCCTAGCATCTTTGTGGCTTTCATCGACCTGACCCAGGCCTTTGATCGTATAGACAGGGCAAGGCTCTGGTCTAAACTGGAGGAATGGGACTGTCCTGCAACCTTGCTGAACCCAATTAAGGCACTATACACAGACACCAGCATGCGGATCCGTTTGGACCAAAACGGCTTATTATCAAACCAGATACCAACAGCTAGAGGTGTGAAACAGGGGTGCCCACTGGCCCCGGCCTTATTCTTAGCATTTATTGGTGATATAAATGGCTCAGACACAACTATACGATCTTTTCCACCGAAAATTTGTAAAACACCAATAACGAGGCTCTTATATGCGGACGACCTAGTACTTTTGGACCACACTCCCGTGGGACTACAGCGACAAATGGCAAGTCTGCAGAAGTATATGCAAGAAAACCGGCTAGAAATCAACATCAAAAAAACCAAATTGCTGAGATTCGGGAAGGCGACTAGAAAAAGCAAAGGACCGAGCTTAAATCTGGAGGGCGAACCAATTGATACAGTCTTGGTCTTTAAATACCTAGGAGTCACATTAGACAGTACAAAACAAGACAAAGCCATGCAAATAGCACTAACAACGAAAGTTAACCTAATGGCAGCCCAAGCCAGGGCAATAGATAGAAAGTTTGGCAGATACTCGCTGATACCAGTGCGAGAATTTTACAAGAAAAAAGTTATGCCAACTCTATCATATGGAGGCGATGCCATGATAAACCTGCCTTTAGATATCTGGACAAAAATGGAGTCAAAGTTTTGGAGAAAAGTCCTCATGCTGCCTAACTCAACATCAGGTGCCTCGATTCGTAAAGAGCTCAGCTTGCCGTCCCTTAAAAGCTCTGTTGAACAGGCAAAATTGATGCTTTATAGGAAATGCCGGATGGCGGAGCCTCCATCAATTTACAATTTGATAAATCAGGAACTCGAACGAACCAATACTGGAAGCCTAATGAAATGGAAAAACGACAACATCCAGGTGTTGGAACAAATTCAGGAGAACGAAGAAACACTAACCACCAACCCGAAATTAGTCCTTAAAAAACTAAGAGAATACGATTGGATACGAACTCTGGAAATTGCAGAAAAAAACAAGTTAACCGCACATCTGCCTCCAAACGTAAAAAGACTAAACGAACTACAAGAATTCATCAAAAAATTCCCTTGTAGGAAGGGGAGAGACATGTTACTACGTGCTCGCCTCAATCTCTTGCCAACAAACGAGATCTTGGCAATAAGAGGCAAAACTGAATCCAATTTCTGTCGTTTTTGCAATATACAAGAAATAGAGTCAATACGTCATTTATTGCTAAAATGTGCTGCAAACCAACAAGTAAGAAGCCGTTACCTGAGACATATTTTTTCGGACTTTACTATAGCTGACGAAGACACTTGTTGGGCTCGCTTAATGGGAGGAGACAAGACAAAATGGCAGATAGCTACGTACAAAATACTAGAATCACTAAATCTGCCACGGGCATAGTCCGCGAGGACGGCACATTTTAAGCAACATTTTAAAGCAACACTTTTAGCGACAGCACCAGCTTTATGCGAATTTTACGACAAAAAAAGTCATTTTTGTAAAAATCTGTTGATTAAATACAAAAAAAAAAATAAAAAATAACTCATTTGTTATATTTTCACATGTATAGAATAAAGTGAAATAGATGGTACAAACAAGTGCAAAGTGCTTAGCTTAACGTTATATAGATACACAAAGACAAAAGTAAAAACATCACAGAACATCAAATACAATCAATATGACAATTTCTAAAGCATGATCTACTAATCTTCATTCTTTCTAATCATGCTGATCACAAATTATAACGTGCATCTGTCACGTGTTATTGTGAGTTCATCAGCTGATTTAATTTATCAACGTTTGCACACAAAAAAGTTATATATGCTATTATCTGTGTGTTTAAGTCACCATATATTAGTAGCACGATATGAGAACTACGAATCAGGATCCGGGAACACCTAAGCATGCTGCGAAGCCAGGGCACAAAGTACCCACTTTCAATGCACCAGCAAGAGAAACATCAACTGGACAACAAATGGACATAAGATTTGTGGGACCTGTGAAATGAGAGGAGTTGATAGGAAACGATGGCTCTGTCTACAAGAATCAAGACTCACATGCAAATTTAGAACTGTAACACAAGGATTCAACTCGGATCACACATTCAATGGGCCTCATTACGAGGCCGGCGGTAACCGTGCCTGAAATTCTGGCAGGTTACCGCCGGACTCGTATTTCCATTCCGCCTTCGTGATTACCGGAATAACCGGGGCATTACGACCTCTGTGACCCGGGAATTCCAGAGGCGGAATTCGGTAAATCCCCATTCCCATTGAGTCCAATAGGACTCAATGGGAATGGGAAAGTGGAAACATCGGCACCATCTCGCGATGGTGCCGGTGTTTCCACGTCCGCCTGCAGGCAGGTGGTGTTAAACCCGCCAGGTCAGACCTGGCGGGAATGACACCTCCGCCTGCAGGACTCGAGATCACCCAGTATGGAAACAACAGTGTCAGCGGGTTTACCGCCTTCGTTATTTCCATACCGGGTGACTCTTAATGAGGCCCAATGTGTTTTTGTAAAATAAGTGATATATTAACACCTGCTGTAAAGCACTCAAAGTTACTTGCTATTTGGAGAACTTGTTTGGACGTATGGACTATTTACCCCTCCTCACTGATTTAGCATTCTGGGAGCAAAATTTAGTGTAAACACCAACAATTCATAATTGCTGAATGTATTCGTCATCTAAAAGGTTTCAACCAATTCACTTACTTCAAGCACTGGTGTAGTCTTTCACCATCGACTACCCAATATGCCCTACTGTGGTGCACGCCCTATCTCTAATATTGTATGTATGCCGCTTGAATTCAGATAGGCTGCCACTTGCTGTAAGCACTGATTATTATTAGCCCATTGCAGATTGGAGCATTAATCGATACTGCCCGCTTTAAACTCAATGCACATTACAGTTGAGCTCCCCTTTGTTCAGATGCGGAAGACTCTGCCAGTACATTATGCCACTTACCTTAGAATTATATGATTTACAACTAATTGCACTTTCATGGAATTTCAACCAAATGTACGGACCTGCAGGCTGCTCAATACTAGGATCCAGCCTTGATATTGAAGCCCATAACAATGACCTCACATGTTGTATGTGTGACATCATTTAAGTATATCTCACACGTCCTCAAGATGGTGAGTTTCAGCCATTGTGGAAAAGCCACATGCCGACACCACATCTATTCGGATGATCACAGCCTGATGTAATTACATCCAACACAATAAGTTAAGGTAAGATATGGAATCGCCCCTGCCTGAGTAATGGAGCTCCACATATTTTTATGAGGCATATCTTTAATTGGATGTATGTTTCATTACAATAATGGAAGATCAGCACTTTGGCTTATATCCTCCTCCACTCACTGCACAAGTTTGATTCGATTAATGTAGACTTAAGAAATAGAGAATACGTGAGGGGATTTGCCCTGCAATATCCTGTGTTTTCTATGTTATATATGTTTTCCATCCATTACACTGTTGTAATTAGCAGTAAGCAGCATGGGTCATTGTTATTTATTTCAGATTCACAATGTGTTGGGGGTCTCTGGGTGCCCCCACTGCGTGCCCGCGAGCCCCTCCACCCACAGACTCCACACGGACACGTCTGTGCGGTTCGGGCTCCCCGGTCGCTCTGACGCGGCCGGGAACGCCCCGTTTATTTAAGGTGCACGCGGCGACGTGCAACGTCACGCCGCCGCGTGCGTATCCCCTCACGGGGCAACGCCACACTCCTCCTTTTTCCGGGAGGAACAACAACAAACAGACACGTCAAACCATAGCACTGCACACAAAGTCACTTGCGAACTTCAAAGCCCATGCCCCCTTTTATTATCAGCCTCCCAGGTCCCCTTCACTACGGAACACAGTCAATTGGCCCCAGCACGTAGTCTCCGAGGTAGGCAGGTCTCCCTCGCCCAGCCCTCTGGGGGTACCTCCCACCTACCTCAGCCGCCGGACTCCCTGCTGCTCCAGTGCCTCGTTCTGGTGACCCCACGAGTTCCCCCCGGGGGGTATCTTCATCCGGGAGGACAGTCTCATCCGGGTCAGGCGGGAGTACAGTTCGAGAGTCCCCCAGTTTCTTGAAAAAACTCACATTTCGAGTGACGGCCGACTTCCCGTCCGAGGCCGTTACCATTGATCCCTTCACTGCCACTACGTCCAGCGGCTCGGGTTCATATGGGAGCGAGAGTTTTCCATGGGGATGCCGATTCCTGATCAGCACTTCGTCGCCCGGTTCCAGCCGCTGCGGACGAAGACCCCGCCGTGTGTTTTCTTGAAGTGTCCTTGCCTGTCGCTCCGCTTCCACCCGTTGGTCATCTATTACGCCGGGTATCTTTTCCTGTACCTCCGGGAGGAGACCTCGGGGGCACCTTCGAAATAGGGCTTCAGCCGGGGCTACCCCAGTCGAGGCGTGTGGGGTGGTGCGGTATACTCTTAGAAACTGGTATAGCGCCCGCTGGAGAGGCTGGCCCTGTCCCTGGGCTATCCGGAACGTTTTGTTTAATGTCCTCATCAGCCTCTCGGCATCCCCGTTGGCGCGGGGCCACAGCGGGGACACCTTCCGGTGGGCCACTCCGCAGCTCTCGAGAAACTCCGAGAACCTCGCGCTCTGGAATGGGGATCCATTGTCCGAGCACAGGGTCACGGGAAACCCATGGGTGGCAAAGATCTTTTCCACGGCGCCGACCACGTGCTCAAACGCCACCGACTCGACGAACTCCACCTCCGGGTATCGCGAGTACTCATCGACGATGGCTAGGAAGTGAGTACCTACGGCCGTGGATCCGAAGTCCGCATGTACTACCTCCCACGGGCGGGTCCCCCGTGGCATTACTTCAATTTCAGGCTCCCGCTGTACTGGGGAGGCTGCCTGGCACCATACACAGGCCGCTACAAAGTCGTCCACTTTTCTTTCCAACTCGGGGAACCACACCTTCAGCCTCAGTCTCGCCTTCGTTTTGGCGGCCCCTTGGTGTCCCTGGTGTGCCAGGTTGATGACTTCGTGGACCTTGGAGCCCGGCACCACCAGGCGATCGCCCCGCAGCAGCAGGCCCGACTCTGTGAAGGACAGCTCGTCCCTCACCTTCCAGAGTTGCTCGAGGGTCACTTTGGCCTCTTGAGTGCGCCCTGCCACCAACTCCAGCACGGCCTTCCAGGACCCCGACTGCATCGATCTCCTCAGGATGCGGAAGCATTCATCGTTGGCCGCAGCACTCTCCAGCTCGGGTAGCGGCATTGCATTGGGGGTGGCGCTCTCGACCACCATGCTGACGTGATCATCGGCCTCCTCCGCACACGACTCTTGTGCGGGTCCGCCCCTGCCCACCGGATGCCTGGACAGGTAGTCAGCCGCATTGTTGGCCCCCGGCCGGTAGATCAGGGTGACGCCATATTCCAGGAGGGCCAGCAACCATCGCTCGATCCTGGCGGGTGGTTTGGAAGAGGATCCGGCCATAATCGGAATCAGTGGTTTATGGTCTGTTACCACTGTCACTGGTCTCCCCAGCACGTAGAGCCGAAAATGCCGACAGCCCCACAGAACCGCCAGGGCCTCCCGTTCAATCTGTGAGTACCTCTGTTCGGTCTCGGAGAGGGCCTTGCTCGCGTATGCCACGGGCCTCATTCCCCCATCTTTGCCCACCTGGGTGAGGACTGCCCCGAGGCCAAACGGGCTGGCGTCCACAATAATCTCCGACTCCAGGGAGGGGTCAAAGAAAGCCACTGTGTCCTCTGCTGTCAGGGCACCCTTGATGTCCTCGAATGCCGACTGTTCTAATGGGCCCCACTGCCAGATGGTATCCTTTTTCGTCAGGGCCCTCAGAGGTTCCGACCTCGAGGCGAGATTCTTGATGAAACGCCCACAGTACGTCACCATACCCAGGAAGCTCCGCACCTCTGACGCTGACTCAGGGGGGCGTGCCGCCTTGATGTCTTGGACCTTCTTGGGGTCAGGGGATACCCCGCCCTCCTTGAAGATGAAACCAAAGAACTCAATGGTCGGGCGGAGGAACTCACACTTGTCCTTGTGGAGGGTGAGCCCCAGCGACTGCAGCCTTTCAAGGGTCTTGGCTAGGCGTTTCAGGTGGTCAGGTTCAGTCCTAGCAAAGACCAGAATGTCGTCGCTAATGTTCAGGACGCCCTCCAGGTCTGCGAGAGCGCCACGGATTAAGTTCTGAAACACCTCGGCCGCAGACGACACTCCGAAGCTCAGCCGCTTGTATCTATAGAGCCCCTTGTGGGTGGTAAAAGTTGTGATGTAACGGGACTCTGGGTGTAGAACAACCTGGTGATACCCAGCTCGTAAGTCCAACTTCGAGAAGAACCGGGCCCCTTGCACTTCTGCGATGATGTCATCCATCGTCGGGGTCAGGTGTCGTTCTCTCCTGATGGCCTTATTGGGCAACCGCATGTCCACACAGATTCGGACCGAGTCCGGTTGTTTAGGTTTCCTCGCCACTACGATGGGGGATACCCATGGTGTGGGGCCCTCCACCTTTTCAATTACGTCCAAGTTCACCAGGTTATCGAGTTCCCTGTCCACCTGGTCCCTTAGATGAAATGGGATCCGCCTGTGCTTCAGGGCTACGGGCTGTACCGACTCGTCAATGTGGAGCCTCACGGGGTCACCGTTCATTCTCCCAATCCCTTTGAAGATGTCAGCATACTTGTCCAGCAGGTCATTGATGTCCTCCAAGTATACTGAATAGGCAAAGCTGACTATGCCAAGGGCCTCCGCTGCCGCACAGCTGAGCAGGGTGTTGCTGCTCACCGGAGTCACATAGAAGCGGGCCCTGATTTTCGACCCGTCATGTTCCACCTTGGCGACAAACGCCCCATCAAGTGGTAGGGGCTCACGCCCACCAAATGCGAAGATGCGGGCTCTTGGCGTCGCCAGCCTCGGGGGTGGGTTGAGCGCAGCATAATGTCCTCTCGCCATTACGTTGACCGAGGCCCCGGTGTCGACTAACACCGGGACCGGCGAGCAGTTCACCTCTACGACACATCTCGGCTGTCTTCTGCTCCTCCCCTTGAGGACCTCCATGCTGGAGACGAAGAAGATATTCTCCTCATCCTCCTCCTCCACTTCTTCCGCCAGCGCCTCCTCGGGTTCCGCTTGTTCCACCTGAGCTACATTCGGCGGGCGGTATTGCCGCGGGGCCCATAGACGAGGTTGTCCTCTCGGAATAAGTACAGGCAGGGTCGCCCTGCACACCCTCAAGAAGTGGTCAGGCACCCCACAGCGTCCACAGATCTTTCCTTTCGCCATGCACTCCGATGAGTGGGGGAGGTCATAGCCGCACTTCTGGCACGACTCCACCGGCTTCCCTGCTCTGTCTCTGGGAGGTACACCGGGTTTTCGCACCCCTCTGCCGCCCCGCCAGACAGCGCACACCTCCTCCGGTCTCGCCGCACGGGATCCGGCCTCCATCTTGTTGGCACGAGCCTCCGCCACCTCATGGCACCTCCCGAGCTCCAGGATTCTGGGCAGAGTGAGTCCGGGCTCTCTTAGAACTTGTCGCCTCAGCTTGCCAGATGAGCATGCCTGGATCAGCATGGTCCTTATCATGTCCTCCGCATCCCCCCACGCACACCCTTGTGACAGGCGGCGCAGGCGGCCATAGAAGGTGTCAAGCGTCTCATCCTCCTTCTGTTTGGCCGACAGCATGACGAACCTTTCGAAATCCACGTTGGCAAGGGGGACGAAATGCGCGAGGAGGGCGGCTTTGGCTTGATCATAGGAGTTACCCGCTGGAGTTAATGATTCAAAGATCTCCTGCACGGTCGCTCCTGCGGAGTACAACATCGTGGCCACCCTGCTGTCATCATCCGCGACCTGGGCGGCTCGAAAGTACATGTCCAGCCGTCCGATCCATCTCCTCCATCGGGGCCCCAGGCTGGATGGGGGGCCCGTAGCATCAAATTCCGGAATAGGCTGTAGGGCCGCTTGCGCCCTGGCTTGGGCCATGGCCAGGGGTGGTGGTTGAATCGGAGGGGGAACGGCAGCAACCGGGCGCGCCGCCGGTCCAGAAGTCGTAGGACGCGGGGTTGGCTGTGGGGTTTGCTGCTGGATCTGATCTGTTAAGTCTTCGTCCTGCGAATCTTCCGAGGCCGTCGCACCCCCAAGGGCACGGGGATCACTCATAGGCGCAAGCGCACAGGCACCCTCGTTCTAATCCTGAGGGCCGCAACTTGCCCTTCTCCCCACACTGCCACCACCCACGTGATGATGAAAGGGTTAAAGGAGAGTACCTCGAGGTGCCTTGTGTCCACGTGGGCCGCAGAAGCGGGAGCGTCATCCCCCACGTGATGATGATGAAGGGGTTGAAGAGGGTCCTGAAGAGGATTTGTGGATAAAAGTTCCCAAAAATTGAGCTTTGAAAAGGAATGGGCTGAGAAGGCCCAGCCACCTCAGTCCCTCTTCCAGCTACAACTCGACGTCATCGCCTGAAAAATGGCCAAAATATCAAAATTCTGGCATGGGCCTGCGGGTTGTGCTGCCCGCAGTCAGGAAATCCAAAAATTAGGCTTGGATGGCCTTCCTACTCCAAACCGGAGCTTACGGAAGATCCTCCACCTCGTGCGCAAAATGGCCGCCAGCCGCGTGTGGTCCGCGGCCTCAGCGTGATGCGAAACACCCGCGGATGTTTCCCATTTATGTAGAAAAATTGTCCGGGATCGCGCTCACCGCCGGGCCCGGGCATCCGACACTCGTCGCCACTGTTGGGGGTCTCTGGGTGCCCCCACTGCGTGCCCGCGAGCCCCTCCACCCACAGACTCCACACGGACACGTCTGTGCGGTTCGGGCTCCCCGGTCGCTCTGACGCGGCCGGGAACGCCCCGTTTATTTAAGGCACACGCGGCGACGTGCAACGTCACGCCGCCGCGTGCGTATCCCCTCACGGGGCAACGCCACACAATGGACATTTTGGCCATTACAAGTTTTCTGGTAATGTGGCAGTGATTCTGTGGAACCGGTAGCACCGTTTCCAGCAACCGCAACCACGGAATCACCGGCACCTCATAACCCAGAGGTAATGGTGCGACTGGCATAACAGAAACACTGTCACCGTCCACTAAAATTGGTGGCACCCTCATCAAAAATCCCATTGGCACTGTTAGCGGCATGTAGAAGACAGAAACACTGCAAACAGAAACACTGGGATTAGAAGCAATGTCATTGCAGGAACTGGAAGCTCACCAGCGGCCATTTTGAAAAACACAATCCAAATAAAATCACTAACATCCTGTTGTCATCCGGTTACGTTGATACTGGCATCCTCACAGCAGTCATGACATCTAGAGTCCCATATGTGTGCCTGCATAAGCCACACTTCACGGAGCAAGAACTCACTGTGCTGATGGAGACCATAGTTGAACATGCTGGGGAACTGTTTTCTACCGACCTCAAGCGGAGTACCTAACTCTGCAAAAATGCCATCTGGGAGGAAATGGTGCAGAAGGTGTTGGCTGCGGGTCCCGAACCACGCACCCAGAGAGACTGCCATAAGCAGTAGGATGACCTCCCCCCGAGGGTCTGCAATCTGCTGTCGGTCCACAGGAAGGAATTTTCGGCCACTGGAGGTGGAGCGGCCTACCCAATCAAGCTCATGCCATGGGAGGATAAATGCAGCAGTGTGCTGCACCTCGTAGGAATAGAAGGAGTGGGAGTGGCGGAGGCCAGTGCAGGAACACATGCAGAGGGCAGTGAGTACAATGTGCCACACCCAAACAATGATACACAGTGGACAGGGAAATGCAGCACACACTACTTGGTGACATGTCCAACTGCATGCCATCAAAGCACATCCAACCAATAGAGTGACCAATACACCATTGCCATTGCCTAAGGGTACGCAAGCAATGTCCCCCCAAACATCTCAACAAACATACTGCCACATGAGTACTTGTCATGTGCACAAAGTGACGACATGAGAACCAACACATACACAAGGCACACACTCGATGAAGGTGGCATGCATTCACCACGAGCAGTTTGCCTCTGTAACACACTGACATGCACGCACACATCAAAGCCGTCCTCATGTCATAACTCCATGCACAGGCATAATATCACACAATGTATATACTGCATGTTGCAAGGCCATAGTATGTCACAGAAGTGAATAACGGCATGCCTATTTCACCACCATAGGCACCTTGTCTGACAGTGAGCATGGTGGACCAAGCACAACCCCAGCCACCGACACAGAGGAGGAGATCCACCTCCTGCACCAATGCTGCCAAGGCCACACCAGCCCCACTTGTGCAAACTATGGGCCCTGTGAGCATGCCAGCTGCCCCTGCAGCAGCACCACCAACACCCACGGAGACACAGTCAGCTATCCCAAACACACATCAGAGGGGCCCACCAAGACGGCCATTCTCACACCCACCAGCCTCCCAGATACAACACAATGTCCACAGATGACAATGCTGGGCAGGAGGGCAGGGACAGCACTGAGGGGACACCAGACCACACACCCTACCACCGTCCCTCCTTCAGCCCATCGGACCTCCACAGCCTACCTCCACCATCGATCCCCAGTATTCAGAAAATGGATGTGAGCATCCCCCGAATTGAAGCAGAGCACAAGGAGATGGCTGGACGTGTGAGCCAGCAACTCGAGGAGACAAGAATGATATGGGAGAATGTGCAAGCCACCACCCAGTGCTGTGCCCGTGCCCTGGACCACTCCACGTGCACAACGATCCTGCTTGCAAAGAGGGTCCAGAAGGGGAATGAGGCAATCTCTACACTAGCTAATATCCTCACTCTTTCCCTGAAGGCATCCCTAGCGTGCTGGGACACAGCTGGTTCCTACCCCCACCTCCACCAGCACCACACTTGCCAGCTCCCAATAGAGCACCCTGTCAGGGTCACAGAAAAAGGGCAGGTCTGGTGACAAGAGGCCACAGAAGTGACCCAGTACTGCAGTTCATGTGACATTACTGCAAGCTAGGGGGTGTTTTGGGGAGGGGGGGTATGGGAGGGTTAGTTGCGGTGGGGGGTGCTGGTGAGGATTAATTGGGGAGGGGTGGTGGGGAGGGTTATTTGGGGGGTCGTGGTGGGGAGGGTTGTTAGGCAAAGTTTGTATGCAGTAACCATTGGGACCACTACATACAACTAGGACTACAGGTGTAAGAAAAACCAACCTTTGGTATGAGTCTGTACTACACAGTTTTGTGGTAGCGTTGTTGAGCAGCCAGGCTTATCTCAAGAGGGAATTTGAGTTGTAAGGGTGTTACACAACAAGTATTCAAATAGGCTCATATTCAAGGTTTCTTGGTAATACACTTATTAATTTATTTCACAGACAGTTAGCAAACATTCACTAGAAGGAGGCAATCTATATCACACAAAAATATACTTCAGTACATCACAATATCAGGTTCTGAGGCGTTTAAACTACTTTGAAGGAGGAGCAAAATGGTATAAGTTAATAAAACGAATATTACAGTTACTCTTAAAGAGTGCAAATAGTTTGAGTTCACCAGAGGAGCTGATTTAATGCAATAGGTTAGGCCAAAGTCAATGGACTTAAGTCTTGCATAGGATAAAACAGTTCTGGAAGTTAAACGGAAACAGTTTTGCCAAAGTTCTCAGAAGTAGTTCATAAAATAAAGGTTCATGTCTTGGGTTACAAGCTAATTAGGCTTGCAAGTTGCCAAAGTTTCAAGCACTTTCGCAGTGAGAGGTAAATTCTCTTGGTCAGGTTTTCATAGTACCTTACAATGAAGAAACAAATGCAGCTGATGACGTCTGTTCCTGGCAGTTCCTGCAGATCTTGCTGTTCCTGACCCTCAGTCATGGGGACAAGAGAGTGTACATCGGGGGACTCCTGCACTGCACTGTGACTGGTCAAAAAGCTGGCAAAGGCAAATCTTCGATTCCAGTAGCTGTCGTCAAGCACACAAACTGGTGTCATTCACCCTGGCTATTCGGTTTCCTGTAGCACGCTGAGGAAAATACAACCAGCTCCGAGAATGGTATCCAGGTGGCTTACGAGTTGATTGGTCCCACCAACTCAAAGGGAGGAGTCGTTCTTGAAGGGCTTGTCTGTCGAGATGAACTTGGCGATTCGGACCTTCAGCAGGGCTTCATCGAGCAAACCAACGGTCCAGGAGTTGCAGCAGCCATCTTCTTCCAGCTCGTCTTCGGTTCTTTCGTTCCAGTGGTCGACTCTGCCTTCCAAGCCAAAAGACTTGCTTATTATCCAGTTTCCTCCCATTCATTCCAGCCTAGCTGCCACTCACCCAGCAGGGTGGCTGTCCTTGCCAAACAGTCAGCCAGCCAATCACACCAGAGTGCATTTGGGTCTCCTCGGAGACTAAGCAGAGGGAGTTTCGGGCACCTCCCTCACTTCCTGCCCACCCCAGACTCTAGGGTGCCAGAGGTGTTCTTCAGTCCTGAAGCCCACCAAAGGCGTAGGAACAAAGGGACCAAACCTGGTTTGGCATGCAGAGACAAACTCTACAAGGACCTTTATAAAAAAGAAATGGTGAAACAAGAAGACCGCGACCTGTTTAAACAAAGGGAGCTCAGACGCCATCTTGAAAAATATGGCTCCGCGATTTAACGCTACCGGTGTTCGCGGTAGGGAAAAATCATGGTAGTTTGTTGTAAAACCACTGCCACCAGCCATTTCGAGAGGAAAGGGTAGCATTTGAGTGCTACATGAGTTTCTAGACATAGGGGATACTAAGTAACCCCTCCAACACTTTATTGTAAGATAGGGTGTGCTTGGTCCATGAATTTTAAAAGACTAGTAAAGTCAATTTAACTTTACTTTCTCTGGGAAACAGCAGTTTATCCCAGAGAAGGTATTTAAACCTTGGCACAGCCTAAAAGGCTTCCCTGTGTCACTGCACTGAGGGTGCTGTGTGACACAAATGAAAAGATGATGCATATGGAGTTGTCTAAAACTCCACAATCAAAGAACACAAAAACAAGTCCTCAAAATCCAGAAAAGTTGCTTGGGGTCTCTAAGGTGAAGGGAATTAGCACAATTATGAGAATTCTCCCTAACACTCGCCCCCCCCCTGACTAAGGGACAGGAGGATTTAATCCACCCCTGAATGAATCTCCTTACCCCAGTCGGTCATACATTCTGGAGAGACATCAGAATTTTGGTGATTACACCCTGACCTGTGTACAATGGTAAAATCGAAACCCTGCAGGCTGATTGACCATCTTAACAACTTAGGATTTTCCCCCTTCATCTGCATTAACCATCTGAAGGAATGGTGATCTGTCTGAATCACAAACGTAGATCCATACAAGTATGGTCTAAACTTCTTCAGACACCACACAATGGTAAAACGCCCACGTTCTATGGTTGACCAGCTTGTCTCTGGTTCCTTCAGTTTCCTACTGATGAAGCAGATGGGGTGTTCCCTACCTTTCTCATCCAGCTGACTCAGAACTGCACCTATACCTGTATTGGAAGCATCTGTTTGCACAATGAAGGTTTGGCTGTAGTCAGGAGCACTTAAATCTGGAGCTTGTCAAAGGGCCTTCTTAAGTTCTGCAAATGCCTTAGTGCACTCCTCATTCCACCTGACCTTCTTGGGGAATTTGGGTGAGGAGACCACATTCAAGGGAGAAGCTATGGACCCATAGTTCTCTATGAAGTTCCTATAATAACCAGTGAGTTTGAGTAGTAGGGGTGCCCATTCTTGTACAGCTTGTACTTTGCTAGGCAATGGCCTTATTTCACCTCCTCCTACCTCCTGTCCAAGGTAGACCACTTTGCTCTGGCCAATTTGACATTTACCCGCCTTTATGGTCAGATGGGCATGTTCACGAGCCTGCAAAACATATCCTAAGTGGTCAACATGTTCTTTCTAAGTAGCGCTGAACACTGCAATTTCATCCAAGTATGCCATGCAGAAGTCCTCCATCCCATTCAGAACTTGATTAACCATCCTTTGGAATATAGCAGGTGCATTCTTTAATCCAAAAGGCATAACCTTAAACTGGTAGAGGCCTGCTGGGGTCAAAAATGCAGTTTTCTCCTTGCCATGGTCTGTCAGGGCTATTTGCCAATAGCCTGACGTTAGGTCAAATGTACTGAGGTACTTGGCTGAACCAAGTTTGTCCACCAGCTCATCTGTCCTAGGTAAAGGATGGGCATCAGCCTTGGTGACTCCATTTAGAGCTCTATAGTCCACACATAATCTCAACTCCTTGGATCTTGCCTTTGGTACTAGTACAACTGGACTAGACCATGTACTGGTAGAGGGCAATATTCCCCTGAGATCAAGCATCTTGTTGACCTCCTCCTTTTTGTGGGCTCTTACAAGGTCTGACATCTTGTAACCTTTGCTTTTAATGGTTAAACAGTCACTAGTGAGAATATCTCCTTCTATCTTCCCATCTAAAGGTTGTCCCCTGGGGAGATCAGGTAGAGGTTCACTCTCCTCCTCCTGAGCAAAAGCTAGAAGCAAAGCTCCCACTTCTGGTCTTGAGACCCAGGCTTTTAGACGGTTGGTGTGAAAGAAGTTTTCCCACAACCTTGAAGGGTCCAATCCATTTGTCATGTAAGGCCATCTGCCTTGTAGGCACCATAACTAGAACTTGCTGGTCTTGAGTAAACTCAACCATGTTGGCCTTCTGGTCATGCCAAGGCTTCACCAGAGCCTGACCAGTTTTTAAGTTACCAGATGCTTCTGTCATCATGAGTGTCATTCTCCTCCGGAGACCTAGCACATAGTCAGTGACTCCCACTGGCTTGGGGGAAAGAACACTCTCCAACCCCTCGTTAATTAGGGCCAATGAACCTCTAACTGGATGACCATAGAGAAGCTCAAAGGGACTAAATCCAACTCCCTCCTGAGGGACTTCTCTATAAGCAAATAGAAGGCATGGCAGTAGAAGGTCCCACATTCTTCTATAGGGTTCTTCTAAAGCACTTATCATGCTCTTCATAGTTCTATTAAACCTCTCCACCAATCCATTCGTCTGGGGATCGTAGGCAGTTGAGAACTTGTAAGTCACTCCACAGTTTTTCTACATGGTCTGCATGTAGTGGGGGATAAAGTTTGATCCCCTGTCAGAGATGACTTCCTTAGGAAAACCTACCCTCGTATAAATAGCAAGTAGGGCCTTATTAACTGCCTGAGCTGTAACAGTCCTCATAGGTATAGCTTCAGGATACCTAGTGGCATGGTCTAGTACAACAACCAATATAAATTGATTGCCTGATGAGGTTGGAGGGTCTAAGGGACCAAATATGTCGATTCCTACCCTCTCAAAAGGGACTCCCACCACTGGGAGAGGCACCAAAGGTGCCACATTCTTGGCTCCACTCTTGCCAGATGTCTGACAAGTGTGACAGCTCCTACAGAATTTATCTACATCAGACCCAACTTAGGCCAGTAGAAATACAGAGAAAGCCTTTCCTTGGTCTTCTTAAAGCTTAAGTGACCAGCTAAAGGAATCTCTTGGGCTAACTGTAGGAACTGTTGTCTTATCTCGAGAGGCACTACAAGTCTTCTGTAGTCCCCAGGGATTGACTCAGTAGGTTCACGGTAGAAGAGGCCATCTTCCCAGTACAACCTGTGCTTCCCTGGCTCTTGCCCATCCAGCTGGGAATCTGCCTGTTGGCAAAGTCCTTCAAGAGTAGGACACTCTCTTTGACCTCTGCTGAAGTATGCCCTACAGGGCCACATTCTGCCAGTAAAGACTGCAGCCCAGGATGGTCTTTAGGATCCAGATCTTCAACCGGGGGAATGTCTTCTACCACCTATGAATCATTTGGCGTTTCGTTTTCGGACCTTGTCTTGCTCACTGGATTTCTGACCTTGGACTACGAATACCTGGATTGCCTTTTTGCCTCACCCTTTTGTCTCGTTGTTTTTTCTGCTGGCTCATTTGGAATTGCCTTGACTTCGGCTCCTGATTAGCGGACTGCTCTGGATTTTGCCCTTTTTGTACTGTGCTTCTGATTTCTTACCTAGTATCCAAGACCCTGCTTTACGTACTTTGGACTTCTTGGTGGCTGATCTCCGCTTACCTAGTGGACATCCATTTTGACAAGGGATTGCTTGCCCTTTCCCTGTCACTCAAGTGCATCCAGTGAGTGTCTTCCATTGCTTTGAGTTGCTGCCATGAACGCCTCCTGCTGCTGCAACACCACTCACTGTGGGTATAGCTTACACCATCCTGGGGAAAACCTGAAGCAGGATTCCTGTTTCACTGGTCTTCCTTTGGTATAGCCTCCATCCATCACCCGGGTAGATGCGATTATTGTTACATTGCCCTGTTGTTACGTTGTCACCTGGGACCTGCTGTATAACTTGCCTAATTGCCTGTTTCCTTTGCAGCCACTCAGGGGACCCAGTGTTCCTGTTCCTTCCATCTGTGACCCTATTAACCGAACAGCGAGTTTTGGTATCTCTCTGTTTGGTACTTAGGGACGGAGGTAAACCTAATCTGCGCGACTCCCGAGTCCTGACATCCAGCTACAATATTGAATGTGACACAAAACCGGGAGTGGAGAGGTGGCACATTCCTCCTCATCTCAGAACCAAAGAGTCAGTATGTCACCAAGCAGATGCAGAGCTCATCATCAGAAACATTCTCTTTGTGGACTTCCTGGCCTAAGTCATTGTGGAAACCCAGATAATGTGGGGCATTGATGTAATCAACTTGTCAGGGACGCATCAGACACAATATCTTGATGTAGTAGTGGGGAGTTGTAGTGAATGAGGAGTCAGGGAAGGGCGGGAGGGTAGCAGTAGTAGGCAAGCAATGCGGGTTCAAAGCAGCAGCAATCAGATGGTTTTTCAGCCAGGAGATAGGGTAGTATGTGTGGAGGTGACACTGTAGTTGTTCAAGGGCAGGGCTACTGGGCCATGGGCCTCTTATGCCTTTAAATGTGGTGCAGTCCCTCTTTGTGGAGAACAGTGAGGCCCAGGGACCATTCTCTGCTAGTCTCCTGGAGTTGTGGATCCTGAGTGTCATTTCATACCTTGAAAATACAATAGAGCCAAATGAGGATGGGTGGCTTTTCTGTGACCTCTCTAATGTTTTCCCCTACACCAACCATCTCATCAGTAGTGGTTTCCAGGGGTTTAATCATTTAAAATTAATTTTTTAATTGTCATAACTTAAGATGTAAGTGTGTTTAAGTACAACACAATAGGGATTGCTAATACATATGTGCACATACCACCCACATGCATATTAAATCTGCGCACAGAAATACATATTGATTCAAAGGATATTAGATTTGGAAAAATGATGTACATTGTGCCTGGTCATTCTGTGGCAGTATATCCCAGGCACAAATCTCACAATGTGCATTGTGGAGGGTGAGAAGAAGAAATTACAATGTTGTGTGGACCATTGCGAAGCTCTGGTGCCTCCAGATGATCGGCGAGCATTGAGATTATTACACATAAGGAATTCATTGTATTAGCACAAGCCTAAGTGAATTTTTAGGTTTAGAGATATTATTTGCCAATATACAACTGGCAGATGTAGACTACGTAAGATGTATTATTGGCTCCTGTCCTCCTCCAGTATCTAGATCATACATTGAGCAACTGGATCTCATTCAAGCCAGACTGGCTGGTAGACATGAACACATCTTGCTGCTAGGTTACTTTAACTTTCACTTAGGGAACGCATATCTTCCCCTAAGCATGGCATTTGCTGACCTATGTTACTCCTTGAGACTCCTCGATCGAAAAACCTCAGATTAGTCCAAACACATATCCATGGTGATTCCTTAGACAAGATTAGGAGCAGAGGGTTCTCTATACATTCCTTTATCTCTTACATAGTCTGATCATTTCATAGTGACTTTTTCACATAGCTTGCTTAACTTAACATTCCATTAATATCACCAAGCTTTTCTGATACTCATCATTTCAGTCCTCTCAGACACATATCTGAGTTGGACCTCGTCAGCCCAGTCTTGCTTTTTGGGCAATGACTATTTATTTTTTAAATTGTTGTATGATTAGTTTACATAAAACCTTATACAACATAAAGTGCATTACAAACAACTAGAAAAATACATTTCATTTTATGAACAGATATACAAATATACAAATACAAATATCTATATATAAAAAAAGATTTCAACGCATTTATCAGCCTTTAAAATCGTTCCCAGACATAAAATCAAATTCCATACGAATTTATATACCGTTTACATTTCATATACCGTAGATCATTTCATATACCATAGATCCACTCTAGTCTCTACTCATTGAATTCCTTATTTTTTGCTTCCAGTTCCTCCTGAATATTAAGTAGGAGTGAATTCAATGCGAGGATTAGGGAGATATTTGCACCCCACATGCAGCGACTCCAGAACAGATTCTTCGACATTTCCCAATCCCCATCAAATCTATCTGTAAAGTAGAGAGATCTTTTATTCCCAAAATGGGTGCATGTAAGGAGAAGGTGCCTAAGTGTTTCTGTCATGTCAGTCACTCCACAAAATCGACATGAGAGACTTTTAGAATTTTCATTCGACCCTTTTTCTTTATGGGTCCAATGGTAAATTCTTTCTATGGTGGGCATCTGGTTTAGTCTGAAACGCATAAATGTGGTTCTCGCCCTCTGGCAAGGAAATCTTTGAATATATAGAGGAATCGATTCCCTTGCATGCAAAAATTTAGCATACTCCTTGTAGGTGACATGGGACTCTATATCATTTACTGTGTCTACCCAGTCTGACCTAAATAAAGATTTTTTGACTAATCCCGGTCGTTGAATCAGATCGTCTAAACAAAGTCCCAGCAATTCCAACAGAGAAAACATTCTATCGCTAAAACTCTTGATAGATAGTACCGCCCCCGTTTTGACTACCTTATTCAACAACTCATATAAGGTGTTTATCGGAGAATCATGTATTTTTCTAAAAGAGGAGAGTTGCCTCCACAAGTATCTGGCTTTAAGTGATATGAGACATAACTCGTGCCGAATAATGGAATTGGGGACTGCCCTAGAAAGGCCCATTACTTCCTTCCACAGTTTCCCCTGGATCACATTTAGGTAGGAACTCAAGTCCTTTGTACAAATGTCCAAACCGTGCAAAAGAACCGGTTCACATTTCGCAAGATAGAAGCGTCTAATAGGCAGGAGCGAAAATTTACAAACCTTTCCCTCAGAAATTTCATCTGAGTCTTTAGTTTAGCTGTTTTATCCCCAAGATTCAATTTCCACATCTCTAGGCTTGATTGGTTGGAAAAATTATAGCCTAGATAGGTTATGGCCTGAACCTGTTCCATCGAATTATCTCCCATCTTCCAGATACATGGTTTGACAACTCTCTTCCTAGAAATTACAATCGTTCGGGATTTCGAAGCGTTGGGGGAAAGATTATTCGCCAGTGCATATTGGTAAAAAATATCCATCCTTCTGCGAAGGCCTCTCGGGGTACGATCAAAAAGGATAAAGTCGTCTGCAAAGGCCATCCACTCGATAGCCAAGCTACCCAACCTGACCGGAGCAATGGAAGGGCCCTGCCACATGTCCTCCACATCACTAACGTACAGGTTAAAGAGCGTGGGTGCAAGGGAGCAGCCCTGCTTGACCCCAACCTCAGTATCAACAGCATCGGATAGGGAACCTTCTTGTGATAAACGTACCCTGACGGAGGTATTCCTATGTAAAAGGGCCAAGATTTGGACAATCTTGCGTGGAACATTCATAGCTAACAATTTTGTCCACAATCTTGCTCTAATAACCCCATCAAAGGCATTAGAGAGGTCCAGGGAAGCCATGTATACATCTCTCATTTTAGTTTGATGAACTGTATCTCTTAAATGAGCCAAAATCATCCCATTCAGGTCGGTTCCCAAGCCCTCTCTGAAACCAACCTGGAATTTACTATAGCAAGCCTTCCCTCTAATAACCTTGTTAAGGTCCCTCAAAAGCAAAATACCAAAGACTTTGCTCGCTGCATCTAACAGTGCTATAGGCCTGTAGTTCTGTGGATTACGTACGTCCCCTTTTTTGTAGATAGGAATTATGATGCTCTGCGACCAGGTTTTAGGGATGGAATGATATTTAAATACATCATCGAATATGGGTTTGAGTAACTTAGCCCACATTTCCGGGGCCGACTTTATAACAAAAGGGGGAATGCCATCAGGGCCCGGTGCTCTAGAAGATTTAAGCTTATTGATGGCCCATTTAATATCCTCTATATCCCACAAACACTCACCTACAACCGGAGGGCCTAAGTTCACATTCTGTTCCCTAGAGAGATTAGAGGGTAGAGCGAACTTTTCCTTATAGAAGAGAGTTCACACATCCGCTTGAATGGGGCAGTCTAATTTATCTTTAGCAGTCGTGAGTATGGAGTTGATGGTAGACCAAAATTTGACCTCTCTGCCCTTGCATAGATTATACATCATCAGTTGATGTGTTTCGTGATAATGGTCCATTCTCAGAGACTTGATAAAGTTTTTGTGGTTCTGAATTATTTTTTTCTTTCTCAGCCTAAGTTCCGAGAAAGGAATAGACGCTTTGTTCAAGGCTTTGATTTCCCTATATTTAATACGCTTGGCGTTTTGAATTCTGGGATCAGCCGCCCGCACCCTCGGTTTCGACACCCCCAGATCTCTGGCCATACTAATTTTATAGGCACATGACAATATAATATTATAGTAGGAACCTCCCAACTCAATGTCATCCCCCCTGATAATTTGAAGCTGCACCTTGGACAAATTTTCCAACACCAAGGTATTAAATTTCTTAATTATTTTCTTATTCCAAGTAACCCTTCTCCCATTGTTTCCCACCTCTAGACGCTGCAACATGGGATTGATATAAATACCCATGTCGGGGATGGAGAGAGAAAAACATAAGGGAACATGATCACTGAACTCGACCTCCATAAGTGACAGTTTTCCACAAGCTTGCTTCCAGCCATTAGATACATAGAAGAAATCAATTCTAGAGCTATTACTTCCTCTTTTCCAAGTATATTTAGGAAGATTCCAATCTAAGGCATGGTCTAAAAGACCCAAATCCCAATTATCTAAATAATTATCCCACCTTATACCTCTTTTTATAGTCGTACTAAGAAGTCTAGGTAATACCCCTCTTTCGTTGAGCACCGCACCGTCGGCACAAGCTGAATTAAAATCCCCTCCCAAAATAATGCGATTTCCCAACCCTTTCTCAAACCAACTTCCCAAGATCATATCTAGAGAGTCCTCCACTTCCTCAATGTCTACTTTTAGCGGATTCCAATAGAGGTTCAAGAGGAGTATCGGCTCTACATAATTCTCTCTTGAAAGCATAATAGCCAGAAGCCAGTTACTCCTAAATATCACCTCACCTACGAACCCCAAGTTACGATCGATGGCAATAATCAGGCCTCCGCTGGGTCTGCCCAGCTGACCCCTAGTAGCTACTGAAGAAAAAGTATAGAAACCTTCTATGTGCATATCTGACAGCATCATAGTTTCCTGTAAGAAATAGATACGGGGGCGTACATAATTTTCCCTTTTATTCAGAAACGTGTTGAGATGGGTTCCCCCACAAGAATTTCAAGAGATCACTTCAATCTCTATATAGTTAGGAACACCCCTTATCTTGTCTAAATGTTTCCAGGGTTTTGAGTGCCGGTTGTAGCCATGACCAATCCTGATTATTATTCAGGAGGCTTCAAATCAGTGCCAACCCTGGACCCAAATTTTCTTATTTATTATTATCAAGTTGAGTGGTTTGTTTATATTGAATATTATTCGGTTCCTGATATTCAAGAAAGTTATTGGCCTCTTTATTATCTGCTAATGAGAGTAGATCGTAGCCCAAAGAATTAAGGTTTTTTTCTTGGGCACGCACCATATCTGCTACCATCACCGAATGAAAACAGCTTACCATTCTGTGATTATTACAGTTAGGAAGAGATATAGCATCTATATCGTCTGTTGTTATAGCTCGTAGCACAGGGATCTTTTTAAACAGATTTAAGAGATGAGTTCTGTTCAAGTTAACCTGTGAGTCTGTTATATTATTGTTAATCCAACCCACGATTTTCCCTGTACAGAGCTTAGTAGGGGCCTGAATCACAGTAGATTGCTTCTTTGTGTGATCTACTCCAGAAGTGATCATAACATCACCTTCTGGATCTTGTAATTTTGGGGGTTGTATATTTTGGGGGTTTCTTCCCATAATATTAATGGTAGAGCCGCTATCCCTCCCAAACAATTCAGTCGACCCCTTAACGGGATGGGTAGTATTACTTATAGCAGGCAGTGTTTCTTGGAAAACCGTAGGGAATTTGACTTGTTGTGTGCCTACGGATGTTCTGGCGTGTTTGGTGCTAATTATTGTGCCAAAAGCTGTCATCTTTGTTTGTTTGGTTTGAATGAGCTCAAGGCCACGTTTCAGCAAGTTATTCTTTTCCTTATTTGAGTCTATAATAGTTTCCCCACTAGCCACCAGGCCTTTATTGTTCTCGCCCTGAACTGGACTCTCTTCCTTATGAGCATCCTTGGGACCCCCCCTAACTTCCGTCTCTTCCTGGAGCGGGATGTTTCTAATTCCTTTAAGGTTGGCATTTCTACCTTTAATTTTTGTATTGGGCATGTTTTTGCTTTTTTTAAGTGTCCTACCCTGCTTTTTAGATTTTTTACGCCTACCCACTGGGGATTTGGGCACCTCATTTATATTATGGTCGGAAATATTCACAGGGACTATTCCATCATTGTTACTCTTTGCCTCCAATTCCAGGTCTTGATTTAATGATTTTTTCTCTCTATGTTTGGTCTTATGTTTACTTTTTAGCCCTTTTATTGGTGTGGTGTATTGAGGAGATCTTGTATCTTCACTACTGATGTTCAAGGGTTCTATGTCATTAAGAGATACTCTCGCATGCATCTGTGCACTGAGGTTATCCAACTCCTGTTCTTCGGAGCACCCTTCAGTTGCCATCATTATGATATCTACGAGGGTAGAAGGACTATCGGGAGAAACCGTTTTCTTTCCGTAATTATTATTGTTGTTCTCGTTATCTCTTTGGCCCTGGGAATCAAGTTCCCTTAGCTCTCTCTTAGATGAGGTAGGACGGTCTCCTGTAAGCATAACTTCCAACAGAGTGGTAATTTTTGCATCCATGGTAGTTAATCTTATGTCCTGATCCTTTCTAAATTTGTCACATTGACTCTGTTCTTTAATAATATGTTCATTCATGGTCTTGCCCTCTACTATTCCCTCCAAAAATGCCAGACGAGATACCAGCTGATTGAAAGCCGCTTGTTGCCCTATCATAGAGCCAGCCATAGTCTCTTGAGACTCCCCCAGCGTTTTCAAGGCCAAATTTAGACTAATATGTAAGTTCGATAGGAGTGGTAACAAATAATCACCTCTCTCCTTCCTACTTATACCAGATGTTTCTTGTTTATCTTCCTCTACTACATGGTTTTCTCGTAGAAATTGCTGAGGATCCGTTGCTTTGTCTTCCATTTGCACTATATAATCCTCCCATTTGTCAGTTTGAGTAAAGGCTATTTTATTGTGTGTAGACGAATTGTCTGTTTCTGTGGTCGATTTAACCAGAGATTGTTGCGTACCCACTAGTTGATTCCCAGTTATGTAGTTGTTTTCATCACATGGGTGTGAGTTAGAAGGCGCACCCTCTGATAGACTCCTTGCCCCCTTTCCATTACGCACAGATCTACCTGCTGGTATCTCTAAATCCACAATTTCTTTAAGAAAAACACCCGTAGCATCTGCCATAGTAAAAAAAGAGTCATCTAAATCGCTTTCCCCAATAGGTTGATTGGGGTTATACTTAGGGCGACTAGAAGTCCCTTTAGAATGAACCCCCCCATCATTTAGCTTAATGGTTTCTAACCTTGGAGAATTTAGGGAAGACTGCACATTATCCTTATGCTCCTTTCCAAGAATGAATGTAGCTGGCGAAATATGCGAAAATTGCATGAATCCGGATGGGTTTATACCCTTCCAAGTTAACGATTCTAAACCTTCTCCAGCTTGTATTTTACCATTCAAAATCCTCCTCTGAAGGGGGGTAGAAGCGTGGTAGCGAACTACCCTTTTAGTACCAATAAAACTTTGTTGGAGGCATTCTTCATCTGTAAGGTCCTGTCTAAAGTCTGGTATGTCCCTATGAACCCCATTAAATTCAGAATCTGCTAACTCCATATCCCCATTGTTAGGAGCTACAACATCGGACACTATGGGGTCGGTAGAAGAGGAGCCCCTCTGACCCCCTTCAGCACTAAAAATGGAATTTTCTTTAGTCTTACCCACAGCTAAAATAGGGTTAGGCATATTTCCAGTAGAATTTATGTACGCAGGTGCCTCACTCTGCATCCCGGAGCCAAGTTGAACCTCTACTATTATAGGTGCTTGGTTCTCAACAGTTTCAAACCCGCTTCTAAGTGCGGGCATGTTAGAAGTAAAAGCACAGATACTATGTTACTTACAGAGGGGAGAACAACTCGCAGCCTCTAGGTAATAATGATAATGTCTCCGAAATGGCTATGAGCAAAATCAATGAAAACAATAGCTGGGAACAAAAAATATGCGGTTAAAAGAGTATATAATGCTTCTCAATACTTTTAAAATCAGTGTCACATATACCTTTTTTTTTTTTTTTTAAACGAATGAATTTATATGTGATATAATAGCATCACCTTGGGAACGCCCGATGGCTTGAGGAGCAGCCAGAGTCCGTCTCTCCTCCCCAGTGTCCAGCTAAGAGCAACAGTTGACCCCTGTTGATTCTTCTTAGTCAGTAAGACCCAGCCGGACTTCCTGCGCCACCCCGAGCCAAACAGCAGCAAAACAGTGCAGCTAAAGATAGACTGCACCGCCCTTTACTCCGCGGACGGGCTTACGCCGCAAGGGTGGTTAGGGCTGGTCTATGAGGCTGCACAAAGTCACGTGATTGCCCACGTGATCGCCGGTTGGCTCCGCCTCCTCCCGGAAGCGAGCATGCCTCGGCAAGAGCCCTCCGTGGCTCGCAGTGCCAAGGATAAAGTTTCCCCAGATAAACGTTCTTTCTTGAAAATACAGCTCTCTCCTTCAACAATAGAATACACCGCAAGGGCGGTTTGGGCTGGTCTATGAGGCTGCACAAAGTCACGTGATTGCCCACGTGATCGCCGGTTGGCTCCGCCTCCTCCCGGAAGCGAGCGTGCCTCGGCAAGAGCCCTCCGTGGCTCGCAGTGCCAAGGATAAAGTTTCCCCAGATAAACGTTCTTTCTTGAAAATACAGCTCTCTCCTCCAACAATAGAATACACCGCAAGGGTGGTTTGGACTGGTCTATGAGGCTGCACAAAGTCACGTGATTGCCCACGTGACCGCCGGTTGGCTCCACCTCCTCCCGGAAGCGAGCGTGCCTCGGCAAGAGCCCTCCATGGCTCGCAGTGCCAAGGATAAAGTTTCCCCAGATAAACATTCTTTCTTGAAAATACAGCTCTCTCCTCCAACAATAGAATACACCGCAAGGGCGGTTTGGGCTGGTCTATGAGGCTGCACAAAGTCACGTGATTGCCCACGTGATCGCCGGTTGGCTCCGCCTCCTCCCAGAAGCGAGCGTGCCTCGGCAAGAGCCCTCCGTGGCTCGCAGTCACAAGGATAAAGTTTCCCCAGATAAACATTCTTTCTTGAAAATACAGCTCTCTCCTCCAACAATAGAATACACCGCAAGGGCGGTTTGGGCTGGTCTATGAGGCTGCACAAAGTCACGTGATTGCCCACGTGATCGCCGGTTGGCTCCGCCTCCTCCCGGAAGTGAGCGTGCCTCGGCAAGAGCCCTCCGTGGCTCGCAGTGCCAAGGATAAAGTTTCCCCAGATAAACGTTCTTTCTTGAAAATACAGCTCTCTCCTCCAACAATAGAATACACCGCAAGGACGGTTTGGGCTGGTCTATGAGGCTGCACAAAGT
Source organism: Ambystoma mexicanum (assembly GCF_040938575.1). Classification (NCBI taxonomy): domain Eukaryota; kingdom Metazoa; phylum Chordata; class Amphibia; order Caudata; family Ambystomatidae; genus Ambystoma; species Ambystoma mexicanum. Next base: position 435,388,457 of record NC_090927.1, on the reverse strand, counting down.
CACGTGATTGCCCACGTGATCGCCGGTTGGCTCCACCTCCTCCCGGAAGCGAGCGTGCCTCGGCAAGAGCCCTCCGTGGCTCGCAGTGCCAAGGATAAAGTTTCCCCAGATAAACATTCTTTCTTGAAAATACAGCTCTCTCCTCCAACAATAGAATACACCGCAAGGGCGGTTTGGGCTGGTCTATGAGGCTGCACAAAGTCACGTGATTGCCCACGTGATCGCCGGTTGGCTCCGCCTCCTCCCGGAAGCGAGCGTGCCTCGGCAAGAGCCCTCCGTGGCTCGCAGTGCCAAGGATAAAGTTTCCCCAGATAAACGTTCTTTCTTGAAAATACAGCTCTCTCCTCCAACAATAGAATACACCGCAAGGGCGGTTTGGGCTGGTCTATGAGGCTGCACAAAGTCACGTGATTGCCCACGTGATCGCCGGTTGGCTCCGCCTCCTCCCGGAAGCGAGCGTGCCTCGGCAAGAGCCCTCCGTGGCTCGCAGTGCCAAGGATAAAGTTTCCCCAGATAAACATTCTTTCTTGAAAATACAGCTCTCTCCTCCAACAATAGAATACACCGCAAGGGCGGTTTGGGCTGGTCTATGAGGCTGCACAAAGTCACGTGATTGCCCACGTGATCGCCGGTTGGCTCCGCCTCCTCCCGGAAGCGAGCGTGCCTCGGCAAGAGCCCTCCGTGGCTCGCAGTGCCAAGGATAAAGTTTCCCCAGATAAACGTTCTTTCTTGAAAATACAGCTCTCTCCTCCAACAATAGAATACACCGCAAGGGCGGTTTGGGCTGGTCTATGATGCTGCACAAAGTCACGTGATTGCCCACGTGATCGCCGGTTGGCTCCGCCTCCTCCCGGAAGCGAGCGTGCCTCGGCAAGAGCCCTCCGTGGCTCGCAGTGCCAAGGATAAAGTTTCCCCAGATAAACGTTCTTTCTTGAAAATACAGCTCTCTCCTCCAACAATAGAATACACCGCAAGGGTGGTTTGGGCTGGTCTATGAGGCTGCACAAAGTCACGTGATTGCCCACGTGATCGCCGGTTGGCTCCGCCTCCTCCCGGAAGCGAGCGTGCCTCGGCAAGAGCCCTCCATGGCTCGCAGTGCCAAGGATAAAGTTTCCCCAGATAAACGTTCTTTCTTGAAAATACAGCTCTCTCCTCCAACAATAGAATACACCGCAAGGGCGGTTTGGGCTGGTCTATGAGGCTGCACAAAGTCACGTGATTGCCCACGTGATCGCCGGTTGGCTCCGCCTCCTCCCGGAAGCGAGCGTGCCTCGGCAAGAGCCCTCCGTGGCTCGCAGTGCCAAGGATAAAGTTTCCCCAGATAAACATTCTTTCTTGAAAATACAGCTCTCTCCTCCAACAATAGAATACACCGCAAGGGCGGTTTGGGCTGGTCTATGAGGCTGCACAAAGTCACGTGATTGCCCACGTGATCGCCGGTTGGCTCCGCCTCCTCCCGGAAGCGAGCGTGCCTCGGCAAGAGCCCTCCGTGGCTCGCAGTGCCAAGGATAAAGTTTCCCCAGATAAACGTTCTTTCTTGAAAATACAGCTCTCTCCTCCAACAATAGACTATGCACTAAGCAATTGCACTGAAAAGTGTACACACTACATTTGGCCACTAATATCAAACCAGCCAACAATAGGCCCGTTACAAAACTTCCTTTAATAGCAAACATTCTTAAATAATTTGCAAGCATTTTGTGTTGGTTCATAATCTCTGGGTGATTATAAATCAGCTTTTTTCCCAGGTGAAAGAACCAACTATGGCCATTAGGTGCGCAGAGTTCAAAGCAGCCAATCGGGACCGTGCTCTCTGGTCTGTTTGATTGACCTCTCTGCAGCCTTCCATACAGTGGACCGACTGTGGAATTTTGTTTTGAGTGATTATCGCCCTGGTTCAGTGAGGGGGATATCACCTGGATGCCCTCTTTGATTAGCCGGAGATCTGAAAAGGTGATTTAGGGCCTTTCTGCTCGGACCTATGGAAAGCCTTTATGTAGTGTCGGAGGTCTTGCCGATCTCACTCTTTCTTTTCAATCTCCATTTTCATCCTCAGTTCAACATCATTAAGGCTTTTAATGTGGTTTATCCGTCCTATGCTGCTGAAAAGTAGCAGTGCCTACAGGTGGAGCAGCATGCTCCCCAGCTTGGGCAACTGAACAACTGTCTTATTGCCATCCAGCCATGAATGCACGCGCACCAGCAACAATTCAATAAATCTAAAAAACCAAGATGGCGCTCCCATCACAAAACGGATTGTATCAGATCCAGTTTCCAAGTATTCTGTCAAGTAATCCAGTCAGAAATGTTGGTGTCTTCATTAACCCAAGTTCTGTTTACTTTACATCAGCCACATTAGAAAAACGTGCCTTTTCCAGAGTGTTCTTACGCAGACGTTGACTTCCATCCTGAGGAGTGATCCGGCTGTAGTGGTAGGGGTTATGATCATCTCCTGGATTGATTATGGTAAGTCCCCATTTGGGGGGAGTACCAAAAGCCTCGATCAGAAAACTGAAAGTCATACAAAATGATGCAATGAAGCACTCTAATTCGTCATTATAGACTAACCCGCTCCATAAGATGGGCCAATATGAGCCTTCTTACTGTACCTAAAACTCGCTGTGTTAACCATGGACGAAGCTGCTTCTCAACATTCATTGTAATACACTGCCAGAAAACATCAGAGAGGAGTCGTGCCACTGTCCCTTTCGTAAACATCTGAAATATTTCCTTAGCTCCATGACTTATCAGTTAATTCTGCTGTCCCCCCCGAACTGCTGATTAGCAGCCCCTACAAATGGTCCCACTCACTAACTCACTCACATTCACCCACATAAACGATGATTTACCATCTGCATGTGGTAAAACATGAGCACGTCCTTAACACATGCAGACTTACCACGTGCATGGATATCTCCCAATATTATGACCACCTGCACCATAAAGTTTATGGAATGCCATGGGATACAAAATCAGTTGTGAAGGCAGCTTTCAGGGGCCAGTCCTCCTTTTTAAAAATGCTGCTCCATGTGTCCACGCAAAACCCAGCAGGAGACTTGGGGCAAGAACGTGTGTGTGTGTTTTTTGTATTTGTTAATGTTGGACCACGCATGAGGGTAGCATTACTAAATTAAATACCATATTGATTTCATGCAGTACAAGACACCGGTTCACCTCTTACACAGTTGAGCACTGAGTCTGCAGGTGCACACTGCGTGCGCATTCACTAGAACGTTTTGCAACTGTTATTGAAGCCCAGGCGCGTCCCAGTACGTCTGGAAGTTTACACAATGCGGTTTTGGAGTACTTCCCTCCACTAATGCCATGCACAGTTTAACGCTTCATTCGAGCCTTGGTAACATTTCTGGGAAGCGGGAAAAGCTAACATGCTAACACAGAAAAAGTTATTTCTATTTTTTTTTAAATGTTTCTTTTTTACGACTTTGCATATATATCCATTTCCAGAAGGATTCCATGGGAAAGCATCCAAGTTTCATGAACAGGCCACACTGCTGGTATTTCTGCAACCTATGTTTAATGGATGAGGATTGTGACATGATAAATTGGAAGCAGAGACGACTGAAGTACGTTTGTGTATGCGCAACAGTCAATCCAGTATTTCTAAAAACATCTGGAAAGGCGCAGGTGGACTTCTTCGTGTGGATTTTAGGATATGTCAACAGAATGAATACTGCAAGAAAATCAACCAGTTTAATATCGTTACAGTCGACTGCACAACGATTTTACAAAGAATTCTGTGATTGCAACATGTCGTTTATGGTTTAATATGTGTTGCCAATGTCAACTTTCTTCTGTGTTTCCTTTCAAATTGCCCTACTCTGGAAAATGTGGACAATGTCTTGGGCCCCTTCTCAAGACTCCTGGAGGGTCCAGTGGCAATGACCTGAAGCCGTGGGCAGTGGCTCACATTCTGGGTCCTGACCTTGGGCCCAGTGACCACTGGGTGAGTCTGCAGACCACTAGTGGCTAGCATGCCACCTCTAGGTGTGTGTGTTGTGTCCTGGGTCTTAGAAGCAATTATAGCCCAGAAACTTGTAGGTGGCAGGTGAGTCAGTAGTGGAATGCATAATCTTCAAATGGCCTAGACGCCACTGTCACTGAATATCATTTAACAAAAACATATTTTGGGGCAATAGTGTACAATTCTAGGAACTGCTTTGCAATCCCTAAGGTCATGATGACCCCAATATGGCTACAATATGCAAAAAAGGCAGCAGGTGCCCCTCTCTAGAAAGAACATGGCTGTGGACTCTCAAAGTGGGAAAAAAACACAGAGCAGGTTATCATGCCATGCTCTTTCTAGAAAGGGTGCCTGCTACCTTTTTTGTATTTTTGCAAGGAACTTGGGGCCGGTCACCCTAAGTTACCTGGGGGAACCCAGATGTGGACCTTTTCCTCACTGATGAGGCACAGCAAGGCTGAAACATGTGTCTGGGGTTGGAGCAATCAGCTTCACAGGGGAACTTTCGGGGAAGTTCCCAGCCGGGCCGGGATCCTGGAAGCTGAACTGCACGCTGCTGGAAAGCGAAGAGGCTAAGGCAAACCTCAGGCTAGCATACGCAGAGTGGAGGAGCATGAAGGACTGCTTTCAATCCACAGGGGAGTGGTGGGAGTGGGTCAAGACCCAGGTCCGGAGCTTCTTCCAGGGTGTCAGCAGGGCTGCGGCACGGGAAAAGAAGAGGACATTCAGGGCCCTGCAATCGCGGTTGCAGGGACTGTTCGACCTCGAGCTCAGAGGCTGGGACGTGCAAGACGACCTAGAGGAAACCAGGAGAGGTCTAGACAACCACTTCCAGGCGGAAGCTAGGAAAGTCATGTTCCGTTCCAGGGTCGAGCGACTTGAGAAGGACGAAAAATGCAACGCATTTTTCTTCAAGAAGCTACACTCCACTACCACACCCCTACTGGAACTACGGGACCCAGAGGGAAACCTCCAAGACGAGAAAGAACTGGTGATGAAGGTCGTCACAGACTTCTACAGCAGCCTCTACTCGCCTAAGGTGTCGGAGAGAGCCCAGGCAGACAAGTTTCTGGCTGGGATCTCGAGGACACTGGGACCGGAGGAAAGAGAGGGCCTGAACGCTCCCTTCACGCTGGGGGAGCTGCACCAGGCGGCCACCTCCTTCAAACGCTGCAAGACCCCGGGCTGTGACGGGCTCCCAGTGGAACTCTACACCGAACTCTGGGACCAGATCGGGCCGGACTTGCTCGCGCTATACGAGGAGATGGCGGAGAAGGGCAGCATGCCACGGACCCTGAGGGAAGGTACGATTGCCCTCTTGTACAAGCAAAAGGGAGAGAGAGATGACCTCAAAAACTGGAGACCCATCTCGCTCCTAAACGTGGACTACAAGATCCTGGCAAAAGTGATGGCAAACCGGCTCAAGAAGGTAATCGGGAAGCCAGTCCACCCGGACCAATCGTGCGGGATACCAGGGCGCCAGATAGCGGACAGCTTGGCCCTGGTCAGAGACACGATCGAGTACGTCAGGGACCGCAGGGTCCGAGCGGCCCTGGTAAGCCTCGATCAGGAAAAGGCTTTCGATAGAGTGTCCCACGAGTTCATGGACCGTACCCTGCGAGCGATGGGTCTGGGAGACTTCTTCTGTGACATGCTGCGGACCATGTACCGAGACATCTTCAGCAGCGCAATGGTAAACGGGTGGAAGGCGGACTCCTTCCCGGTGGAGTCGGGTGTCAGACAGGGCTGTCCACTCTCACCCTTGCTGTTCGTCTGCGTCATCGAGCTCCTGGCGGAACACATCCGGCAAAACAAGGACATACGAGGGGTGAAAGTGCCGGGCAGCGAAGGCAAGGGGGAAGTGAAGTGCTCCCTGTACATGGACGATGTTACTGTCTTCTGCACAGACGGGTGCTCGGTCAAGGCCCTCGTAAGGACCTGCGAGGACTTCGGCAAGGTGACAGGGGCCAAGATAAACTGCACCAAGTCAGAGGCCATGCTCTTCGGAGACTGGGACCCAACGTATGACCCTCTGCCCTTCCCCATCAGACCGGTCCACATGAAAATCCTGGGGGTGTGGTTCAGCTACGAGGGGGCCGCGAAAAGGTCATGGGACGAGCGCGTGGCGAAAGCCAAACAAAAACTAGGGCTATGGAGCTTGCGGAAGCTGACCATAGAGGGGAAGACGCTGGCTCTGGCGAACGACGTGCTCCCGGTCCTACAGTACCTGGCACAGGTCTGGCTGGTGCCGAAGTCCACCGCAAAAACCATCACGAGGATGGTATTCTACTTCATCTGGAACTCCAAGATGGATAGGGTGAAGAGAGCAACCATGATCAAGACACACGACAAAGGCGGGAAGGGGGTGCCGGACATCCCCACCATGCTGAGAGGCTTCTTCACCTGCAACTGCGTGAGGCTCACGCTGAGGAGCAGTGATGAAAGTCACGTAGGCTTCCTGATGGCCCGCTTCTTCCTACTCCCGGTATGGCGGAGGCTGGGATGGGTGGTGTGGGACACCAGGATCCCTTACAACTGGACGGCCCCCTGGTACTACGCTGAGGCGGAGAGTTTTGTACGGGAATTCCAGCTGGAGGCGGCGGCGCCGGACCAGTGGAAAAATGGGGCCATCCACAAAAGCATTCGTGACAGGGACGTTTGCGAGCAGATCAGAACCCTACCATCAGAGGCCGCAGAGCGCGTATGGGGCAATGTGGCATCGAAACGGCTCACAAACAAGCACAAAGACATAGCCTGGATGGCCATCCAGGGAGGTCTACCGGTGCGAGCGTTCATGCACGCCAGAGGTCTCAACCGCTTCAAAAACTGCCCCCGGGGCTGCACGGCGGACGAGACAGAGTACCACCTCCTCTGGGATTGCCCCTACGCACGCAACTTGATGCGGGACTTGGCCACGGAACTAGGGGGCAAGATCCCGACAGCAAACATCAATGCCGACGCAGTGATGTACGGTTTGTTCCCGGGGACCCACGCACAGGAAGACATCCAGGCCTGCTGGAGAATCCTGTGCTGCGTAAAAGATGTGCTCCTATTTTCCAGAAACCGCCTGGTGGTGGGGAAGAAAGAGATGACGACGGAATCCTGCCGCCGGATGATCCACAGCCTCCTGAGAGACTACGCAATCATCGACGGGCCAGAGGACGACGACGACGACGACGGAGAGTGAGTAAATGTACATTTACACAACATGTTCTTGTGCTTTTTCTCAAACAGGACCCACCTCTGAGTGGAGAAAACGAAGGAATCGGTGGCCGCACGCGAGGCGGCATGACGAGGATACGTAAGTAATGTACAACATAACTTAACATGACCCGTTTCCTTTCCAGAGGAAAAAGGTCGACAAAGTCAGGCTCGGGCACAAGCGTCTAGGGAGACCGTGCTCGAAGCCTCCCTTTTCGATAGTTTCTAAACCAATATACGGATAACCCGTGAGAACCTTTAATCGGAAAACTAATTGGCATATAGTCGCAATGTAGTACATCCTACCTTGCTGGAGGAATGGGACGGTTGTAAGGGGAGATGTGGAGACCGTTCAAAAAAAAAAAATGTGTCTGGGGTTGCAGTTGGTACTCTTATTCAAAGGAGGTTTGCCTGGCATTTCGGTGCTGGACTGCCCTTATGGGCGGGACAAAGACTGATATGCAAATGGGTATTCCTCCTTTGTGAAACGTACAGTGAGCAAAAAGCAATGGCCTCAGACTTTCAAAGTGGAAAAAAACCACAGAACAGGTTATCTTGCCATGTTCTTTTTAGAGAGGGGATACCTTTTTTGTATGGCTACAATATGCACTGTTATAGTTTTTTTTCAGCACATGGTCTGACCGGACCATGCAAGAAATATTTGTTCCTAGACACCAATAAGATAGGATTTTCACTTAGAAGGTCTTTGATCCTGCGGGTCTGCAAATAGGATCTGTCAGGCAAGGTATCTCTCACAAAACATTTCAATTTAAAAAATAAGAATGAAGGAAGGATTAAAACTTCCAACCATCATCTCTTTGTTTTGCGTTGTCATCCCAAGTGGGACCGTTATGCCCGGACATGGGTTGTGTACCTACTGGGCATAGAGACCCAAATTACACCTCACTGATGATGCCGAATGAGGCCGAAACATGTCTGGGGATGCTTGTGGTCTCGTGCAGAAGGAATGTGATCTAGCAGTTTGCGCTGGACTGTCCCTTTGGGGTTGGGACCAAGTCTGATTTGTATAAGGTCTTTCCCCTTTTTAAATGACTTAGCAGGCAGTGAATGATGGTCTGGAGAGCTGCACATAGTAATTGACAGAGGCTTGAGATGAATTCTTCCAGCCATCAACTGTTTGTCTTGCATTTTCACCAGACCAACAAGGATCACACTTTGGACTGAATGTGAGTTCCTTGAATACATTCCTCGCAAATCCATCTAGCGTATTTGCTTTCAGTCATGTTTTGGTGCCCACTTTATAAATATATATATTTCTTTGATAATGTTTTGGTGAAGATTTAACAAGTTGTACTCACCTGACTAACAGGGTAATTCATAGAAATTCGCACAACAGTGGCGCACGCGACTGGCCCACAGCATGCCCGATTTCCGCGCACAGCGTATTCATGGATTTTCGCATCCAAAACCAGCCGTGGCGCAGCGTGGCGCAGCGACCCTGCAGCAGCGCCAGTTACACCCCCAAGAACACCCTTGCGCAAGGAAAAGCCCTCAAAATCCCCAAATAATCGCAAAGGGCTGCACCAACCCTGGACCAGTTCACAGGGCTGGCAAACAACAAACGCCAAGCGGGGACCGTGTATTTCAGTGGTTCGCGGGAAGTTACACACGCGATTGTCCTGTGTATGTGTGCATCAGGGGTGCACGGGAAGTATCACACGCAATTCCATCAGGGTACGTGTATTTCAGGGGTGTGCGGGAATTTCCACACACGATTGGCCCCGTGCGAGCAGGGTACGTGTATTCCAGGGGTGCGCAGGAAGTTCCACACGCGATTTCAGCAGGGTACGTGTATTGCAGGGGTGTGCGGGAAGTTCCACACGCGATTGGCCCCGTGCGAGCAGGGTACGTGTATTCCAGGGGTGCGCGGGAAGTTCCACACGCGATTTCAGCAGGGTACGTGTATTGCAGGGATGCGCGGGAAGTTCCACACGCGATTTCAGCCGGATATGTGTATTTCAGGAGTTCTGGGGAGTACTACACGTGAATTGGCCGTGTGGGACCTCCCAGGTGTTCGCTCTACAACCTCCACGGCCCCTGCAGGCAGCCCACACCACGGGGGACTACCCTGCACCCCTGCTCATGTCCCGCAGGCAGCCCATCCACCATCGGCATGCCCCCCAGCCAACCCACATGTCACCTTGCACCACTGACCAACAATGCATGTCTCCCACCACGCCCACCCCCCAGCGTCCACCCCCCAGCGACCAGGGGCACCCTCCACCAGGCCTCCACCCATGTCTCCCACCACCCCCACCCCCCAGCAGTGCAGGGGCAGCCTCCACCAGGCCCCCACTCATGTCTCCCACCACCCCCACCCCACAGCCACCAGGGGCAGCCTCCACCAGGCCCCCACTCATGTCTCCCACCACCCCCACCCCCCAGCCACCAGAGGCAGCCTCCACCAGGCCCCCACTCATGTCCCCCTGCACCCCCACCCCCCAGCAGTGCAGGGGCAGCCTCCACCAGGCCCCCACTCATGTCTACCACCACCCCCATCCCACAGCCACCAGGGGCAGCCTCCACCAGGCCCCCACTCATGTCCCCCTGCACCCCCACGCCCCAGCAGTGCAGGGGCAGCCTCCATCAGGCCCCCACTCATGTCTCCCACCACCCCCACCCCCCAGCAGTGCAGGGGCAGCCTCCACCAGGCCCCCACTCATGTCTCCCACCACCCCCACCCCCCGGCCACCAGGGGCAGCCTCCACCAAGCCCCCACTCATGTCCCCTATTACCCCCACCCCCCGCAGTGCAGGGGCAGCCTCCACCAGGCCCCCACCCATGTCTACCACCACCCCCATCCCCCAGCAGTGCAGGGGCAGCCTCCACCAGGCCCCACCCATGTCTACCACCACCCCCACCCCCCAGCCACCAGGGGCAGCCTCCACCAGGCCCCCACTCATGTATCCCACCACCCCCACCCCCCAGCCACTAGGGGCAGCCTCCACCAAGCCCCCACTCATGTCCCCTATTACCCCCACCCCCCAGCAGTGCAGGGGCAGCCTCCACCAGGCCCCCACTCATGTCTCCCACCACCCCCACCCCCCAGCCACCAGGGGCAGCCTCCACCAAGCCCCCACTCATGTCCCCTATTACCCCCACCCCCCGCAGTGCAGGGGCAGCCTCCACCAGGCCCCCACCCAGATCTCCCACCACCCCCACCCCCCAGCCACCAGGAGCAGCCTCCACCAGGCCCCCACTCATGTCTCCCAATCACCCCCACCCCCCAGCCACCAGGGGCAGCCTCCACCAGGCCCCCACTCATGTCTCCCACCACCCCCACCCCCCAGCCACCAGGGGCAGCCTCCACCAGGCCCCCACTCATGTCTCCCACCACCCCCACCCCCAAGCAGTGCAGGGGCAGCCTGCACCAGGCCCCCACTCATGTCTCCCACCACCCCCACCCCCCAGCCACCAGGGGCAGCCTCCAACAGGCCCCCACTCATGTCTCCCACCACCCCCTACCCCCCAGCAGTCAGGGGCACCTCCACCAAGCCCCCACACATGTCTCCCACCATCCTCACCCCCCAGCAGTGCAGGGGCAGCCTCCACCAGGTCCCCACCCATGTCTACCACCACCCCCACCACCCAGCCACCAGGGGCAGCCTCCACCAGGCCCCCACTCATGTCTCCCACCACCCCATACCCCCCAGCAGTCAGGGGCAGCCTCCACCAGGCCCCCACTCATGTCTAACCACCACCCCCACCTCCCAGCCAACCAGGGGCAGCCTCCACGAAGCCCCCACTCATGTTCCCTATTACCCCCACCCCCCAGCTTTGCAGGGGCAGCCTCCACCAGGCCCCCACTCATGTCTCCCACCACGCCCACCCCCCAGCCACCAGGGGCAGCCTCCACCAAGCCCCCACTCATGTCCCCTATTACCCCCACCCCCCGCAGTACAGGGGCAGCCTCCACCAGGCCCCCACCCAGGTCTTCCACCACCCCCACCCCCCAGCCACCAGGGGCAGCCTCCACCAGGCCCCCACTCATGTCTCCCACCCCCCCACCCCTCAGCCACCAGGGGCAGCCTCCACCAGGCCCCCACTCATGTCTCCCACCACCCCCAACCCCCAGCCACCAGGGGCAGCCTCCACCAGGCCCCCACTCATGTCTCCCACCACCCCCACCCCCCAGCAGTGCAGGGGAAGCCTGCACCAGGCCCCCACTCATGTCTCCCACCACCCCCACCCCCCAGCCACCTGGGGCAGCCTCCACCAGGCCCCCACTCATGTCTCCCACCACCCCCACCCCCCAGCCACCAGGGGCAGCCTCCAACAGGCCCCCACTCATGTCTCCCACCACCCCCTTCCCCCCAGCAGTCAGGGGCACCTCCACCAGGCCCCCACACATGTCTCCCACCATCCCCACCCCCTAGCAGTGCAGGGGCAGCCTCCACCAGGTCCCCACCCATGTCTACCACCACCCCCACCCCCCCAGCCACCAGGGGCAGCCTCCACCAGGCCCCCACTCATGTCTCCCACCACCCCCTACCCCCAGCAGTCAAGGGCAGCCTCCACCAGGCCCCCACTCATGTCTAACCACCACCCCCACCTCCCAGCCAACCAGGGGCAGCCTCCATCCAAGCCCCCACTCATGTCCCCTATTACCCCCACCCCCCGCAGTGCAGGGGCAGCCTCCACCAGGCCCCCACCCATGTCTACCACCACCCCCAACCCCCAGCCACCAGGGCCAGCCTCCACCAGGCCCCCACTCATGTCCCCTATTACCCCCACCCCCTGCAGTGCAGGGGCAGCCTCCACCAGGCCCCCACTCATGTCTCCCACCACCCCCACCCCCCAGCCACCAGGGGCAGCCTCCACCAAGCCCCCACTCATGTCCCCTATTACCCCCACCCCCTGCAGTGCAGGGGCAGCCTCCACCAGGCCACCACCCATGTCTCCCACCACCCCCACCACCCAGCCACCAGGGGCAGCCTACACCAGGCCCCCACTCATGTCCCCTATTACCCCCACCCCCCGCAGTGCAGGGGCAGCCTCCACCAGGCCCCCACCCATGTCTACCACCACCCCCACCCCACAGCAGTGCAGGGGCAGCCTCCACCAGGCCCCCACTCATGTCTCCCACCACCCCCACCCCCCAGCCACCAGGGGCAGCCTCCACCAAGCCCCCACTCATGTCCCCTATTACCCCCACCCCCCAGCAGTGCAGGGGCAGCCTCCACCAGGCCCCCACTCATGTCTCCCACCACCCCCACCCCCCAGCCACCAGGGGCAGCCTCCACCAAGCCCCCACTCATGTCCCCTATTACCCCCACCCCCGCAGTGCAGGGGCAGCCTCCACCAGGCCCCCACCCAGGTCTCCCACCACCCCCACCCCCCAGCCACCAGGGGCAGCCTGCACCAAGCCCCCACTCATGTCCCCTATTACCCCCACCCCCCAGCAGTGCAGGGGCAGCCTCCACCAGGCTCCCACTCATGTCTCCCACCACCCCCACCCCCCAGCCACCAGGGGCAGCCTCCACCAAGCCCCCACTCATGTCTCCCACCACCCCCACCCCCCAGCCACCAGGGGCAGCCCCCACTCATGTCTCCCACCAACCCCACCCCCCAGCAGTGCAGGGGCAGCCTCCACCAGGCCCCCACTCATGTCTCCCACCACCCCCACCCCCCACCCCCCAAACACCAGGGGCAGCCTCCAACAGGCCCCCACTCATGTCTCCCACCACCCCCTACCCCCCAGCAGTCAGGGGCACCTCCACCAGGCCCCCACACATGTCTCCCACCATCCCCACCCCCCAGCAGTGCAGGGGCAGCCTCCACCAGGTCCCCACGCATGTCTACCACCCCTCCCCCACCCCCATGCCACCAGGGGCAGCCTCCACCAGGCCCCCACTCATGTCTCCCACCACCCCCTACCCCCCAGCAGTCAGGGGCAGCCTCCACCAGGCCCCCACTCATGTCTAACCACCACCCCCACCTCCCAGCCAACCAGGGGCAGCCTCCATCCAAGCCCCCACTCATGTCCCCTATTACCCCCACCCCCCGCAGTGCAGGGGCAGCCTCCACCAGGCCCCCACCCATGTCTACCACCACCCCCAACCCCCAGCCACCAGGGCCAGCCTCCACCAGGCCCCCACTCATGTCCCCTATTACCCCCCCCCGCAGTGCAGGGGCAGCCTCCACCAGGCCCCCACTCATGTCTCCCACCACCCCCACCCCCCAGCCACCAGGGGCAGCCTCCACCAAGCCCCCACTCATGTCCCCTATTACCCCCACCCCCCGCAGTGCAGGGGCACCCTCCACCAGGCCCCCACCCATGTCTCCCACCACCCCCACCACCCAGCAGTGCAGGGGCAGCCTCCACCAGGCCCCACCCATGTCTACCCCCAGCCACCAGGGGCAGTCTCCACCAGGCCCCCACTCATGTCTCCCACCACCCCCAACCCCAGCCACCAGGGGCAGCCTCCACCAAGCCCCCACTCATGTCCCCTATTACCCCCACCCCCCCGCAGTGCAGGGGCAGCCTCCACCAGGCCCCCACTCATGTCCCCCTGCACCCCCACCCTCCAGCAGTGCAGGGGCAGCCTCCACCAGGCCCCCACTCATGTCTCCCACCACCTCCACCCCCCAGCCACCAGGGGCAGCGTCCACCAGGCCCCAACTCATGTCTCCCACCACCCCCACCCCCCAGCCACCAGGGGCAACCTCCACCAGGCCCCCACTCATGTCTCCCACCACCCCCTACCGCCCAGCAGTCAGGGGCACCCTCCACCAGGCCCCCACCCATGTCTCCCACCACTCCCACCCCCCAGCCACCAGGGGCAGCCTCCACCAGGCCCCCACTCATGTCCCCCTGCACCCCCACCCCCCAGCAGTGCAGGGGCAGCCTCCACCAGGCCCCCACTCATGTCTACCACCACCCCCATCCCACAGCCACCAGGGGCAGCCTCCACCAGGCCCCCACTCATGTACCCCTGCACCTCCACCCCCCAGCAGTGCAGGGGCAGCCTCCACCAGGCCCCCACTCATGTCTCCCACCACCCCCACCCCCCAGCCACCAGGGGCAGCCTCCACCAGGTCCCCACTCATGTCTACCACCACCCGCACCCCCCAGCCACCAGGGCCAGCCTCCACCAGGCCCCCACTCATGTCCCCTATTACCCCCACCCCCCCGCAGTGCAGGGGCAGCCTCCACCGGGCCCCCACTCATGTCTCCCACCACCCCCACCCCCCAGCCACCAGGGGCAGCCTCCACCAAGCCCCCACTCATGTCCCCTATTACCCCCACCCCCCGCAGTGCAGGGGCAGCCTCCACCAGGCCCCCACCCATGTCTCCCACCACCCCCACCCCCCAGCCACCAGGGGCAGCCTCCACCAGGCCCCCACTCATGTCTCCCACCACCCCCACCCCCCAGCTACCAGGGGCAGCCTCCACCAGGCCCCCACTCATGTCTCCCACCACCCCCTACCCCCCAGCAATCAGGGGCACCCTCCACCAGTCCCCCACTCATGTCTCCCACCACCCCCACCCTCCAGCAGTGCAGGGGCAGCCTCCACCAGGCCCCCACTCATGTCTCCCACCACCCCCACCCCCAGCCACCGGGGGCAGCCTCCACCAGGCCCCCACTCATGTCTCCCACCACCCCCACCCCCCAGCCACCAGGGGCAGCCTCAACCAGGCCCCCACTCATGTCTCCCACCACCCCTACCCCCAGCAGTCTGGGGCACCCTCCACCAGGCCCCCACCCATGTCTCCCACCACCCCCACCCCCCAGCCACTAGGGGCAGCCTCCACCAGGCCCCCACTCATGTCTCCCACCACCCCCAGCCACCAGGGGCAGCCTCCACCAGGCCCCCACTCATGTCTCCCACCACCCCCTACCCCCCAGCAGCCAGGGGCACCCTCCACCAGGCCCCCACCCATGTCTCCCACCACCCCCACCCCCCAGCCACCAGGGGCAGCCTCCACCAGGCCCCCACTCATGTCCCCCTGCACCCCCACCCCCCAGCAGTGCAGGGGCAGCCTCCACCAGGTCCCCACTCATGTATACCACCACCCCTATCCCACAGCCACCAGGGGCAGCCTCCACCAGGCCCCCACTCATGTCTCCCACCACCCCCTACCCCCCAGCAGCCAGGGGCACCCTCCACCAGGCCCCCACCCATGTCTCCCACCACCCCCACCCCCCAGCCACCAGGGGCAGCCTCCACCAGGCCCCCACTCATGTCCCCCTGCACCCCCACCCCCCAGCAGTGCAGGGGCAGCCTCCACCAGGCCTCCACTCATGTCCCCCTGCACCCCCACCCGCCAGCAGTGCAGGGGCAGCCTCCACCAGGCCCCCACTCATGTCCCCTATTACCCCCACCCCCCGCAGTGCAGGGGCAGCCTCCACCAGGCCCCCTCTCATGTCTCCCACCACCCCCACCCCCCAGCAGTGCAGGGGCAGCCTCCACCAGGCCCCCACTCATGTCTTCCACCACCCCCATCCCACAGCCACCAGGGGCAGCCTCCACCAGGCCCCCACTCGTGTACCCCTGCACCCCCACCCCCCAGCACTGTGGGGCACCTGCCAGCAAGCCCCCACTCATGTCCAACTCATGTACCCCTGCACCCCCACCCCCCAGTACTGTGGGGCACCTGCCAGCAGGCCCCCACCATGTCCAAGTCATGTACCCCTGCACCCCCACCCCCCAGCAACGTGGGGCACCTGCCAGCAGGCCCCCACTCATGTCCAACTCATGTACCCCTGCACCCCCACCCCCCAGCACTGTGGGGCACCTGCCAGCAGGCCCCCACTCATGTCCAACTCATGTACCCCTGCACCCCCACCCCCAGCACTGCGGGGCACATGCCAGCAGGCCCCCACCCATGTCCAACTCATGTTCCCCAGCCAACATGTCATCACAATGTAGATCCCTGGTCCCTATGGTCAGCCTCCAAATGCAAAACACCCACCCGAGTATTGCATCCACCCACTCATAATTGGCAATTACATGACAGAACACCAATTGCAAGTTCCGAAACAAACACATTTCCCTCACATACACCCAATGGGTGTCAGTGAATCTCAAAACACATATCATGAAATGCATGAAACCAATGAGATGATATTACACATTGAAGAGTGATAAAAAAAATATGTATTGAAGGAAACATAAATAGAATGAAAAATAAAGAAACAGAAATCGGAATGTACAAAAATGAAAAGAAGCATGTCCGTGAAAAAAAAGCAAAACCAAAAATCAAAATCCAAAGTAATGGTGTCTAAAAAACTGTCCAGAAAACAAAATCCAATGGGAAATAAAATGTAAAGCCATTGCTCCATGGTGAAAATGTGAAAGAAAAATACAATCCAACAGTGAACTATGTACATACGAACAAGCCAGGGTCCATTATCCCAACAAAAGAAAGGAAACCTATCTAACTACACTGACTAATAAAATAAACTATATACAAAAATGTGGCCAATGTCCGAAAGGTCCAAAATAAATCCAACAAAAAATGAAACCTAACACTACCTACATAACTATGTACAAGGGCAGCAGGCTAGTTTGACGGCTCACTTGTGGATGTCCCGGGCCAGGGCATCATCGAACTCCTGCTCAATGTCCCGGAGGCGGTCTTCCTCCATGGCCCCGAGGGTCCGCAGGGCCGTCGATGTGTCCACCTCCAAACCCCTGCGGATTGCTTCGAGGCACTCGGCCCGCCTCAGGGCGCTCCGCATGGAGTTCTCCGCCCTGACCATTGTGAGCCGTGCCTCTTCCGCCCGCTGCCGCTCCGCATCTATGGCGTGGCCCAACTGCTGCCACACGGAAGACACTCTCTGTCCTGGGTCCTCCTGCTCTCCGGCCGATGCCTGCCCCTCCGATGTTGAAGGCCCCGAGCCTTCATGACTCCCACCACGTTGTTGCTGCTGCTATGCCTCTGCCCGTGCACTGCCTCCTGCTGCCTGCACATCCTCCGTCGGCTGGGGTGCAGTCGTTGACGTGGCCACCCCTGCTGAACGTCCGACTCCTAACTGTGGCAGGGATGCCTCCTCCACCAGCCTGGCCGCACCGTCAGAGGCAGCTCCACAGGGCACCCAGGTGACTGATGGATGGGAAGATGGCACGGAGGACGACTGGCACGTAGGGGGTTCAGTTGAGGAGGGGGTTGTAGCAAGCCCCATCATACGGAGGAATCTGGCCTGGGTGACCTGTCCCAGCAGGCTGACGTGGTCAATGAGCCATTCGAGATGATGTGCAGTCTCCTCATGAAAAGACTGCAGGTCACCTCGCATGGCCCGTTGACGCAACACTATACCACTCAGAACAGGCTCAACCCGGACCCGGATAGCCACGTCCGCAGGCAGAGGAAGGCCAGTTGTCATGAGCTCATCCCCTGCCTGAAAACGGGTCTGGACGTAGTCATCCCTGCTGGTGCAAGATGATGCAGGGACAGGATCAGGGACAGGATTGCACACAGGCACCTCTGCGGCGGCCTCTGCTGCCTCCTGTCCCTGGTCCTGCACTGCACCACTAGCACCAGTGGGATCCCCACCTCCAGACCCCGTCTCTGTTGCTTGCACGGCCTCCTCCTCCACCAAACCCCCCACCAACCTGGATGACTCCGTGCCATCTTCCCCGGTTGGGCCCTGTGGGGTCCCAGCTGCCCCTTCTGCTGCCGAGGAGTCCAACTCCAACCTCCGCCTCTTGGACCTCCCCCCGGCAGCTGCGGCCTGGGATGCGGCACCGGACTCCTCACTCCCCGACGAGATGACAACATGGGAGGGGAGCCGGGCCTTGCGTCTCCGGCTGGCGGTGGGATCCCCGCCGCTGTGCTCCACAGCACCTTCTCCGCCCTCTTCATCAGTTGACGCTGCAGACAGGGAGAAATAAAACACAGGCATCAGGGCACTGTACAATGGACACATGCACACATGACAGTTGTACATGAATGGCATTGGCAAACCTCAGACATATCATCACAATCCCCAACACACATGTCATTTCAACTCGCACACGTGAGCCATACCACAGCCATATCGCAACTGCCAGCACCATCCATACACATACAACAGCATGAGCAGGCAAAGGTGAGCCAGACATCACATGCAACACAGGAAGTGCACCACACATGTACACACACCACTACACTTGCATGCATGTGTACACCTCTGCCAAGTGTTGCAGTGTTCAGATGGGCATCCATGTCACATCTGCCCATCAGGCTTCCACCCTTGTCAAATACACACACACATGCACATGTACACAGTGCTGATACATGCAGCTGAAAACAACATACATGCTTGACATCACAGACATGTCTACTTACATACACATTCATCCAAACATGTGTGCCCACACAACTGCATTTGGCATGCAAGCCTACACACACAAGCACCATCCATGTCTCACACATTCCAGCCCTCGCATGTGTTAGCCCCACGGCCCTGTACACCCCCACCCATACTCGACCCCATTCAAACAGATGTGCAACCTGCACACTACTGAAAAATCACCACACACACAGCTCACAATCAGGATGCATGTACACTTACCTCTCGACTCCAGACGGGTCAGCCTCTCAAGGACCTGGACGTGGAGCTCTGGGGATATGCGTTCCAGGACCCTCATCTGTTCTTCCGACAAGTGGCCCCGGCGCCCCTTGGCATCCGCTGCCTTCAAGAGGCGCCGGGCCTTGTTCAGGGTCCTGGACCTGAAGTCCTCCAAGCGCTTCTTGACATGTTGGAAGTCGCGGACTGCCACCCCCTCCGCGTTGATGGCAGTCACGATGTCAGTCCAGATCCGAGTCTGTCCTTCCTTGTCGGCGCGCGAACCACCGAAGAGGGCATCATACTGCCCCAGGACTTGCTCCACCAGGACACCAACTTCGGTGGCACTGAAGCTGGTGCCCCTCTGCCTCTCTGGCCGGGGGTTGTCAGTGGTCTCAGATGGTGTTTGCCCTGACATGACAACCCCAGAGGAAGGAGTGGGTGGGCAACTGGGTCCTGGGGCTGGGCTGTGGAGCGATGGAATCCCAGTCGGGAGTCTTCGGTTCCAGCAGGGGTGGTCACAGCAACAGCAGCCCTGGCTGATGTGCAGGCAGCAAATGGCAGGGCACGTGGGCAGCAGGCAGTCAGGCAGCAGCAGATTGCAGGTGGGAACGTGCTCGGGGCTCTGGGGGGCAGTAGTTTGGCCTTCTGGGCAGGAGCGTGGTCTTCCGTGTGCTTACGCGTGGCCAGCTTGATACGGAGTGATTTGGCACGTGAAAATCCTGCACGTCTGCATGTAAATTGAGGAAAGGCCCTAAGCGCGTATGCACATCAGCACGCATATGCGATTTCATTGGACCAAAGGCCCTTAGCGCGTTAGCTCGTCTGTGACGTGAGGCACGCGAGTGTTTCCCTCATTGCACGTAATGTCAGAGCACACATGGATTTCCACCAATCGCGTGTGGAACTTCCTGCGCACCCCCAGTAATACACGTACCAAGGCCAATCGCGTGTACGCTCACTTCCCTCCGATTACACGCGATGACACTCGGACGTGCAGTTTTACCATGTGTGCTCGCATATGCGATTTCATTGGCCCAAAGGACACCATGCGCAGCTGTGACGTCACGCGCATGGCCGTAGAGAATGGCGCGTGTAAAAATTGAAGAGATACACGTCCGAGTGTCAAAGCGCGTAATTGGTGGAAATGGCCTCATTGCGTATGCGCTGTTAGGGAGAATTCTCTGTTTAGGCTGAATTTCCTAACCTAGTGAGTCCCCCAGCAGCTTTGCTGGATTTCTGGAGTTTGTTTTTTTCCATCCTGCCAAGAGTGAGACTCTTTTTCTCCCACTCTTGGACATGTATGTGTCTAATTCCTTTGAATGCCAATGTGTTCTATGGGCTATGGGGTCTTTTACTCCATAGGGTCTCATATGTTTTTCTATGTGTGTTACACCGCACCCTACGTGCTGTTACACTGGGGCATCCTAGCGGACCTCCACCATAGACTCCATACCCGAGGACTGACTACTGTCTCCCCGGGCATGTAAAGTCACCATTGGCTTTACTAGACCTAAATTTACTAACAGAACTAGTACCAACCATCTTATTGTGGATGTACTAGTAGGGGTAATTCGATTACTCCTGGATCTGTTACTCGAGGGGGCACTGTCCCGTCCCCCCTTGTCGAGTTTTGGCTGGTGGCAGTGGAAACTACTTGTTATGTCCGACCCCGAACATAACCCTATGGGATTCGTCCCATTGTTGGAGATTAATACTTTTTCTTGTTAATCTCTAACGTACCACCGGTCTACTTATCTTAAATAAGTTTATCGGATGGTATTTTCTGCCAGAACTCGGTGTGTAAAATGGCGTCTGTGTTCGTCTCTGTGACTCCTAAACCAAAGGTTGACCCCTTTGTTCCACTTTTGGCGGGCCTCTGTACAGAGATCCTCCAAAGTGGTGCCATTCTGTCTGGGTTACCACAGGGGTGTGGGAGGGGGTTTAGGCACCCTGGACTGAGTTGCCTTGCCAACTCCGGTCGCACTCTGGAGTGATTGGCCCAAGTGTTGAGCCTTCCCGCTCACCACTTAGTATGTGTTGATTGACAGCTAGGCTGAATGAATGGGGGTTTTCTGCATAAAAGCAGGGCTTTTGGGACTGGATCTTCAGAAGTCGCCACAGGACCTAAGAATCCGACGAGGGTAACGCTGAGCCGACCTGCACGACGACACCTCCGGTGGAGCCCTGCAGAACCGACTCACCACTTCCCGACGACAGAGGAGATCTCCCTGCCGGAGAGTCTCTTCCCCTGACTGGTGGGAACAACCAGTCCCCTTTGCTTTTTATTCACCTCAGGACGCAGTGGTCGAATTGCCCGTGCAGAGCACCTCGGCAACCGGATAGCCACTACCGCGACCAAAAGGTGGTGCCTTGTGACGGAGCACTCCGCGTCTGGTCTCTTCCCTGGTGGTGAACCGGACTTCACTTTTCTTCGACGACGAGATCATCTCTACTCTTGGCAAAGACCCGACGTGCATCCACCACCAGGAACAACTGCCCCCGCCGGAGCTGCCCTCCACAACAAGGTACCGTGTCCGCCTGGCTTCCCTTTCGATTGGTTCCAGTGAGGTGTCTTAATCCTCTCCGTTCTGTTGGGTCGCCTCCAAGCTTTTCTCATTTATTGTTCTGAACTGGTTCAATCTGCCGATAACAATTTGCTACAAAGACTTGAAGGCCTCTCCACTAGAGACTTTTTGGGACATATCGCCTTGCCTCTCTCCGAGTGGGCTTGGCCTCTGAACTCTACGCTCTATTGTGAATCCTGCCTTCTTGCCTTGTATTTTTCCCCGTGAAGTATTTAACTGTGTTGATTTCGTAACCTGCCTATCTTTTTCTCTCCCGTCCTAACTAATATTCGAGTGCCATCTAGGTTGAGGTATACACTTCTGTCTGTAAATAAGTGGTGCCGGTAGAGCCTAGACTTGTCGAAGTATTGCCAGGGGGATTGATCGTTTCTTCTTCGTAGAGTAATTGTGTTTGATTTGTTTGCCGTGAAAGTGCCATAGTGTTTTTGATAGATGTTTCGTTATAAATAAATGCCTTAATATCTTTACACTAAGCCTCGTTGCGTGTTTGCTTTTCTTGCTGTGAAGAATTGCCCTATTTTGTATACTCCACATACTGCTCAACTCTTCTTGAGGGAAGTCTGACTGCTCAGCCACAGCTACCAAGTGAATCTGTGTGGTACAGACTGCTACCAAGTGGGTTCACCACCAAACACCTGTAGTCCAAAATCTTTTGCAGTGGTCCCAGAGGCAACTGCACAGGTTTCCGCCTAACATGCGTGTCTGTGACGTGTGTATAAAAGGTACATGTAGAACGCCATTTCCTTGTATGTGCTTTTCGTGGAGAGCGAGTGGGTGAAATCTGTACTTCTTGTCGGTTCACACGCGATTTACTTCAGGGCGTTTACAGTTCGTATTCCCTGTTACCTCTGACAGTTTTTTCTCTTTTCCTCTTTTTCCTGGGCCTGTTTCCTCAAACAGAGTTCCCTTCTACTGTTGTTCTGTCTCCTCAGACAGCGTACAATTCTTCTTTTGGCGGGGGTGTTGCCAACGCGCACACGCTCATATTTTTCACGCTTTTGTTTCTGGCGGACGGTGAGTTACGCACGTATCTAACATCTGTGCTTGCCCCGTGTGTCGCGTACCCCTTCAGAGGTCATTCTAGGCTGCGTTTGACACGCATACATTCATTATTGTGTTCCTGGGTGCCACAGCGTAGTGCAGGTTTATTTTTCCACGCACGTGGTCTAGGAGGGGTTGCGTGCACCTTACTTCCCTTTTTTGGGGTGTCTGTGCGTTGCGTGACCCGTCATATTTCCCCAGGGGTGACATACAGCCTTGCTAGAGCACTAGGGTACGATTACCATCAGGTACCCAAGCCCTTTGACCCCCAATTGCCCACGACAATAGTTCACATCAACTCCCATACGCACAATAACATCAGTGCCATGGCTGGGAGGTGAACAAGCCGTAAGGGTGGCAAAGGTGGCCGAGCCCCAAGTGGTGGCCGTGGTGGATCCGGTAGGGGACGTGGCTGTGACTTGCAGGGTGCCCCTAGCCCCCCTTGTGTGGAGGAGCAGTCAGGGACACCCATGCCCCCCCCTGGTTGAGGTTACCGTGGCTGACACCATCCATGCTCAGCCCTTGTTGGACCAGCCCACTGTGGAACCAGACCTGGCACAGGGTGACTCCATGGCTGACTTCCAGGTCAGCAGGTCTAGGCCATGTGCGCCGGTGAACGTTGGTGTCATCAGGCCCTGTGGATCAGGGGCAGCTAGGTCATCTGCTGCACCGCGTAGGCAGGCTGGGGAGGCTGCAGGAGCAGCTGCGGCTCCATCCACCCCACCTCTCACACACCCATCCAGGACAGTGTCGGTCCAAGTCCATCATGCTGACATTCCCCCTGACACCATCACACTTGAGATAATGCCTGCACCAACTCCCATGCTGTGTGTGCAATCCCACGCTCCTGCCCCTAGTGTCCAGAGCGGCGCAGGACACTCCGGATCCCCACCACCTTCCAAGCGGTAGAGGCTGATGCCCCAGACACGGCTACACAGTCCGGCCCGTCAAGGAAGCCCAGCTTCAATGAGGCCGAACTGAATGCACTTGTAGAGTATGTGACCGCACATGACCACGAAATGGTGATTGTTGCAGGATCCAAGACCACACCTGCACAACGTCAGGCACACTGGCAGACCATTGCGGACATCATAAGTGCCCTTGGAATCGTGAGGCACACAGCTAATGATTGCTACAAGCGCTGGAATGACCTGAAGCGCAGGGCAAAGAATAAGCTGGCCTCAAGTCATGCCGCAACTCTAGTGACTGGAGGTGGGCCTCCAGCAGACGACATAGAACTCACTCCACATGAGCAGGTTGCTGGGACCTACGTCACAGAGAAACAGATCCCAGGCGTGGGAGTAGTGGCAGATTACAAGGCATTGTCCGGTGAGTGCACATGCATGTGTGTGTCATCCATGTGCATGTTGTGTGTGGGAGGGCTTCTGTTTGGGTGCCAGGGGAGGGTGTGTGTGCCTGAGTGGTTTGGCTCACCCATGTGCCTCTTCCTAAACATTCTTGGCAACAGCATTTGGGTATAGCAGCATCCCTTCGGCCAACATTAGACATCCAGCCCAACACCACGCCAGTTGCCCTTGGAGTGTCATCTTGCCACTACACTGTTGCTTATTTACCTCGGTTTATTCAGGCAGATTGTTTGCATACCACCACTTTTACTCAGGATTTCTCAGTCCTATTGTCACATGTCTGACATGGCTATGGTACAGTGGACTGGCTCAGTTTCGTGGATATGATTAGTTTGGACATGTCCCTGTGCTATTGGACCATTTTTGACTGGCAGCTGCATGTTAAACATTAGAACCATTACAATGAAAATATTCAATCATATGAACAAACTGGACTGAATGAACAATTGGTAACCTCCTCTCCCTCTTCACTTCATGGCTAGGGTACATGCCATCTGTGTGATGGCATGTGTATTTGACCTGCCAATCACTGGCCAATGTGTGATGCCACTGCTAGGCAGCATGCAGCAAATGTGTTCATCTTCCATCTTGGTGTCATCAATGTGTGCCATCTGCCTCCCCATCACACGCAGTGACGGTGCATGCATGGGAGTGTTTTAGTCATGTGGGACATGTGTCAATCAAGTACTGTTTCTGTAGCCTCTCAGCCCTCATTGTGTGCCATAGTGCTAATGCCTGTTTCCATTTGTTTTCTTTTATGTCTTTGCAGGGGAAGACGCACCTGATATTGCTGGGGTTGTGGAGATGGTGCAGACCCAGGAGGGGTCTGAGGGCTGACCGACCACCAGTGAGGGACGTGGTGTGGTGGTGGGTGAGAACCCACAACTGCTGCAGGTCATGCTCTCAAGGGGTGTCTCTGGCTGCACCTCCCCCGAGCTGTACTCAGGTGTTGATTCGGATGATGAGACCTACGTGCCGTTGCAGGTGAGTGTTCCTGGGAGGGATTCTGTTCTGTCTGACCCACCTGCACCAGGGTTAGAACCCTCAATGGGGAAGTCAGTGTTGGCAGGTACGCCTTTGGTGGTTACGGATGCAGGGTCACACTCCGCGACATCTGATCCTGTTCCTGGGCCAGCAGATCAGAGGGGGATTGCAGTCCTGCAGCCTCAGGCAGTGCCGGCACACCACGGCGCAGTTCGCCTTGCCCCAGACAGTTGTGGTACCCGCCGACGTGGTGGCCGTATGCCACCTGGCAATACCGCATGGGAGCAATCCATTTACGGTATGGCAACCCAACAGGCAGCATCATCAGAGATGATGGCTCAGGCCATGGATAGGGTGGCCACTTCCATTGTCCCCCCCGAAAGGCTGATGGAGCGACTACAGCAGGCAACCGACTCCATCTGCCAGTCACACAGGGAGGACATGTTGGCGTCCGACAGGGACAGGCGGGCGGCACTGGCGACTCTGCGGGAAGCCATCTCCATGGAGTCCCAGGGCCACAGGGAAGCCCTGAGGCCGGAACTCCTTCACCTCAGGACGACTCTTGTTGAGCTTGAGGCTTCAACAAACCGAAGGACAGAACAGCAGCTGGAGCGTCTCACCCGTACGCTCTCAGCTGAGATGCAGGCAACTAGGGCAGAGGTCTGGGCATCCCGTGAGTTGTTGCATGGGGACCTCCGCACACTCATCCTCCAGAACGAGACCTACCACACCCGCATGCTTGCAGCCATGGAGGAACAGACTAGGGCTTTGCGTGGGCTGCCTCCCATAGGTCCACCACCTCCGGATGCAGCTGCAGAGGGTGAGAATAGCGACAGCAGTGATACTCCCACAATAGGGTAGCCGTGTAGGCCATGAGCCCATGGAAGTGTTTTTTTTCTCGCAAGATCCACACAGGTGGGTTTTTGTGTGCACCCTGTCCTTGGACCTCCTGGGTGGCCTCCCCAACCCCCCCGGGCCCATTAATGGCCATTTTTTTTTTCTTTTTTTTTTTGGGACAGTGTGTTGCCTTGTGTGGCTCCCGTGGGCATACGCTGCATTGTGGATGGGCACATGCAGGCTTGTCATGGATTTGGTTCAGATGCTTGGGTTTTTGTCACACACACCCCTCCTGCTTCCCATTTCCATGGGCTTGCAAAGGGTGTGCCCAAGTGACATTGACGTACATGGTGACATTGGACTCCCATGAGCTGTGTGGGCAGTCTGTAGTCAATACTGTGTATACATTCATAGTGCATATTTTTGTTGTATTGTACACTGCGTGGTGTATTGATATGTGCCTCTGCATCCATCTCATCCTCCATATTTGCAGGTACATTCCTCATGTCTTCACAATGTGGTCCACCTTGGAACTGGAGTCCATGTTGTAAGCAGTGCACCTACACTGTATACTTGCAAGTGTTCGGAGGGCTGTCATCATCAGGTGGTGAGGCTAGCTAATTTTTAAGTCTGTAATGGCATGTTTAAGGTAGGTTGGAGGTTGTGTAGGTGATTGGTATTCTTGGTAAGTATTTGGTAATGTGGGTTGTAGGTCCTGCATTACTGTGAGCATTTCATGTGTGGACAGGTTTCCATTAGGGACACTGTAGCTGCTGACACTTGGGGCATGTTGTGGGGATTCATTTCTTTCCTCTCACATTGCATGACATGCCATGGTGCGTTGTGTGGCCGTGCCGGGGAGGGGGTGGGTGACATGGCACTGTTTTCATGTAGTATTTTGCAAGTGAGTATTCATTTCTGCAGCATGGAAGTGTCTTTTCATGACACTGCATTGGTGGTGTTTGTGTAGGTAGGGATGCACACATTGTGACACTTCCACATGAACAATCTCAGGCTGCTATGGTTCTGACAGTTGACAGTCCCTTAGTTCGTCTTAATTGTCAGGTCGAGTCATCATTGCTTATCAGATGGTATGTGCCAGGCCTGTGTGCACTCCACTGGGGTGTGATTTCTATGTGAAGTAATTAGCCACCAGCTGCGTACGGGCTGCCTCACCCCGTGCCCTCTACCCTCCCATGCGCAGTGGGCGTGCATGTGGTTGGGGATGTGGGGGCACCACCATGTCCACGGCCAGGCCCCGGCATGTTGCAACATTGTGCAGGACACATGCTGCCACTATGATCCTGCACACTACTGGGGGCGCATATAACAGCTGCCCGCCAGACCGGTCAAGGGAGCGAAAGCGTGACTTGAGCACTCCGAATGTGCGCTCCACTATGCCCCAGGTTGCAATATGGGCTGTGTTGTATCTTACCTCTGGAGGCGTGATGGGGTTCCGAACTGGCGTCATCATGTGGGTGCTCAGAGGGTAGGCACTGTCCCCTGGTGAGGAGGTGATGGGTATCATTAGTGGGGTAGTGACATAACTCTGCATCTGACATGCATGCATGTGCAGTGGCATTCATACTCAACAAGCAGCCATGTATCGCCATGCCGGCCCGCTTCTAGGGCCCGGGTTAGGGTAGACATTCGGTAAATGAAGCTGTTGTGGGTGGACTCTGGATAGTTGGCATATACTGAGGTGATGATTCCCTTAGCATTGCATACTACCTGCACGTTGATGAAATGCCAGTGCTTGCGGTTCCTATAGATGTGCTCAGATGCCCTGGGGGGTCGTAGTGCCACATGGGTGCAGTCAATGGCACCTAGCACTTTTGGAAATTGTGCCACACCGTAGAAATCGAGTGTGATGCTGGAAATGCATCAGAGGGACAGGGCCTCTGAATCCTTGTCCTTTACTGCTTTTTATCGTGTGTTCTGTCATGTTTTCTGCCCAGGAGTCCAGGTGGGACTCCTGGCAGTGCAGCTCTCTCTTTTGGTTTGGTGAACAGACCCATGGGATACCCTTATGGCACCCATGGGTAGGGGTACAACCCTGTGCCGCTAGTGTATGTTTTTGGGCACCTGTGGGTGGCCCACAGAGCAGGGTATGGGCTGGTGGCAGCTCCATGCTGAATTTGACAGGTGCTCTGGGTGTCCTCCATTTTGGGATACCCAGGCTCTGCCATTGGGATCAGTTGATTCCTGATAGGAAACAAGATGGCCCCTGTGGCCTCTTGCTTTCTATTGCCTGTTACCTTGTTTTCCCAAAGTCCTGGGAAGCCCTGACTCTGTCCCTTCCCCCTGACTGGCTGTTGGGTGGAAGTTCCATATATGGTGTTGTTGTGAAGGCCCAGCTAGACTGACTGGAGGCTTCCCAGTGACTGTATGTTGTGGGTACCTCCTGTGGGTGAATGGAGTGTGTGACCAATATACACTCCTTGTTGTGGTTGTCTGGTTTCTGGCATGAGAGACAAAGACTGAGACAGCCCGGCCCGAAACTGGCCTGAAAGCATTGTGTAGTGTTGAATGGCTGGGTACTTGTCCCAATCCACATTCCTTGTTGTGAGTGTCTGAAAGGGAGGAGTGTGGCCTGAATGCACTGTGTGCCTGATTAGCTGACTGACTGCATGAATGCCCTTCTGTATGATTGGCTGCTGAGTGTGTGCCAGCAGTGTGGATGAGAGACAGAATAGTATATCTGGGGACCTCTCACCACTGTTCAGAAGGTTCAGGGAACGTTCAGAAGCATTCAGAAGCGTTCTGGAGCTCAGTCTCCACTCTAAGAGTAACTGGAACTGCTGATCCTCGACGTCCAGCTGGAAGAAGAAGACTTGCTGTTGCATTTGCTTCGACCGATCCGAAGGCTGCCGAAATCGTCGAAGACTGACCCGAGAGAGGACCTGGTAAGGCGCCCTCTTCCCGTGCTCCGAGGGACCATCGAGCACCGCTCCATCTTCGCCGAAGCACCCTGGAAGACAGACCCTCGAAAGGCTGCCGACCCGAGACGGGACCGCCGAGGAGATCGAAGTGAAGCACCCGGACATCGTCGCCGTCGAAGTCCATTGCCGTCGACCAGGGTTCGCAGGTTTGTGTAACCGCTGGAGGCCCGTCGAAGTTGTGTTGCCCAGCCGTGGGAACCACTTGACGCCGTGCCGCCGACGACCAGAGCCCTCCGCTCCTTTGCCTAAGAACATTCGAATTGAAGGACTCCCTCGTCCGCACCGTCGACCGCTTTATCCTGCCGGAGAAAGTCGAGGACGACCAACGCGCCGAGGAGAAACCTGCCGGTGGGTTTCCCGCCACCCGAAGACCACAAAGACTCGAACGACTTGACGGCCTTGTTGGGCCTCCGTCTCCACAATCTTTGCGGTCCAGAACTATTGTCACCGAGGTGCCCCGCACGCCTCTGCCTTGCATGACGCCGACGCTCCGACGCCGACGAGCACCGCTCGGACGAAGCTGCCGCCTCATCGACGCCGTTCTACCCTGTTTGTCGACGGACGTTCGACGCCCCGTGTCTCCCGCTTGAAAGGGAAGGCATTCAAGAAGGGCCATCGATTCCCCGTCGCCGAACACCGAGTTCCTCGACGCTTCTCGACGCCTCTCGACGATCCGTGACTCCCGCTTGAAAGGGGGTTGCTCAAGAAGGATCTGTCGACGCCTCTTCGAAGAACTCGACTCCACCAGGTACATTGGGGGGTTAAAAACATTATAGGAGGGAATAAGACTTGCAGAACAATATATGGACTGGGCTTGTGCTATATCTTTATTTTACAGGTTGCCCAGGTGGGGGGATCTCCACACAGAACTGTTTCTAGTGGTAGGGGCCAGTATTCTGCCTATTGCTCAACCATCTTATTTTCTCTCCTCTCTCTATTGCTGGTTTCACTCTATTGATCTGTGTGACATTGTTACAGTATTGTTGATGCACTTTAATGAGATCTAATACAAATGGTGGTACCACTTTAGAATTGTATATATTTGCCATTGTTGATTTTCCTAAGTACAAAGTGAGTTATTATGATAAGTGTACATAACCTTGAATATTGATTATATAAAGACTGTGTTCTAACCAATACAGTGTGTGGACATTCCTTTGTGGGGGCTTGGGGACTACACTGTACTTAAGAACCAGCCTGCATCACCTCCTGAGAAGCTAGGCCTTGATTGCTCGTCCATTGCTACCGTAATAGAGAATCTTGGCTGGGGTGTTCTGTGCCTCTCTTCTACCATATAGAGAGCAGAAGTACAGACACCCCCCACCGGTCTTTCTTCACACTGGTGGCAGCGGTGGGATGCTTATGGTTTTAAGAATCAGTGTATAACCGTGCCACTTACAAAATATCTGCACTTTATTAAATTAAGGTTTAGTTGTGTGCAAGATAACTGCATTACAAACAATGGAGTCTATTGCAAATGGCAAATTGACTCGGATGAGCTTGGAGGCTCTCCAGAGTGCTTGTGAAGCCAGGGAGTTAGACTTTGTGGATAAGTCTAGGGCTGAGCTGATAGCTGCCCTGGTGGACTACCAGACTGATGGTGAAACTCTTGATGAGGGGGGGAATGCAACCAATGAGGACTCTGCCCCTGGGGTTTCTGCTGAATCTGTTTCTGGGAATGCCGCCATTCCTGCTGCCTCTGTTCCAAACCCCAGCAATTCCTTGGAGCTTGAGTTATTAAGGATGACATTGGCCTTTGAATACCGCAAGTTGGAAATAGATGCTGAACTTAAGAAAGAGGAGTTGGCTCAACAAGTGGAGCTCAAGAATAGGGATCTTGAACTCAAGAATAAGGACCTTGAACTCAAGAGCCAGGACACTGAATGTCAGAGAATCCAGCTAGAGAAAGCTAGAGTGGAGACTTCAGCTAAAACCAGTGAGAGTGTCAGGTCCCCAGCCACCAAGTTTATGAAAGATTTGGTTGGTGTATTTGTGGAGGGTTCAGATATCATCCAATGGATTGAAGCGTTTGAAATGGCTTGTGCGATTCATGATGTTGATAAAAGAGATTGGGCTAAGTGTTTGTTAAGCAGAGTGCCTCAAACTGGATATGACTGTATTCTGAAGCTGAGTGTGGAAGAAAGGGGTCAGTATGAGTATATGAAGTCTGCTTTGATTGCCAAGTTTGGCAAGACACCTAACCAATACCTTAGAAGGTTCAGAGATTTTAAGAAAAGAGAGAATGTGTCTTGGGTTGACTGGGTGAGTGCTGCGCACATGAACATGATGGGGTGGATCGATGGATACAAGGTTAAGACTTTTGTTGAATTGTCCCACCTCTTGTTTTTTGAGCATTTTTCTGAAGCCTGTTCACCAGAGCTGCGTCAGTATGTGGCTGACCAGAACATTTTGGACCCCTTTAAACTGGCTAGGTTGGCTGACAAGTGGGTCTCCCACCAGGTGTCCCCTAAGGACTCCAGTGGGAAGGACAAGGACAAAGAAAAGGGGGCCTCTCAGAAAGCTGAGGAGTCCCACAAGCAGTCACAGTCGGGTAAACATAAACCTTCCTTTCCCAAGACCCAAAAATCTAGTGGGGATAAGTCATCTGTGGGTGGGAATAAGAGTAGTGGTCCACCTGCTGCAAAGCAGGCTCCCAGTGGTTCCAGTACCGTACCACGCACTCCTGGCGCTTGTTGGGACTGTGGGGCTCTGGATCACAAAAGGGGTGACCCCAAGTGTAAAGGTAAGGCACTTGGAGTACAGGCTGTCAGCCTGACCTACCCTTACCCCGTGTCTGAGGTGGAGGCCACTGTCCTCCCCTCCTCTACCAGGATCACATTTGGTGCTCCAGTAGAGATTTCCTTAGTGTCCCTTGGGGCCTGGGACCAGTATGCAGAAGTACTGGCGACTCTCCCACAGAACACCCGTAGGTTTTTGAGAAGGTTCCTCTTGAATGGCCAGCCTTCTACTGGTTTGAGAGACACTGGGGCAAGCATGACAGTGGTGGACAGGACCCTGCTCAAGCCAGAGGACTATGTAGTTGCTCCTCTGAGAACCACCAGGTTAGCTGGTGGGCCTCCCAAATTATCGCCTGTAGCCTTAGTCACACTCATGATTGGAGACAAGACAGCAAAGCTTCCTATCCTGGTTCAGGACAATGTCCCTGCTAACATTCTGTTAGGAAATGATCTAGTAGAGTTGGGGTTGATCTCGGATGGTCTTCCCATGACTGCTGCTGCAGTCACTAGGTCACAGGTGACACCGGGTCTGGCTGTGAGTCAGGTACCGGAGCCAAAGGCGAGGCCTAAGGCAAGAAGAAGGAAGACCAAGAAGGCCACCCCTGTGGAGGGAACACCTTCTCTTCCTGCTGTTCTGACAGCACCCATTGGGATCCATGCTCCGGACGGGCTGGGTCCAGTGGAAAACCCAAACTCAACTCCTGTGGGAGAAGAGACAGAAGAGTCTCCTGTGGGAGAGGTTCTCAACCTAGAGGATCATCCGACCTTCAATGCTTGTTAGCTGAAGGGGGACCCTCCCGGGCAGACTTCTGTAAGGGACAGAGAGAGTGCCACTCCCTCCAGGGACTGAGGAACAGGCCCTGTCCCAGGCACAAGGAGAAGTACCTAGGACATTCCGGATTTATTGGGAGGGTGAGCTCCTTGTTAGTGAGCCCACTAAGCCTGAACCTGGTGCCCTCAAGAGGTTGGTGGTACCCCAGGTTTACAGGCCCTTCCCACTGCAGTTGGCGCATGAGGTGCCCTTGGCTGGTCATCTTGGGACCAAGAAGACTAAGCAGAGGCTCTCTGCCCATTTCTACTGGCCACGGATGGGAGTAGAGGTCGAGTCCCACTGCAGGACCTGCCCAACTTGTCAGTTGTCTGGCAAGACTGGAGGCAGTGTCATTGCCCCACTGCAGCCATTGCCAGTGGTTGGCACACCATTTGAGAGGGTGGGCATCGACATTGTCGGTCCCCTTGACCCTCCCACTTCAGGTGGACATTGGTTCATCCTGGTCATGGTAGATCATGCCACCAGGTACCCTGAGGCAATACCCCTTCGGACTGTTACTGCCAAGGTGGTTGCCAGGGCTCTCCTGGGCATTTTCACCCGTGTTGGATTCCCCAAGGTGGTTGTCTCTGACAGAGGATCCAACTTCATGTCTAGTTACATGAAAACCATGTGGAAAGAGTGCGGGGTAACCTACAAGTTCTCCACCTCTTACCACCCCCAGACCAATGGTCTGGTGAGAGATTTAATAAAACTCTCAAGGGCATGCTAGGGGCTTTGGAATAACCCCTAAGGAGGAAATGGGATCTCCTCCTGCCATGCCTGCTGTTTGCTTACAGAGAGGTACCTCAAGAGGGTGTTGGTTTCAGCCCCTTTGAGTTACTCTTTGGCCATCCCGTGAGGGGGCCCCTCGCCTTGATCAGAGAAGGCTTGGAAGCCACCCCTCCAGGTCCCGCCAAGCAAGTGGGGGACTATGTGTTAGGCCTCAGACGGAGGATGACACAGATGATGGGTCAGGCAACAGCAAATCTCAAGGCCAGCCAGGAATTGAATAAGTACTGGCATGACCTTAAAGCCTCGCAAGTGGATTAGACTCCGGGACAGGAAATCCTTGTGATGGAGCCTACCAAGCCTAGAGCTTTGGCCGACAAGTGGACTGGACCCTTCAGGATCATCTCCAAGATGGCGAAGTCAATTATCTGGTTGACATGGGAGCCTCTGGGGTAGCCCCTCAGGTATTCCATGTCAACAGGCTCAAGCCTTTCCACCGGCGAGCAGAAGTCTCATGTCTCTTGCTAGCTTCAGGGCAAGAAGAGGATGAGAGTGAGCCCCTTCCTGATTTGCTGCATAGCAACCCTCAGGATGGCTCAGTGGAGGGAGTACATCTCTCTCCAGATCTGACGACAGAGCAGCAGAGGGCTGCAGGGCTTTGCTCCAGCAGTATGCCTCTCTGTTTTCACTGACGCCAGGCCTTACACCGTGGTGTAGGCATGAAATTGCACTGGTGACAGTGTGCCTGTCAAAAGCAGGTGCTACCGTATGTCAGATACCGTCAAGAACCACATCCAGGCTGAGGTCGCCAAGATGTTGGATCTGGGTGTTATTGAACCCTCAACCAGTCCCTGGTCCAGTCCAGTGGTCCTTGTCCCCAAGGCAAGTTCCCAGGTGGGTACCAAGGATTGGAGGTTCTGTGTGGACTACCGAGGAGTCAATGCCATCACCAAAACTGACGCGCACCCATTGCCCAGGGCTGATGAGCTCGTGGACACCATAGGTACTGCCAAATTTGTGAGCACCTTCGACCTTACCTCAGGCTATTGGCAAATAGCTCTGACGGACGATGCCAAGGAAAAGACGGCCTTCTCAACACCTGAGGGACTACCAGTTTAGGGTCATGCCTTTTGGGTTGAAGAATGCCCCTGCCACCTTCCAGGGATTGGTCAACCATGCGCTCAGTGGGCTGGAAGCCTTTTGTGTGGCTTACTTAGACGACATTGCCGTCTACAGTTCCACCTGGGAAGAGCATTTGACACATCTGGATAAGGTGTTGCAGGCCTTGAAAAGGGCTAACCTCACTATCAAGGCCACCAAGTGCCAGATAGCTCAGGGGAAAGTTACCTATCTTGGTCATGAGGTAGGAGGGGTTCAAATCCAACCTCTCTCCAGTAAAGTACAGGATGTACAGAACTGGGAGACTCCCACTACTCAAACCCAGGTGAGAGCCTTTTTGGGCCTCACTGGGTACTATCGCAATTTCATGGCAGACTATGGAACCATAGCTGCACCCCTGACAGCTCTAACTTCACCCAAACAGCCTAGGAAGGTTAATTAGACCGAAGACTGTCAGAGGGCCTTTGATGGCTTGAAAGAAAGTCTGTGTAGGGCACCTGTGTTGTGTGCGCCTGACTACAGCCGACCCTTTATCGTCCAGACGGATGCCTGCGACACCGGAATTGGAGCTGTCTTGTCCCAGTTAGATGACAAACGGAGAGAACATCCTATCATATTCATCAGTAGACAACTCAAGGGTAGAGAACTTAGGTGGGCTACTGTTGAAAAGTAGTGTTTTAGCATAGTTTGGAGCCTTAGGCGTTTTAGGCCCTACCTTACGGGGTCTACCTTCAAGGTCCAAACAGATCATAAGCCCCTGAAGTGGCTTATGCAAATGAAGGGTGAGAATCCGAAATTTAATACAAAGGGTGGTACCACTTTAGAATTGTATATATTTGCCATTGTTGATTTTCCTAAGTACAAAGTGAGTTATTATGATAAGTGTACATAACCTTGAATATTGATTATATAAAGACTGTGTTCTAACCAATACAGTGTGTGGACATTCCTTTGTGGGGGCTTGGGGACTACACTGTACTTAAGAACCAGCCTGCATCACCTCCTGAGAAGCTAGGCCTTGATTGCTCGTCCATTGCTACCGTAATAGAGAATCTTGGCTGGGGTCTTCTGTGCCTCTCTTCTACCATATAGAGAGCAGAAGTACAGACACCCCCCACCGGTCTTTCTTCACATCGAGGGTGGCAGCCTGCCTTTCTGCAGGTGTCCTGGGCAGGTATATGTGCCTACGGACTGATGGGTGTGCAGTGATGATGTTCAAGACCTAGTGTAGGCAGCGTGACTGCGTGGCCTGTGACACCCCACCCACTATGGCACTTGTCCACTGAAATGATCCTGTGGCCAAGAAGTGCAGTACATTGAGGACCTTCTCCAGGAGGCTGAGTGCTTGGGAGCACAGGGTGGGTGATGTGAGGTCATCCTCCCACTCACTGACCAGGTCCAGTATTATGTGTGGGGGAAACCTGTACCTCCCATACACCTGGTCATCAGGCATGCTAAAAAGGCTGGTTCTGGGAGTGAAAATTCGGGCCCTCACTATCCTCCTCCTCCTCCTTTGGTAACCCACGGCCATTGCTGCTACGAATGGTATATTCATCCTGGCGTATGAGCTTGTTTGTTGTTTGCGTGCACTTTTATGCTGCGTGGGTCGACGTACGTCTGCTTCATGCTGGCGTACGTGTCTCAGGATTGGACCATTTTTCGGCACGTCGTAGGCGAACGTGTGAATCTTCCCGCCCACACCAGGAATACACGTAGCACGCTCTCACAGGCACAGTCGCGGGTAAATATTCCCGCCCACCCCTGGAATACATGTAACCCACTCTCACAGGCCCAATCGCTTGTGGAAGTTCACGCGCACCCCGAAGTACACGTACCCAGGCCAATCGCGTGTGGGACTTCCGGCGCACCCCGTAGTACACGTACCCAGGCAAATCGCGTGTGGAAGTTCACCCGCACCCTGAAGTACACGTACAATCGCGTGTGGAACTTCCCGCGCACCCCGTAGTACACATTGTTAGGGAGAATTCCCTGTTTAGGCTGAATTTCCTAACCTAGTGAGTCCCCCAGCAGCTTTGCTGGATTTCTGGAGTTTGTTTTTTTCCATCCTGCCAAGAGTGAGACTCTTTTTCTCCCACTCTTGGACATGTATGTGTGTGTAATTCCTTTGAATGCCAATGTGTTCTTTCGGCTATGGGGTCTTTTACTCCTAGGGTCTCATATGTTTTTCTATGTGTGTTACACCGCACCCTACGTGCCGTAACATTGGGGCGTCCTAGCGGACCTCCACCATAGACTCCATACCCGGGGACTGACTACTGTCTCCCCGGGCATGTAAAGTCACCATTGGCTTTACTAGACCTAAATTTACTAACAGAACTAGTACAAACCATCTTATTGTGGACGTACTAGTAGGGGTAATTCGATTACTCCTGGATCTGTTACTCGAGGGGGCACTGTCCCGTCCCCCCTCGTCGAGTTTTGGCTGGTGGCAGTGGAAACTACTTGTTATGTCCGATCCCGAACATA
Organism: Ambystoma mexicanum; assembly: GCF_040938575.1. Taxonomy (NCBI): domain Eukaryota; kingdom Metazoa; phylum Chordata; class Amphibia; order Caudata; family Ambystomatidae; genus Ambystoma; species Ambystoma mexicanum. Next base: position 435,352,115 of record NC_090927.1, on the reverse strand, counting down.
ACCCTATGGGATTCGTCCCATTGTTGGAGATTAATACTTTTCTCGTTAATCTCTAACGTACCACCGGTCTACTTATCTTGAATAAGTTTATCGGATGGTATTTTCTGCCAGAACTCGGTTTGTAAAATGGCGTCTGTGTTCGTCTCTGTGACTCCTAAACCAAAGGTTGAGCCCTTTGTTCCACTTTTGGCGGGCCTCTGTACAGAGACCCTCCAAAGTGGTGCCATTCTGTCTGGGTTACCACAGGGGTGTGGGAGGGGGTTTAGGCACCCTGGACCGAGTTGCCTTGCCAACTCCGGTCGCACTCTGGAGTGATTGGCCCAAGTGGTGAACCTTCCCGCTCACCACTTAGCATGTGTTGATTGACAGCTAGGCTGAATGAATGGGGGTTTTCTGCATAAAAGCAGGGCTTTTGGGACTGGATCTTCAGAAGTCGCCACAGGACCTAAGAATCTGACGAGGGTAACGCTGAGCCGACCTGCACGACGACACCTCTGGTGGAGCCCTACAGAACCGACTCACCACTGCCCGACGACAGAGGAGATCTCCCTGCCAGAGAGTCTCTTCCCCTGACTGGTGGGAACAACCAGTCCCCTTTGCTTTTTATTCGCCTCAAGACGCAGTGGTCGAATTGACCGTGCAGAGCACCTCGGCAACCGGATAGCCACTACCCCTGTACCGCGCCCAAAAGGTGGTGCCTTGTGACGGAGCACTCCGTGGCTGGTCTCCTCCCTGGTGGTGCACCGGACTTCACTTTTCTTCGACGACGAGATCATCTCTACTCTTGGCAAAGACCCGACGTGCATCCACCACCAGGAACAACTGCCCCCGCCGGAGCTGGCCACCACAACAAGGTACCGTGTCCGCCTGGCTTCCCTTTTCAATCGGTTCGAGTGAGGTGTCTTAATCCTCTCCTTTCCGTAGGGTCGCCTCTAAGCTTTTCATATTTATTGTTCTGAACTGGTTCAATCTGCCGATAACAATTTGCTACAAAGACTTGCATGCACCTCCACCAGAGACTTTATGGGACATCGCGCCTTGCCTCTCTCCGAGTGGGCCTGGCCTCTGAACTTTACGATCTATTGTGATTCTTGCCTTCCTGCCTTGCATTTTATCCGCGCAGGATTGAACTGTGTTGATTTCATAACCTGTCTATCTTTTTCTCTCAAGTCCTAACTAAATTCGAGTGCCATCTAGGTTGAGGTACACACCTCTGTCTGAAAATAAGTGATACCGGTAGAACCTAGGTTTGTCGAAATATTGCTAGGGGGAATTGATCGTTTTCTTCTTCGTAGAGTAATTGTGTTTGATTTGTTTGCCGTGAATTTGCCATAGTGTTTTTGATAGATGTTTCGTTATAAATAAAGACCTTAATATCTTTACACTAAGCCTTGTTGCGTGTTTGCTTGTCTTGCTGTGAAGAATTGCCCTATTTTGTATACTCCACATACTGCTCAACTCTTCTTGAGGGAAGTCTGACTGCTCAGCAACAGCTACCAAGTGAATCTGTGTGGTACAGACTGCTACCAAGTGGGTTCACCGCCAAACACATGTAGTCCTAAATCTTTTGCAGTGGTCCCAGAGGGAACTGCACAGGTTTCCGCCCAACACACATACCCAGTCAAATTGCGTGTGGAAGTTCACGCGCACCCCGAAGTACACGTACAATCGCGTGTGGAACTTCCCACGCACCCCGAAGTACACGTACCCAGGCAAATTGCACGGCTGGGGGGTGGGGGCCGTGGTAGACATGGGTGGGGGCCTGGTGGAGGCTGCCCCTGCACTGCGGGTGATGGGGGTAATAGGGGACATGAGTGGGGGCCTGGTGGAGGCTGCCCCTAACTGCTGGGGGGTAGGGGGTGGTGGGAGACATGAGTGGGGGCCTGGTGGAGGCTGCCCCTGACTGCTGGGGGTAGGGGGTGGTGGGAAACATGAGTGGGGGCCTGGTGGAGGCTGCCCCTGGTGGCTGGGGGGTGGGGGTGGTGGGAGATATGAGTGGGTGCCTGGTGGAGGCTGCCCCTGGTGGCTGGGGGGTGGGGGTGGTGGTAGACATGGGTGGGGGCCTGGTGGAGGCTGCCCCTGCACTGCAGGGGGTGGGGGTGGTGGGAGACATCAGTGGGGGCCTGGTGGAGGCTGCCCCTGGTGGCTGGGGGGTTGGGGTGGTGGGAGACATGAGTAGGTGCCTGGTGGAGGCTGCCCCTGGTGGCTGGGGGGTGGGGGTGGTGGTAGACATGGGTGGGGGTCTGGTGGAGGCTGCCCCTGCACTGCTGGGGGGTGGGGGTGGTGGGTGACATGAATTGGGGCCTGGTGGAGGCTGCCCCTGCACTGGTGGGGGGTGGGGGTGGTGGGAGACATGAGTGGGTGCCTGGTGGCGGTTGCCCCTTGTGGCTGGGGGGTGGGGGTGGTGGGAGACATGAGTGGGTGCCTGGTGGAGGCTGCCCCTGGTGGCTGGGGATGGGGGTGCAGGGGGACATGAGTTGGACATGAGTGGGGGCCTGCTGGCAGGTGCCCCACAGTGCTGGGGGGTGGGGGTAATAGGGGACATGAGTGGGGGCCTGGTGGAGGCTGCCCCTGACTGCTGGGGGGTAGGGGGTGGTGGGAGACATGAGTGGGTGCCTGGTGGAGGCTGCCCCTGGTGGCTGGGGGGTGGGGGTGGTGGTAGACATGGGTGGGGGCCTGGTGGAGGCTGCCCCTACACTGCGGGGGGGTGGGGGTAATAGGGGACATGAGTGGGGGCCTGGTGGAGGCTGGCCCTCGTGGCTGGGGGTGGTGGTAGACATGGGTGGGGGCCTGGTGGAGGCTGCCCCTGCACTGCGGGGGGTGGGGGAAATCGGGGACATGAGTGGGGGCCTGGTGGAGGCTGGCCCTGGTGGCTGGGGGGTCGGGGTGGTGGTAGACATGGGTGGGGGCCTGGTGGAGGCTGCCCCTGCACTGCTGGGGGGTGGGGGTGGTGGGAGACATGAGTGGGGGCCTGGTGGAGGCTGCCCCTGGTGGCTGGGGGGTGGGGGTGGTGGGAGACATGAGTGGGTGCCTGGTGGAGGCTGCCCCTGGTGGCTGGGGGGTGGGGGTGGTGGTAGACATGGGTGGGGGCCTGGTGGAGGCTGCCCCTGCACTGCGGGGGGTGGGGGTAATAGGGGACATGAGTGGGGGCCTGGTGGAGGCTGCCCCTGACTGCTGGGGGGTAGGGGGTGGTGGGAGACATGAGTGGGGGCCTGGTGGAGGCTGCCCCTGGTGGCCGGGGGGTGGGGGTGGTGGGAGACATGGTTGGGGGCCTGGTGGAGGGTGCCCCTGACTGCTGGGGGGTAGGGGTTGGTGGGAGACATGATTGGGGACCTGGTGGAGGCTGCTCCTGGTGGCTGGGGGGTGGGGGTGGTGGTAGACATTGGTGGGGGCCTGGTGGAGGCTGCCCCTGCACTGCGGTGGGGTGGGGGTAATAGGGGACATGGGTGGGGGCCTGGTGGAGGGTGCCCCTGACCTCTGGTGGGTAGGGGGTGGTGGGAGACATGAGTGGGGGCCTGGTGGAGGCTGCCCCTGGTGGCTGGGGGGTGGGGTGGTGGTAGACATGAGTGGGTGCCTGGTGGCGGTTGCCCCTTGTGGCTGGGGGTGGGGGTGGTGGGAGACATGAGTGGGTGCCTGGTGGAGGCTGCCCCTGGTGGCTGGGGGTGGGGGTGCAGGGGGACATGAGTTGGACATGAGTGGGGGCCTGCTGGCAGGTGCCCCACAGTGCTGGGGGGTGGGGGTAATAGGGGACATGAGTGGGGGCCTGGTGGAGGCTGCCCCTGACTGCTGGGGGGTAGGGGGTGGTGGGAGACATGAGTGGGTGCCTGGTGGAGGCTGCCCCTGGTGGCTGGGGGGTGGGGGTGGTGGTAGACATGGGTGGGGGCCTGGTGGAGGCTGCCCCTACACTGCGGGGGGGTGGGGGTAATAGGGGACATGAGTGGGGGCCTGGTGGAGGCTGGCCCTCGTGGCTGGGGGTGGTGGTAGACATGGGTGGGGGCCTGGTGGAGGCTGCCCCTGCACTGCGGGGGGTGGGGGAAATCGGGGACATGAGTGGGGGCCTGGTGGAGGCTGGCCCTGGTGGCTGGGGGGTCGGGGTGGTGGTAGACATGGGTGGGGGCCTGGTGGAGGCTGCCCCTGCATTGCTGGGGGGTGGGGGTGGTGGGAGACATGAGTGGGGGCCTGGTGGAGGCTGCCCCTGGTGGCTGGGGGGTGGGGGTGGTGGGAGACATGAGTGGGTGCCTGGTGGAGGCTGCCCCTGGTGGCTGGGGGGTGGGGGTGGTGGTAGACATGGGTGGGGGCCTGGTGGAGGCTGCCCCTGCACTGCGGGGGGTGGGGGTAATAGGGGACATGAGTGGGGGCCTGGTGGAGGCTGCCCCTGACTGCTGGGGGGTAGGGGGTGGTGGGAGACATGAGTGGGGGCCTGGTGGAGGCTGCCCCTGGTGGCCGGGGGGTGGGGGTGGTGGGAGACATGGGTGGGGGCCTGGTGGAGGGTGCCCCTGACTGCTGGGGGGTAGGGGGTGGTGGGAGACATGAGTGGGGACCTGGTGGAGGCTGCTCCTGGTGGCTGGGGGGTGGTGGTGGTGGTAGACATGGGTGGGGGCCTGGTGGAGGCTGCCCCTGCACTGCGGGGGGTGGGGGTAATAGGGGACATGAGTGGGGGCCTGGTGGAGGCCGCCCCTGACTGCTGGGGGGTAGGGGGTGGTGGGAGACATGAGTGGGGGCCTGGTGGGGGCTGCCCCTGCACTGCTGGGGGGTGGGGGTGGTGGGAGATATGGGTGGGGGCCTGGTGGAGGCTGCCCCTGGTGGCTGGGGGGTGGGGGTGGTGTTAGACATGGGTGAGGGCCTGGTGGAGGCTGCCCCTGCACTGCGGGGGGGTTGGGTAATAGGAGACATGAGTGGGGGCCTGGTGGAGGCTGGCACTGGGGGGTGGGGGTGGTGGTAGACATGGGTGGCGGCCTGGTCGAGGCTGCCCCTGCACTACTGGGGGGTGGGGGTGGTGGGAGACATGAGTGGGGGCCTGGTGGAGGCTGCCCCTGGTGGCTGGGGGGTGGGGGTGGTGGGAGACATGAGTGGGTGCCTGGTGGAGGCTGCCCCTGGTGGCTGGGGGGTGGGGGTGGTGGTAGACATGGGTGGCAGCCTGGTGGAGGCTGCCCCTGCACTGCTGGGGGGTGGGGGTGGTGGGAGACATGAGTGGGGGCCTGGTGGAGGCTGCCCCTGGTGGCTGGAGGGTAGGGGTGGTGGGAGACATGAGTGGGGGCCTGGTGGAGGCTGCTCCTGCACTGCTGGGGGGTGGGGGTGGTGGGTGACATGAGTGGGGGCCTGGTGGAGGATGCACCTGGTGGCTGGGGGGTGGGGGTGCAGGGGGACATGAGTTGGACATGAGTAGGGGCCTGCTGGCAGGTGCCCCACAGTGCTGGGGGGTGGGGGTGGTGGGAGACATGAGTGGGTGCCTGGTGGAGGCTGCCCCTGGTGGCTGGGGGGTGGGGGTGGTGGTAGACATTGGTGGGGGCCTGGTGGAGGCTGCCCCTGCACTGCGGTGGGGTGGGGGTAATAGGGGACATGGGTGGGGGCCTGGTGGAGGGTGCCCCTGACTGCTGGTGGGTAGGGGGTGGTGGGAGACATGAGTGGGGGCCTGGTGGAGGCTGCCCCTGGTGGCTGGGGGGTGGGGTGGTGGTAGACATGGGTGGGGACCTGGTGGAGGCTGCCCCTGCACTGCTGGGGGGTGGGGGGTGGTGGGAGACATGGGTGGGGGCCTGGTGGAGGCTGCCCCTGGTGGCTGGGGGGTGGGGGTGGTGGTAGACATGGGTGGGGGCCTGGTGGAGGCTGCCCCTGCACTGCGGGGGGTTGTGGGTAATAGGGGACATGAGTGGGGGCCTGGTGGAGGCTGGCTCTGGTGGCTGGGGGGTGGTGGTGGTGGTAGACATGGGTGGGGGCCTGGTGGAGGCTGCCCCTGCACTGCTGGGGGTGGTGGGAGACATGAGTGGGGGCCTGGTGGAGGCTGCCCCTGGTGGCTGGGGGTGGGGGTGGTGGGAGACATGAGTGGGTGCCTCGTGGAGGCTGCCCCTGGTGGCTGGGGGGTGGGGGTGGTGGTAGACATGGGTGGGGGCCTGGTGGAGTCTGCCCCTGCACTGCGGGGGGGTGACGGTAATAGGGGACATGTGTGGGGGCCTGGTGGAGGCTGGCCCTGGTGGCTGGGGGGTGGGGGTGGTGGTAGACATGGGTGGGGGCCTGGTGGAGGCTGCCCCTGCACTGCTGGTTGGTGGGGGTGGTGGGAGACATGAGTGGGGGCCTGGTGGAGGCTGGCCCTGGTGCCTGGGTGGTGGGGGTGGTGGGAGACATGAGTGGGTGCCTGGTGGAGGCTGCCCCTGGTGGCTGGGGGGGTGGGGGTGGTGGGAGACATGAGTGGGTGCCTGGTGGAGGCTGCCCCTGGTGGCTGGGGGGTGGGGGTGGTGGTAGACATGAGTGGGGGCCTGGTGGAGGCTGCCCCTGACTGCTGGGCGGTAGGGGGTGGTGGGAGACATGAGTGGGGGCCTGGTGGAGGCTGCCCCTGATGGCTGGAGGGTGGGGGTGGTGGGAGACATGAGTGGGGGCCTGGTGGAGGCTGCCCCTGCACTGCTAGGGGGTGGGGGTGGTGAGAGACATGAGTGGGGGCTTGGTGGAGGCTGCCCCTCGTGGCTGGGGGGTGGGGGTGGTGGTGGACATGGGTGGGGGCCTGGTGGAGGATGCCCCTGCACTGCTGGGGGGTGGGGGTGGTGGGAGACATGAGTGGGGGCCTGGTGGAGGCTGCCCCTGACTGCTGGGGGGTAGGGGGTGGTGGGAGACATGAGTGGGGGCCTGGTGGAGGCTGCCCCTGGTGGCTGGGGGGTGGGGGTTCAGGGGGACATGAGTGGGGGCTTGGTGGAGGCTGCCCCTGGTGGCTGGGGGGTGGGGGTGGTGGTAGACATGGGTGGGAGCCTGGTGGAGGCTGCCCCTGCACTGCGGGGGGGTGGGTGTAATAGGGGACATGAGTGGGGGCCTGGTGGAGGCTGCCCCTGACTGCTGGGGGGTAGGGGGTGGTGGGAGACATGAGTGGGGGCCTGGTGGAGGCTGCCCCTGGTGGCTGGGGGGTAGGGTTGGTGGGAAACATGAGTGGGGGCCTGGTGGAGGCTGCCCCTGCACTGCTGGGGGGTGGGGGTGGTGGTAGACATGGGTGGGGGCCAGGTGGAGGCTGCCCCTGCACTGCGGGGGGTGGGGGTATTAGGGGACATGAGTGGGGGCCTGGTGGCGGCTGCCCCTGACTGCTGGGGGTAGAGGGTGGTGGGAGACATGAGTGGGGGCCTGGTGGAGGCTGCCCCTGGTGGCTGGGGGTGGGGGTGGTGGGAGACATGAGTGGGGGCCTGGTGGAGGCTGCCCCTGACTGCTGGGGGGTAGGGGGTGGTGGGAGACATGAGTGGGGGCCTAGTGGAGGCTGCCCTTGGTGGCTGGGGGGTGGGGGTGGTGGTAGACATGGGTGGGGGCCTGGTGGAGGCTGCCCCTGCACTACTGGGGTGTGGGGGTGGTGGGAGACATGAGTGGGGGCCTGCTGGCAGGTGCCCCACAGTGCTGGGGGGTGGGGGTAATAGGGGACATGAGTGGGGGCCTGGTTGAGGCTGCCCCTGCACTGCTGGGGGGTGGGGGTGGTGGGTGACATGAGTTGGGGCCTGGTGGAGGCTGCCCCTGCACTGCTGGGGGGCGGGGGTGGTGGGAGACATGAGTGGGGGCCTGCTGGCAGGTGCCCCACAGTGCTGGGGTGTGGGGGTAATATGGGACATGAGTGGGGGCCTGGTGGAGGCTGCCCCTGACTGCTGGGGGGTAGGGGGTGGTGGGAGACATGAGTGGGTGCCTGGTGGAGGCTGCCCCTGGTGGCTGGGGGGTGGGGGTGGTGGTAGGCATGAGTGGGGGCCTGGTGGAGGCTGCCCCTGCACTGCGGGGGGGGGGTAATAGGGGACATGAGTGGGGGCCTGGTGGAGGCTGGCCCTGGTGGCTGGGGGGTGGGGGTGGTGGTAGACATGGGTGGGGGCCTGGTGGAGGCTGCCCCTGCACTGTGGGGGGGTAATAGGGGACATGAGTGGGGGCCTGGTGGAGGCTGGTCCTGGTGGCTGGGGGGTGGGGGTGGTGGTAGACATGGGAGGGGGCCTGGTGGAGGCTGCCCCTGCACTGCTGGGGGGTGGGGGTGGTGGGAGACATGAGTGGGGGCCTGGTGGAGGCTGCGGGGGGTGGGGTAATAGGGGACATGAGTGGGGTCCTGGTGGAGGCTGCCCCTGACTGCTGGGGGGTAGGGGTGGTGGGAGACATGAGTGGGGGCCTGGTGGAGGCTGCCCCTGGTGGCTGGGGGGTGGGGGTGGTGGGAGACATGGGTGGGGGCCTGGTGGAGGGTGCCCCTGACTGCTGGGTGGTAGGGGGTGGTGGGAGACATGAGTGGGGGCCTGGTGGAGGCTGGCCCTGGTGGCTGGGGGGTGGGGGTGGTGGTAGACATGGGTGGGGGCCTGGTGGAGGCTGCCCCTGCACTGCTGGGGGGTGGGGGTGGTGGGAGACCTGGGTGGGGGCTTGGTGGAGTCTGCCCCTGGTGGCTGGGGGTGGTGGTAGACATGGGTGGGGGCCTGGTGGAGGCTGCCCCTGCACTGCTGGGGGGTGGGGGTGGTGGGTGACATGAGTGGGGCCTGGTGGAGGCTGCCCCTGGTGTCTGGGGGGTGGGGGTGGTGGGAGACATGAGTGGGGGCCTGGTGGAGGCTGCCCCTGCACTGCTGGGGGGTGGGGGCGGTGGGTGACATGAGTGGGGGCCTGGTGGAGGCTGCCCCTGGTGGCAGGGGGTGGGGGTGGTGGGAGACATGAGTGGGGGCCTGGTGGAGGCTGCCCCTTCACTGCTGGGGTGTGGGGGTGGTGGGAGACATGTGTTTGTGATCAGTGGTGCAAGGTGACATGTGAGTTGGCTGGTGGGCATGGCCATGGTGGATGGGTTGCCTGTGGGACATGAGCAGGGGTGCAGGGTAGTACCCTGTGGTGTGGGCTGCCTGCAGGGGCCGTGGAGGGTGTAGAGGGAACACCTGGGGGGACCCACATGGCCAAATCACATGTAGCATTCCCCGGCACCACCGAAATACACGTACCCTGCAGAAATCGCGTGTGGAACTTCCCGCGCACCCCGTAGTACACGCACCCAGGGCAATCACGTGTGGAACTTCCCGCGCACCCCTGAAATCCACGTACCCGGCCAAATCGTGTGTGGAAATTGCCGCACACCCCTGAAATCCACGCACCCAGCCAAATCGTGTGTGAAACTTCCCGCGCACCCCTGGAATCCACGTACCCAGCCAAATCGCGTGTGAAACTTCGCGCACACCCCTGAAATCCACATACCCAGCCAAATTGCGTGTTGAACTTCCTGCGCAACCCTGAAATCCACGTACCCGGCTTAATCGCGTGTGGAACTTCCCGCGCACCCCTGAAATCCACGTACCCAGCCAAATCGCGTGTGAAACTTCCCGCGCACCCCTGGAATCCACGTACCCAGCCAAATCGCGTGTGAAACTTCCCGCGCACCCAGAAATACATGCACACGTTATTTTTCAGTCAGCGGGTGTCCGTGTTTGTGGGTACCCCTTTGCACGTCATTTGTCCTGGAGGGCCACAGTATAGGACATTCATTATAGATGTATATAGGTGCTATTTGTTGGTGCACCTTTTGGCGCACATTTTTTACAGGCGCAGGGACGCTACCGCCTGCTTTCTTGTGGCAGTCGTGTTTGTGCCTGTGCGCTGATTTGACCGTGCGCTGTTTTGTCCTATTCGATTCCATGAATACGTGTTGTAGGCGTGCGTGTGGGCGTTCCGCGCACTTGCACCCTGTACTTCCCCCGTGACGCCCACATTTTGGCAAGTTGTTCCCTATTCCGAGTGTTACGCCCCGTGTTCCGCCTACTTTTGTTGTGTGCGCCGCGCTTTGTGCGATTTTCGCTGTGGCCTGTGCGATTTTCGCTGTGACCTGGCGCACGCCGTTAGATGGCCTGTGCGCCAACGTGCGCCGCGCTCTTTTTTAGCGCACATCAGATGGTTTTTTCGCGCACGCCCTTCCATGAATCGATGTGCGCTGCTTTTCGTGCGATTTTCGCACTTGCACTGCGATTTTCGCTATTCCACTGCGAATCGCACGTTTTTGCCCACTTGCGCCACGCTAATTATTCCATGAATCGGCCTCTAAGTATTCTACCTCTGGTCAGTCTAACTTAACCATAGCTACAGAGTTGCTTCTGTTCACTCTGTAATATTAATCAAATCAACATTATGGTTAAGTTTACCTTAACAAAACCTTGCAATTTAGTGAAAAGCTATGCCCAGTTGGCACTTGGTTCAGTGCATGGCATTCATCCATGCAAAAGTCCCCCGAACAGCTCACAGTGTCTGCTGACCATGCCTTTGGAAATTTACCAGGTCCTCTTAAACCCATGCTTTATGGGCAGTGGCCATAGCCAGGGGCCGTGTCCTGTTATCACTTTGCCCAAGCATTGCCTTCAGCTATACCCTGATCCACAAAACTACCTAGAGTGGCCATTGCCCATGGCCTGTATACAAAGCTCAGAGCATAGCCTTCAACCATGCCACAGGCCACCTCAACAACCCAAAGTGGCTACTAGACATTCCGTTGGAATACAGTAGATCCTTCCAAATACACTTACTATGGTGGGCTGTTGTGACCTGGGGCTATGGCCTATTGTCACTTTGCCCAAGGGCTTGAGCCAAGCCCCAAAATACCTGGAGTGGCCATGGCCATGGCCTGTGGGCAAAGCCAGTGGCCCTAGGCAAGGCATTCATCTGTATGTGCCATGGTCCTTGTATACCCACATATATTGGCCAGTGACTGTGACCAGCAACCATAGCTAGAGTTCAGATTGACCCATGATCCCAATCCCCTATTGTCATGGCCACTGGCTATGACCTCCTACTATAACCAGTGGCCAATATACCCAAGGCATGGCCTTCAGAGATTCCCCAGGCCTCCAAGCCAAACAAAGTGGCATCTGGGCATGGCATGTGCCCATGAAAAGGGGCCACATTGCCCCACACTGCCCATGAGCTTTGGCCATTTCCAGTGGTGACTGTTCCCAGGCAGTCGACTTCAGCCATGCTCCTCTCACAAAAGCCGGACAAAAGGGCCACACAGATTAACGTCTGGCACATTTTCTTTAAAGGGGCATATTGCACCATTCTCAAACCCAACATCACCTCCCTAGTGTGCAAAGTGAACCCCACAGATCTGCAATATGCCATGTGCTTGTCCACGTGGTTAGTCTATAGACTGGACTGTCCCTTTGGGGGTGGGACCAAGTCTGATTTGCATAAGGTCTTTCCCCTTTTTAAATGACTTAGCAGGCAGTGAATGATGGTCTGAAGAGCTGCACATAGTAATTGACAGAGGCTTAAGATGAATTCTTCCAGCCATCACCTGTTTGTCTTGCATTTTCACCAGACCAACAAGGATCACACTTTGGACTGAATGTGAGTTCCTTGAATACATTTCTCGCAAATCCATCTAGTGTATTTGCTTTCAGTCAAGTTTTGGTGCCCCACTTTATAAATACATATATTTCTTTGATAATGTTTTGGTGAAGATTTAACAAGTTGTACTCACCTGACTAAGTATTCTACCTCTGGTAAGTCTAACTTAACCATAGCTACAGAGTTGGTTCTATTCACTCTGTAATATTAATCAAATCAACATTATGGTTAAGTTTACCTTAACAAAACCTTGCAATTTAGTGAAAAGCTATGCCCAGTTGGCACTTGGCTCAGTGCATGGCATTCATCCATGCAAAAGTCCCCCGAACAGCTCACAGTGTCTGCTGACTATGCCTTTGGAAATTTACCAGGTCCTCTTAAACCCATGCTTTATGGGCAGTGGCCATATCCAGGGGCCGTGTCCTGTTATCACTTTGCCCAAGCATTGCCTTCAGCTATACCCTGATCCACAAAACTACCTAGAGTGGCCATTGCCCATGGCCTGTATACAAAGCTCAGAGCATAGCCTTCAAGCATGCCACAGGCCACCTCAACAACCCAAAGTGGCTACTAGCCATGCCGTTGGAATACAGTAGATCCTTCCAAATACACTTATTATGGTGGGCGGCTGTGACCTGGGGCTATGGCCTATTGTCACTTTGCCAAAGGGCTTGAGCCAAGCCCCAAAATACCTGGAGTGGTCATTGGCCATGGCCTGTGGGCAAAGCCAGTGGCCCTAGGCAAGGCATTCATCTGTATGTGCCATGGGCCTTGCATACCCACATATATTGGCCAGTGACTGTGACCAGCAACCATAGCTAAAGTTCAGATTGACCCATGATCCCAATCCCCTATTGTCATGGCCACTGGCTATGACCTCCTACTATAACCAGTGGACAATATACCCAAGGCATGGCCTTCAGAGATTCCCCAGGCCTCCAAGCCAAACAAAGCGGCATCTGGGCATGGCCTGTGCCCATGAAAAGGGGCCACATTGCCCCACACTGCCCATGAGCTTTGGCCATTTCCAGTGGTGACTGTTCCCAGGCAGTGGACTTCAGCCATGCTCCTCTCACAAAAGCCGGACAAAAGGGCCACACAGATTAACGTCTGGCACATTTTCTTTAAAGGAGCATATTGCACCATTCTCAAACCCAACATCACCTCCCTAGTGTGCAAAGTGAACCCCACAGATCTGCAACATGCCATGTGCTTGTCCACGTGGTTAGTCTATAGACGTACTATCCAAAGCAGCTGTTTTCTCGCATTTATTGTGGGATATTGCCAGGCCCCAGTGTTGCCCATTTCTGGTAGGTGGCCCAGGGGGCTATAATATGCTCCTTTAAAACATTTTGCAGTACAGGTGCCTGTGGGCCCTGGCACGCATCTGTGGGTCTTCATGGCAGCCCTTCAAGGACGATTTTCTGTCTTAAGGCTAGGCATTCTGCCTTTTTCATGTCTCCACTGATGTTGGCAGGGTCGCCAAACATCAACAATCCAATCAATTCCATGAAAATTGAGTATCTATGGGTCAACAGATAGTCCAGGCAAACCCAGGTATGATTTTACATTGAGTTTTCCACAGAGCATCAAAAAACATGCTTTTGGGATGCTGTGAGGAACTGCCATCTGGTAAGGGTGTAGAAGCCCTCTTTTGTATTTCATAATATAATGATGAGGGTAATTCCAACTCAGAAAGAGTGGTGCTAATCAGACCCCCTTTCAGATAGCTCCATGCCAAAAGCATAGTGTACACATTTACACTCCTGCATCAGCCTTCTGATCTCCAGCTCCTTCAGTGGGACAGAGCAGGTTCAAATGTCATAGGCGCCCTCATTGACAATTGCAATTGACAGAAAAGTATCTACAGATCAGAGGCTGCAATTAAATATGCTCCTCTGTTCCAAAACCATGATAATTATGATAAACTGCCACCTGCTGGCAGGGTAAACGTGAAACATAAGCCATAGCTAGGTTTGGGTCTGGTTGCTGACAGTTCATATAATTATTGAAGACTGAGCAGATCTGTTTCATACACATTTCAACGCTGTGCACCAGACAAACCATCACAGGTTTTGGTGTATTCTAGTTAGGCTGCCTGCCTCTGCTCGGCTAGCAGGACAATGGGCATGGAGACATATCCTTTGTGAGGTCAGCGAACACCTATCACCAGCCCAAGAATCTGTCAGCACAAGCCTCCTTGGAACCAGCTTCAAAGTGGTACAACCTAAACAAAAGAGCCAGCCTCACACAGATCTATGTAATCACTGCGAGAAAAAAATGTGAATACAAAAATGTCACTTTTTTTCTTCCTTTCACAGCAAGTATATTTTCACCGCAAGTATATGCGGGGGAGACACCCCACTGCCCCACCCATTCTCCCCTTACCTTATGTATTACCTTAACCCCCCACATATACTTGCGGTGGAATGCGGTGCAAAAGGTTCAGCATTTCAAATTATTTTTCTAGGATCAGGACCCGATTCTGATGTTGGCGCAGGGAGCGTGCTAAAGAGCACGAATCACTGCGCCAAATCTGGATGCCCAGGCTCCACCACTATTCTCAAGTGGTCCTGGGCAACCTTGGAGTGCACAACAGTGCACCGCCTCCACTCCGCCTGTTTTTATCGACAACGGGCAAAATGGAAATTCTCAGCTGCACTTTCGTTAAATAACGAGATATTCATTATTTTTTGAAAAGTGCTGATGAGAACACGGCAGCACCCGTAAACTTTTAGGCCACCTGATGTGACTGTCCACCTGCTGAGCTAAGGAGCTGTACTGATAAGAATTGAGTTTGTGATGGGGAGGCGCTGTTGAACTGCCTGTAAAATGGCCGTCTAGCCTGTGAGCTCTATGCACCATTGACGCCAATCCTGCAGCATCAGTGTATTTCTTGAGTTATACCAGCCACAACTCATACCATGTGCAGTGTATGGCCTGAGGCATCTCTCCTCCGAATCCTGAGCAGAATCAGCCTTCTGGGAGTGAACTGTGGCTGGCCGAATCTTGGAGCTGCCTGAGGCCACCCTGCCAACTGTGACTGTCTGTGCTCTGTGAGCCGTTGGGCGGCCTCCCCGTGGCTGTGTCTTGGTCTGGGCTGCTGGCCGCAATGTCTTGTGACACATGGCCCTGCCGACACCCGACACTGCTCGCCCCGCCTGCTGGTCCCGCCATAGTGGGAGTCACCGTGGCTCCCTCCTGGACTGCGGGCTGCAGGGCGGGTGCTGGGACTGCATTCTGGACTGCGCGGAGGACCCACGCCTCGTCTGCACAGCTGCCCGTGAGGTAAGCGGTGCCTGCGTCTGGCTGCCCCCTCACTCTGGTGCCCCCTGGCCCTACATCGCCAGCCTTCACGGCCGTGCCGACTCCTGGTTCCCACGGCGGGCAGCCCATGAAACTGCAGCCTCCTCTGCCTCGGCCCCGAACTGCGGGGCGGGGACCGCCCGTACTCTGCAGTGGCCCAACTGGCATCAAGGTGAGAGGCCCTTAGGTGTGCAGTGTCATGACCGCAGTAGAGCACTTCTGTGCTCCTCTTCCGGCCCCTGGGCTCAATTGGGAGGTGCTCCCCTCCACTACCCTGTGTGAGGTCCCAGGACTGAGTCCCTCCCTGTCACCTGGAGGCCCCCCGCTGCTGTGCTTGACCTGGGGTGTGGTGGCCTTTCTACCCTGCATTCTGTTGCGGCCTCGTCGGGGTCCCTGGGCCACCACGTGGTCTGCTGCTGTGTGGAACTCCCCTTCCGTGGATCCAATCTTTTGACCTCAATGGCACCATCTCAATTTTAACTACAATCACTGGCCTGGTGCACAACCTTCTTTGCTCTGTAGCCTCTTGGGCCACACTTATAACACTCCCATGATGCATCAACTGGCCTCACTGCACGTGGCCATCATTGATCTAGTGCACACTACATCTCATCCTACTCATTGATGTTAATGTGTGCATGTGCCTGCTGTAACCTGATCAATTGGGGGATTTAGGGGTGATACAGCACATACATATATTCCATTCCTACAATTGGAACATAGCTGGAACTGAGGACTGCACCGCTGTCTCGCATCCCTTGTACTCCCATCCACCTGAGCCGGGACCTGCCTAGTGGGCTATACTGTTATACTACCCCCACATCCGGGAACTGCCCGACCAGCCCTGACCACCCAACGGCTGATAGGTCGGCTCCTGCTGGCGTCCTTCACTCTACTGTGCCCCTACCCAGGTTCCTTGCACCAGCTGTGGTGACCGCTGCACATTGCTTTGTCTAGCTCAGGCTGAGCGCACTGATATCACTCCATATACCTGAACTTGGCTGCACTGTTCACCGTACTGAGATGTCGAACAGTTCCTGTGGAACCAACAAGGTGGGCACCATGGATAAGTTTGCTAAAGCTGCGCCCAGACCTGACTCGGGTCATTCATCGGCCAGCCAGGAAGAACTTGCCCTGCTCCCAGATATGCTGGCCCCTGATCTCGCTGCAATGATGGAGTCCATGGCTAAGAACTTTGCCTCCTTCCACGAAAAGCTGGACGACATCAACGCTAACGTTGCATCACTTAAATCTCAACTTGATCAGGCAGGGACCAGGATTACCGAAGCTGAATCTAGAATTGGGGCTAATGAAGATGGACTACATGCCCTTGAGGATACAGTTGCTTCCCTTACTCGCGATATGAAGTTCGTGAAAGCCAAGTGCGACAACCTGGAATCCAGATCACGTAGGAACAACATACGGATCGTAGGGGTTCCGGAGAATGCGTTCAAAGGCCGTATGGAGCTAGCAGTTGAGAGCCTACTCAAGGAACTATTGGGCAATCATGAACTGTCTCCCTTCTTCACTGTTGAGCGTGCCCACTGTGCACCCATCATTGGTACATTTTTGACAGGGATCTTGTACTCCGTCTGTCACGAGACTAAGGTGAACGACGCCTGGGCTCCCAAATAATCTGGATCTTTCCTGATTTCTCCGTGGTTGTGCAGCAGCAAAGACACCAGTTCCTTGGGGTAAAAAAGATGTTGAGGGAGTGCAACATCCCCTACACAATTCTGTTTCTGGCATGCCTCAAGTTCAACTTTGGGGAGAAGCTATACTTCTTCACTGTCCCTGATGAAGCTGTGAAGTTCATAAAGGCACAAATACCGCTCAATAATCCAGCTGAGGACCTCATGAATAATGACTGATCAGAGGCTGAATGCTTCTATTCCACTTAGATCCTTAGTAACAAATATCCTCCAACGTCTAGATTGATAGTAGTGTTGACCTTATTGTTTCCTCAGGCTATGTCTTGAATATGTGTCGAGATGTGACTTGCTTGCCCACACGGGCCACAGAGAGTACCCCTCCAGAATTGTTGTCGTCTGATATGACGGATCACGCTTTGGTATTCCATTACCTATTCACTCACTAGTCTGTGCTTTTGACAATTCGCTCCTGTTATACTGTTTTTTCATTACGTAGGCACAGTTTTGTATCACTGTATGTGCTGATGAGGTGAAACTCTGCTCCGATGGTTCATATCGCCGACCTCATGTGCCAATTTTGGTATTTCATTTCTCCTACTAAGTCGATTGCATAGCAGCAGCATACTCAACTGCAGT
Source organism: Ambystoma mexicanum (assembly GCF_040938575.1). Lineage (NCBI taxonomy): Eukaryota > Metazoa > Chordata > Amphibia > Caudata > Ambystomatidae > Ambystoma > Ambystoma mexicanum. The sequence continues at coordinate 435,335,010 of NC_090927.1, read as the reverse complement.
TGCAATGGTTATTCCAGAGGGATTTTTGGGTGTATGCCCCTGTTGAGCCACCATTGAGGTTGGACCTGGTTGGGTTTGGTCCACTGACTCCTGGTGTGGGGGGTCTGTTGAGGAATGTGGGTGGAGGGAAGGGGTGACACTGCCAGTTGGGATGGGACAGTGAGGGAGGGGGAAGCACGGTCCGGGGAAGTTATACTGAAAATGGCAGCAGCAGACCAGCACATCACGCTATGTCAAAGCAATCCAAGGATAACTACACAAACAGTAAACACACGCTACGACAAACGAGCTGGGATGCACCCTAGACAAGTGAAATGCCCACCACCATGATGTCCTGGAATGTCAGGGGACGGAGTAACTACACCAAGGCCCGCAAAATAATGGCTTATGCCCAAAGACACGGTAGTAAGATACTAATGCTGCAGGAAACACATGCTAAGGGTCGCCTAGCAGTGAGAATAGCACCAACATGGGGACCTAATAGATACTACACAACCTATTGCTCACAGGCCAGAGGCGTGTTGACATTGATTCATAAATCAATTAAATTCATATTCCACAAGAGCTACATAGATCCCGAAGGCAGGTATGTCATATTACACTGCACAATGGTAAACAGGGAGTACCTTCTTATAAACACTTACGGACACATTGTAGAGACCCCCGATTTTGTAGATGCTATTGCTGCGATAGTGCTGGGCTACATGGGAATTCCAATCATTTGGGGAGGTGACATGAACTTGATACTAGACCCTGGCTTGGATAGGGCCGGGACTGTCTTTGTCGAGTGCAGCACGCAGATTACATACACACAGCTCCACACGCGACATCCGGGACGCTTGGAGGGTACTGCATCTTTAATCACGTGAATATACCTATTATTCTTCTGTACATGATATTTCCTCCAGAATTGATCTGTTCTTGGTGTCCAATGAACTGGTGGGCAGGGTGGATGGAGCACAGATGCTGAGCCGCACGCTATCTGACCATGCCCCAACTACCTTATCAGTGGAACTGGGAGCACACGTCCCTATACATGGAGCCATAAAGTCTGCTGCCCTCATGGACATTGTGTTCAAGGCCGACATATTAACGGATATGAAGACCTTTTTTGAATGCAATACCTCTCAGGCTACTACCATAGGTGTCCGGTGGGACACCTTCAAAGCATATATCAGAGGGATGTCCATATCTATGGAGGCGGGAGTGCGGAAAACAAAAAGGGCAGACCTCAGTCGCTCTGAATCCAGGCTGAGAGAGTTGGAACAGGATTGCTCGACAGCAGTCGACCCTGCCAAACTTGCATTAATTAGTGAGGAACTCCAGACGTTTAACACACACATCACGAGAGAAGTCCACTACTTTAGCCACCCACAGGCTGCACAAAATTATGGGGAGGACGATAGACCAGGGAAAACACTAGCAAATCTAATGAGAAGGGAATGGGGTCAGGCCCAGATTGCCTCTGTCAAAGATGAACAAGGCATTCCACGATGGTCGAACCAGCAGATACTAGATGTATTTACCGAGTTCTACACTAAACTATATTCCCTACCCCCGGAACAAAGTGAACAACATATGAGAGATCTCCTTGACCAGATCCCTACGACAAGTATCTCTCCCTCGACCAGGCACCAGCTAGAATCTGCTCATACTGGGTGAGATAGTCAGAGCCATCTCAGACCTCCCTAAGGGCAAAGCACCGGGCCCTGACGGGCTTACATCCAAATTTTAACAGGAATGCATAGCCATACTAGCCCCTAAACTAATGGAGGTTTGGGACCAGTCGCTCCGCATGGCAGTCCTTCCACCCTCCCTGCGCGAAGCCGTCATAAGTTGTTTAAACCTGATAAACCCAGCAATGAATGCGGTTCATACAGGCCCCTCTCTCTTATGAACATAGACACCAAGATCTTCGCCAAGGTGATAGTAAACCGCTTCCTCCCGATTATGACATACCTGAAGATCAAGCGGGATTTGTGCCGGGAGATCCACTTCTTACAATATTCGGCGGCTATTCAATGTGATGGCCAGAGTTGACCAGGACTCGAATGCCATTGCGGTCATACTTGACGCTCACAAAGCATTTGACATGGTCTCATGGAAATATATGTGGCTGTTGCTAGAGACAATGGGCATTGGGACCAATATGATTTGCTACATTAAACTGCAATACACCTCTCCAGTGGCCAGGGTCCGGGTCAATTCCTTGTCATCCATGTTGTTCACACTCTTCAGAAGCACCCGGCAAGGTCGCCCATTCTCCCCGATCCTCTTTGCGCTAGTGATAGAGCTAATGGCGGACCACATTAGAGCACGCCACTCCCATAGGGGAATACGATTGAAAGACACCCCCGAGATTACATCCCTCTACTCGGATGACATATTATTATACATTAGAGACCCCGCCACCCATCTTGATCCCGTATTATGCAACATTACATGTATATGCACCCTTTCGGGATTCACAATTAACTACTCCAAGTCCGAGGTCTTTCTGCTTACAAATGCTACTCGACAACCAGTCACTGAATATCCACTCCACTGGTCCCCTGGCGCGATCAGGTATCTGGGAGTCCAGATGTCCCTATCCAAGACCACTCTTCTGGCAGACAACTACCTGGCAGCAGCACAGTTAGCCGAGTCGAAAATGGCACGGTGGCGCTCTCTCCCACTATCTTTCGTTCCTAGCTTCCCACCTGCTAGTTTTGGCTCACTGTCAGCTCTGCTGGACCACATGTTCAACAACCATGGTTCTGAGCTTCTGCAGCTCTAAATTAGTCTGAATCTATGAAGAATTGTTAGTATTTTCTGCGCTGGAGTTTACTGCAGTTCAGGGAATGGTATGTCATTTGCAACAATGTGGCCTTGGCAGTGAGCCTGGCTAACAAGTTTCACTCCCTTGTACGCACTGAATTCAGTTCCTTTCAGCTTTTAGTGAGACAGCTGGGGCCTGCTGTAATTTTCCAAAACCAAGGCATTGCTTTTAACTTGTCTGCATTGCTCCATACAGTATCCATAGGTTAGTTGTTTATGGCTCTGTCAGGTCCCTCAAGTGCTCCTGCATTTCCATAGGGTTAGTTGCATGTAAGCGTCTGCAAGCATGTGCACCGAATCTCTTGTTTCTTGCAGTTTTCTATATTGCTGCAATCAAACTAATGACAAAAATAATAAAAGTAATGGAGGTATGTGCATGTATCTGTCCTCTAACACATAGAACTGACACATGTGTTCTTCATTTATTTGGGTGCATTGTGTCCCGATGTGCTAATGGCATGGCATGTGCTTCATGTCTAACGCTGCTATGTCATGATGTCTCTAACGACATTGAGCATGTCTTCTTAGCGCTTTAGTCGAGGCTGTCAATTGAAGTGTCCTTAATAATGTTCAGGGGCTCTTCATTTACTCTGGCCAATGTTTGTACTGTTCCTGGGGAGTAGGTTAGGCGGAGTGGGTATCTTTCAGCATACTTGTCACTCATGGGCACACTGGGAACTGGTGCAGAATGCAGAGTGTGATCTTGTTTTTTTTTGGCTCTTCTTCCGGTTCATGTGTCTGGGGCAAGGGGTCGCAGGGGTAGATTTTGACCTCCCCTCTTCATGTTTGCACTGGAAAACTGTAGTTCCTGATAAGACAAAAAAGGAAGGTCTTTGCAAGAGTTCCTGTAAGATGAAAAGAAGTGTAACAGGAGAGAAGAATGCAAGTGGACAGATGTCATTTTTCCACAAAACTGCATTTCTATACAACTCCCTGTCTCAGTCTCCCTCCCTAATGTTTAGTTATTTACTGGCGTCTGGTGACAAGATACCCACCTGCACTCAGCGACCGGCTTCCTGTGGCACTCCTCCACAATACTAGCACCGAAATGGTACAGTATATGTGTGCCACTTCAACGCACATTAAAAAGTAGAGGAGTGCCACAAGAATACCTGTGTTTCATGGGGTGTGGTTGCTAGGTTGGTTTCTCCACCATCCTAGCAACCGCCACATATATTCCGAAGTGGTACATTAATTCCGACTTCGGAGAAATGTGCCACCTTCAGAATAGGTCTTAAGTACCGAAAAGGTTGTTAACTCTTTCTCTGACCTTTTCGGTACTTAACACCAACATCAGAATCGGGCCCTCAATGGTTGTATGATCCTGCCTCACACCAGGGTGTTGCATACTAAAGGGCCTTTGAAGTGTGAAGTTGCAGGCTTGCATAGAGTGCACAATTAGACAATGAAGTAGAGCAGAATGGAAAGGAGGAAGAGCTCACTTGGTTTTCTGCTAGCTTATTTTTCCTTCCTGTCTCCTCCACTTGCTGCACAGCAAAGCAGACTGGGTATGATCCAAGAAAGCAAAAGCCACTTGTTACCTTAACAGCAATTAAAACACTTAACAGACACTTGCTTTTACTCTATCTCCTGTTGCCTTTTTACTTAATAAGAAAGGAGTCTCCCACTCCTTCTTTGATTCATTTTAGACCTTCAAGGACTCTAGAAAAATTGGTTTTGACCCAGCTTGGAGAGGAGTCCTTTCCAAAGTCCTCTATTTGTGAGGCGAGGGCAGTTCTTCCTAGGCAGATGCAAGCTCTGCTTCCTATCTATCATTAGGGCGAATTGGGTGTGGGGGAGCTGTTGTTGGACCAATACTTATGACAACTACACTGATTACCAATTTCAATATTGTATTTATTCATTTAGTGATAGAAATAACAGGAAAGCAATGCAATTTTGGCACAGGCACGCTTACAAAATGTAACATTGATAACAGAATGGAGGACAGCCGGTCCTTGACAATCAGGTGACAGAATGTGACTTGAAGGCCAGAAGCTGCAGGGGAAGGTGGAAATATAGACAAGAGACAAAGACAGAGCAGAATAACATAGGAATGGGATGGTGGAGGAAGTGCTAAATTAAGGATGGATGGGTGATGGAAAAGTTGTGTAGGGTTGTCCATGAAGGTAGAGAGAGAGGGAAGCAGGGTGGTGGAGTAATATAGAGTGCTAGGAAACAGGTTCTTCAGAAAGGAGCAGGGCTTTGAGGTTGTATTTAAATAGTGGCAGAGTTCGAGTAGTACAAAGTGGGAGAGAAAGAACATTTCGGAGTAGGGGAGCGAAGAGATGGAGATAGCGGAAAGGAGAGGGAGCACAAGGTGCTCGAGAAGTGGGAAGGAGGTGAAGCAGGGATGATTGTAACGAGTGACGGGGAGGCCTTTCATCACTACATCTAACTGCATCACACTTGCCAGAACATTAGTTCTATCGAAAATTAATTACTGTAATGCCCTTTATTTAGGGACCAATCAAAAAAATATCAATAAATTACAAGTTATTCAAAATAACGCCATCATGGAAGCCCTCAACATCCCAAAGAAGTCCCATATTTCTGAGACCAGGCGTAATTTACACTGACTTCCGGTCGAGCACATAATATTGCTTAAAACTCTTGCCCTAATACACAAAGCTAGCACCAATCTCGCTCCTGCCTATCTTACCAACCAACTCACCTCTCATACGTCCACAAGACCACTCAGAGCAGCACAAGAACACACAATGTCCATACCGAGAATCAAAATTCACAACTCGGGAGGTGCTAGCTTCCCAGTTCTGGCATCTAAGTTATGGAACACACTCTCGGTCTCCCTCAGATCAGAACCCTCTTTCCATTTATTTAAGCGCAATACGAAACACTGGCTCCATGACAAGGATGCACTGACTACCCTACTTCCTTAGATCATTAGGCTCTTTTTCTCATACCTTATGATCACTTTGTCTGACTGTATCTATGGTATATATTCATTCTCTATTGATTCTCCTGTACACCACTGTATGCTGCAGCCTGTACGGGATTACTGTTTCCCCCTTCTCTCTGCATAGGAAGAGAGAATAAGTCTCCTACCTGACTATGACTGTAAATGATGATTGTATAATGTAATGTTACGCTCTTGTAACTTGTATGTAAGATTATGCGCCCGGTTGCCCTCGGGCCTGGTTGCGCTTTACAAATAAAGAAATACGAAATGCAAAATACGAGATTAGGGAGGGATATGAGCAAATAGGTAGGGTGGGGCAAATCCATGGATAGTTTTGAAGATGATGAGAAGACGTTTATACTTAGCTCTTTTTTTCATAGATAGCCAGCCAATCTGGTGGATAGGTAGAGGAAGTAGAGCTAAAGCGATAAAGCTTGAAGAGTGTATGGACTGTGAAGTCGAGGACTTTGTCCAGAGAGGAAAACACATAGTTGGGAAGGCCATAGAAGAGATTGGTACAGTAGTCCGATCTAGAAAGGACTAAGGAAGAAACTAGCTGTTAAGCAGTATTGAAAGGATGAAAATGATGGATTTTTCGGATATTGAGGAGGTTGGGCCTGGCTGCAGTGGCAGATTGGGGGTTGAGGAGTGAAAAGTTGGGAGATGGGTCAAAGATGGCACCAAGGTTTCGAGCGGAAGCAGAGCAAGGGAGGAAGTTAGGAGAGAAGAGAAGAAGAGGGGGAGCGCAAGAGGTAGTCTGTTTGGCTGGGAAGTAGAGAACTTCTGTTTAAATGGAGTTGAGCATGAGCGAGTGAGAAGCCATCCAATATTTGATGCCAGAGAGACGCTTTGACATTTTTGACAACAGCTCATCAGATAAGGAGGGAAAAGAGAAGAAGATCTGTGTGCTGTCAGTGAAAAGGTGATAGGAGAAGTTGTAAGAGGAGATCAGGGCGCCAAGTGCTGAAGAATAGTAAAGAGAATTGCACCAAGGACAAACCCTTGGGGAACTCCGACAGTAAGGGGGGGTGACAGTAAGGGGGGTGAGTGGAGAAGTAAGGCTGTTTCAGGACACCTGAAAGTGCCTATAGGCAAGGTATGAAGCAAACCAAGCAATGGCCACATCTCTGATTCCAAGGAGAGATAATGTAGAGAGAAGGTCAGAATGGTTGACAGTATCGAAGGCAGCAGAGAGGTGGAGAAGATAAAAATATATGAACGGTTCTCATGACGTGATGAAGTTGATGACATTGAGGAAAGCTGTCTCTGTAGAATCCAAAGGTCAGAAACAAGATTGAAGAGAGTTTCGGAGGTTGTGAGTATCAAGGAACTCAGTAAGTCGATTGAATACTACTCGCTGTAGGATTTTGGAATAGTGTGGTAGAAGAGAGATAGAATAAAAGTTGGCAGGACAGTAAGACTTGAGATCAGGTTTCTGTGCGAAAATAAAAAGACAATAAAAAACAACAGAAATTGCAGAAAGACAAACAACAATAAATTAATTGCTACATTTAAAAACATATTTTTTTTGCAATTCCTGCTTTGATTCATTCACCCATGTGACACCTGTTTAGACTTTTGGGGCTGTCAAATTCAGGGTCACTTATGTTAATATCCTAATCCTGCTCAACTTTCACCAAGAATAAATGATAAATATTGACTTGTTTTAACATTGATTTATTTGGTTGGTTATAGTAATCTACAATTTAGTTTATAAGTTCCAATACTAATGTAGACTGAAATGTGGAATTATTTTTGAAATATTTAGATAACTGAACTCTATCTTAAGGAGTATGCATTACTGAAGGCAGTTTGTAAATTCCTTCATAGAAAGATAACATTCATCTTGATCTAAAGAGAGTCAACATCAATATATATGTTGAGGATTGTAATCAATTCTTAAAGGTTACGCTGGAAGTAAAAATTCTTTTAGACTGATTTTAAGTGGAGAAGACTAACACGTGATTTCCAAACAATGTGTTGAGAATATGAAATCAAGTTTATATAATTTCTCTATAGACAAAAGATGGATACATGATAATTAAAGATGTTCTAAATACAGTGCTGGAATTATCAATATCAATAGGCTTGAATGCACACAAACTGAGGTACATGCTATTGGTACAGTGCTATAACTGAAGTACCTGAGCCAGGTAAGTTATATACACGTGAGTTTATTGCCACATCCAAGATAACATGTAGAGAAAATACCTGGACATCGTTTTCCATCCAGAACAGCAGCATCAACTGCCATTCTCAGAATCCCCAGGCACCTCCCAGGTTCCACAGTGATATCACACCCTCATAACAAGACATAGCCATAATAAGGCCCCAAGCAAAGATTATGACACATCTCCCTCCTTACCACTGACACAACCATTGAACCCAGGACCACTTAAACAAGCCACACACAACTCACTCAGCACACTCACCTTCAATAATCAAACTGCACCTAAATAACCAAACTGCAAGAAAGATTATGACCCACCTCCCACCTTACACCAGCTAACACAACATAAGCTAGAACACAACACTTTGTTTGCAACACTGCGCACCAACCCACAAAGATGGAAGAACACCTAATCGTCAAAAGAAAAAATATCCGTCTCACACAAGCTCTGAGATAACTACCACTGAAACAAAACGCCACGGCACCAAAATCTCACAAAGATCTTAAATGGAAATCACAAGATAAACTAGAACAAAACCACAGGCCATCCCCAAAGCCTGAATGCCCACACAAGCTAGAAAACACGCTGATGAACAACAACAATATAAATGGAATAAACAGATCCTTCCCCGGTGGAGACCCCGCACACCAAAACCGCAAAACTAACCCATACAATTCTTCAGCCCCACACAGACATGCGGCCACCATGTCTATGTCCAACTCAAAAACTCCAAACCAATGGCCCACAAACTCAAAAAAAACTCTGTGCCTACCACCAGACATCAACACACTATCCCCACAACCTACCCAGACAGCACCTAACTGCCCCTTAACCGTACAATAGACAACACCTCACTGCCCCTCACCCTAAACAACACCTCACTGCCCCTTAACTTAGACAGCACAACTTAGACAGCACCTCAATGCCCTTAACCTAGAGGGCACCTCAATGCCCCTTGACTGCAATAACAAACAGAACCTCACCAACCCTTACCTAGACAGCACCTCTCTGCCCCTAAACAGCACCTAACTGCTCCTTAACCTAGACATCACCTCAATGCCCCTAAACAGCACTTCACTGCCCACAAAATTCACTAGGAAGCACCTAACTATAATATAAACAGACAGCACCTCACTGTCAACCGCCAAACAGCACAAAACTGTCAACCTAAAATAGGCATCACTGCCCCCAAAAATCACCTCCAGAGCCCACCAGGCCACCCCAGAGATTACAGGGGAAATCTCCCCTATGAACAAACATAACACCCACAAAAAGATAAAAGAAAATAGAAATTTGGTCCCATAATGAGATGCAAATGGGCATACCCCTAACCATATGTCCATTGCGCTACAGTCCAGCGCTGCACCCACACCCTCAAGTCCAAAGATGCAGGAAAAGAAAAACCAAAACAATAGGTTAACCCCGCAGAAAATGTACAGACCACCCCCCTGCAAAAGAAAATAACATATATACACTGAAAATCCACGACCCCGCACCAACCAGTCCACAAATCACCCCAACAAGGAGTTCTAAACAAAACAGGCCACCACATGAAGACAACAGTCCACAATTCATCATCACAGGCCTTAAATAAACTAACATGACCCAGGACCAAACCAATACATGTACTAACCCCAGAGGCCACAACATATACAAAAACAGCATTGACAGCAAAACGGGCCTCACCCAACGCCTACCTCTGATTAGTCCTCCACCTTGGGGCATGCCTTCATCCTGTAAGGACCCCAAAAGTCCAGATCCAACTCTCTCAGGTTCAGCGCAAACGCACGGCACTTGATGCAGAATTCCCATAGCAGATTCCAGCCCTTGGCACACATCAAACTCTTGTTCGCCGCTGGGAGCTCACTGAAGCTATCCTTCATGCTTTCCGCCCATCCAAAGAAGAATTTACGAGTTCCGAACCACCGTCCGACATCCTCATGCGAACCAACAATTACTGCAGGCAACACTTCTGGACTGCCCTCGATCTTCCGGAAACAGCATACCTAACCTGTCACACCGGCAACAGGCCCCGCCGTGCCAGACCCAGGAAGAACTAACAGGTCCGTGCACATGGCTGTTCCCAACAAACCCCGCCATCACGTCCAACATTGCATTCCAACTGTTCACGTTGGAACACACGCTCACTACTAGCCGACGTCACAATTCCCTGCACCGGCTCTGAGCAGCAAACACCTCCGCTCCCCGGTATTGGCTCCAGCAGCCTAGCACCTTCTGACCGCTGCTCCTGGACAGCCATCACAGCCCCCTCGGCTGACACATAGAGGCCGACATGTCCACAACGGGCATCCGATTCAGAAAGAATGCAGCCCACATTAGAGACACAAGGGAGCCTCCAACGACTGCCTCCTGAGCACGGCCACCGCAACCGTGCAGCACCTGACTGGTGCTCTCCAACCTCCATTGCCTCGGCCTCAGGCAACACCAAACTGGCCCGTTCCTCACCAGTTAATGTCCGGGCCACCAGATCAACTGCACAGGCTTCCCGCCGACCGCGGCGATGTCAGCCCCCATACTACTGCTCCAACAGCAGAGAAATCAGCTGACCAGACACTGACCTGGCCCAAAGAACTGATGAACCTTGCCCTTCATCAGAGCCCTCTTCCTGGACCCCGATGCGGCACCTCTGCTGCCCCTGAAACCGCCTGGATTGCAGGGCCAACCAAGCCTATTCCTTCAGGACAGCAGAATCTGAGAAAGCGGGATAGATGTCATCAGTGGAAGGCGGTACTCCTCAGCAGCTGCCCCTTCCCGGCAGCATCCCATCCTCGTTGCCAGTGATATAACTAAAGTACCTGAGCCAGGTAAGTTATATATACGTGAGTTTATTGCCACATCCAAGATAACATGTAGAGAAAATACTGGGACATCCTTTATCATCCAGATCAGCAGCACCAACTGCCATTCTCAGAATCCCCACGCACCTCCCAGGTTCCACAGTGACATCACACCCTCATAACAAGGCATAGCCATAATCAGGCCCCTAGCACAGATTATGCCATACAGCTTTGTCAGCAAGCCCTCTTTCTCTTTAACTAGGGTTGTAATAACGATTTGAGATCCATCTGTGAAGGGGTGGGTGGGCAAACAGTCATTATTTGTTTGAATATCAAATTAACATTCCCGAGAATCCTTAAATGCAGCTCACCTCATTTTGCTATAGATCAGGGGCCTGCGTCCTGTGGTTCTCCAGATGTTTTGGACTATGACCCCCATGATTCCTTACCATTGACTCTGCTGCTATAGACAAATATAGACAGATAGCATTTTGGCGTTGACATGTTTGAAACTGCAGCAACATTTTGTTGGGTTTAAAACCGACAATGCATTGCATGCTTTGCAGGCATGCAATGATGCCAGTCAGGGCATTGATGACAACGGATATAATTGCATCACTGTTGCAAAACTCTCCCACTTCTAGACGTCACCATGTTTGTAATGCTTCAGGTTGTCTCTATATGCAATGCCTCTGCAATGTTTTAAAAACAATCAAAAAAATATACTTATGCCATTTTTTTTTCATTATAACACATACACCACAAATCATATTCTAGGTGATAAACTGCATTAATATTAAAACAGTGTGATCATTTTTTAATCAATGGAATCCAAGATCGTTATCGAAGAATAGAAAACCAATACCTGGTGTAGGTTATTCTTGCACCTTCAAATCTGTTATTTACCTTTTAAGTCTATAATAAATGGCTTATAATTTGTGTACCCACATATAATACAGTTGAAATACAGTAAGTAAAGACAATGCATGCAGAATACACATACACGCAAACCACAGAAGCCATCCATTCAACCTCATCCATTTCAATACAACTTATTTCAATGATATTCAATCTCAATAAAATCCCAGCTCAATGAAATACCATCTCACCTAGTAATCAGTAAGGGAAATAAAGCACAAAAAGAGAGGGCACGTGAAAGGCAAACTGATGAGTAATAAAGAAAAGTAAAGGGAAAGAAGAATAGAAAATAACTAAAAAAAAGAAATGCAAAATTCAATTAGATAGCTTGAGGGGAAGGGCACACAAAAAGTAATTTCTTTGAGTTGGCTTGCAATGGGATGGCTGCAATAATTCTGCATCTAAATCAAACTATATAAATGTTGGCCCCCATAACCTGGTGCCAGATGATACATCTAAAAAAACAGGACTCTCCCAGGTACTTCACTTTGCACACTTACAGGTATCTTGACAGTCATGTCATTGCACTGGATGAGAGCTGGTAACTGCGGAAGCATTTGGACAGGGCCTCCAGCAAGCTTAGTTAGGATTTTGGGTGTCTTAGCAACATCATCAACCTTGAAACATGATTCATCAACTACAGTTATGCTGGCCCCAGTGTCTCTGATGGCAGGGGTCTCCTGACCATTCACAAGAACACTGTCTTTGTAATTCTCTTTAGTATTGTCTGGAATAGAGTTGTACACATCTAAATGTTGCTGTTCCCACTGACCCAGGGATACTAAAGAAATACTGGCTGAGACTTTCATGGGCTCATCAACCAGTAAGTGAAAGTTTCCACTTGCCATTGGTACTTCATCCACTGGGGTGAAGGCTAAGGAGACAGTGTGGATCTCTAAAGATTTACCCTTACATCTGGGATCCCCTTTCACATGGTCAGTTGACCCACAAGCATAAGGTTTTCCAAATGTCTTTATGAATGGGGGTTTGTTCTGACCTCCTTCTGGTTTGTCACCAGGAGGTGCACTAGTCTGATTCGGTTTCCCTTGTGGCTTACCCTTGTTATGTTTGTGGCCTCATTTGGAGTGGAAGTATTTGAATTCTCTTTGGTATCTTTCTTGTGCTGCTTCCCATCATCCTTCTTCTGTGTTGCACCAGAATCCTTGTCAGTAGCCCTGTTGGCAACCCACAAGTCAGAAGCCCTTGCTAACCTCTTTGGATCAATTACCTTAGAGTCAGCCAAGTGCTGTCTCAGCTCAGGAGAACAGGCATCATAAACAGATTCCACCATAACCAGATTTCTCATACCTTCATAAGTGCTAACTCTGTAACCTTTAACCCATCCATCTAAGTTTTTCAAACATTCAGTCACCCATGTAGCCCAAGGGGTACCATCATGATTTTTGAGGGGTCTAAACCTCTTAAGATACTGAGAAGGGGTCTTCCCAAATCTAGCTATCAAAGCTAGCTTCACAGTTTCATACTGCTTTCTGTCTATATCCCCCAACTCCATTACCACATCAGTTGCAACAGGGGGTAGCCTAGAAAAAAGCCAAGGAATCAACTGATTTCCTGTAATGTCTTGAATCCCATGTTTATATTCAAAAGCAGCCAACCAATCCAAAATATGAAGCTTAACCTCATACATATTTACTACATCTTTGGGCATGCGAGGCCTCTTAGGACTGGAAGACCTAGAGGACTCTGGGAGATAACCAGTTTCAAGAGACACCTTTTTCATTTCAAGTGCATGATTCAATTCCATTTCTCTGAGTCTAAGTTCTTGATGTTTGCTTTCAGTTTGAGCTTGGATTCTTTTAAACTCAAGTCTCAGTTTTTCTAAAGAGACACATTCAGGACTTAGTGTTGGACCTGATGGGGTCCCTGTGGTCAAAGGTTGAGGCCTATTAGCAGGTAGAGGTAAGACAAGGCCTGCATTCTGAGACTCTTCTGCCTCATCTAACTCATCCACAATATTAGAGCTGGGCTTTGACATGTTATCATCCTCATCAACATTTTCCACATTTGCTGCAGATGTGGGGGTTTCAGAACCACTCCTCAGACTTTGTATTCTAACAACTTTTCTATCAATTCAACTGAAGAGGGAAAATCGAGACCAAACCCATGCCCCCTCACCCCAAGCGTATATATAGAAGAACAGCAGGAAGAACAAGGAGCGCACTTATCATTTGAACCAGGCCCCAGCGCACCCATGGGTGACAAATATGCTGAAACACACCCACTTCACCAACAGTGCAACTTCCATGCTACATTAGAATCAATGCTGCAATATCAGAATCTACAAACACAAAAATCCCTGTTTAAAGGCTTGCAAATGCCTATATGAATTAACATGGTCTAATTGCACAGTGTAAAGCCATGTTTCAGGAAAATTACAGCCAAGTTCATTTCTCTCCCTGAACACTGGCTGCAGAAGCCTTCAGAAAAACATCCGAGCTGCCAAGGCCGCACATTCAAGATAAAATTGCTTTCTGCAGACAAACATTCCTCGCAAAACCCCCGAACTGCCAAGGCCGCACATTCAAGATAAGACTGCCACAAATGCGAATAAATCACGGCAACCCAGTGTGTTTTTTTTTCTTTCTGGGAAAGAAAGACATTTTCTCAAGGACTCGCACAACATTTGAAACATAAATTGTAACAAGAATGGCGCAGCCCAGCCAATCTGCGCCCAGAGCCCAGGTGCGAACTGCTTGGTCAGCTAAAAAGTTATGGGAACAAAGTCATAATGTAACAGGTTAGAATTAGGTAATGGGGGCTGGCACAGCTAAATCAACCCACTGACGCAAAAGGTTAATATCCAATTGTCAGTCTCACTATAAGGGCTACACAGGTAACCTACCAATTAGCAGCCAATAGCAGGAGGAGATAGGTTTCTGGGAGCTGATCCAATTCTGTGAGGTCAGCCTGCAGTGTGATTACAAAGCTGGCTTGCAAGCCAGCCCCGGGGGAGACGGCGCCTGAACTCGCGATGTGCACGATGCTCTGTGTTTTTTTTTTTCTTTTTTGCTGCCCAGAATTAAATGCAGTTTGGAACATGCTGCTGCCTGCTTGGGACTCTGTTGCATTTCTGGGGGCCATATGGGAGGTGTTGGGGTCTCCCATAGATGGTGAGGGTATGGCTGCTGGCCCCCACTGCCCTGGTGGGGGTCCAGCTTCTCCCCAACAAGTTGGTGCCCTCTGTGAGGCTCATTGCTCATTGTAACATGGGTGAATGAGCACTGCCTGCGCAAGCCCTGCGTTGAACTGCACTCCCTGCCGCCGACTCAAGGAAGCTGTGGGACCCTCGCCTGCAACTGAAGACCACCGGAAAACGCGTAACCGGCTAAAGGCTTTGGGGGCCACTTGGAAATACCCCGCTTGAGGGCAGGTGAGAGCCCTGCAGGAGAAGGGGTCCGGTGAAGTGCCTTGAGGGGGTGTCCAGCAGCGGAGCAACTGCCAGTGCAGCATAGGAAAATGTAAGTGAACTAGGAACATGGGCTTTGAGGGGGGGAAATGTTTAAAGTATTATGATGCATTGTTGATCAGTATGTTGCAGAAATGTTAAGTTCTTTTGTTTGGGTAGAAACTGAGGGAGGGATTGTAAATTGGGTGGTGGGTGATTGTACATTGTCGCAAAATTCAGCGCATTGGTGGTGATCGGCACGTGAATTGTAGTTGGGACTGGGTTGGTGGCAGTGGTCCCTTCTTGTGTTTTTGAGCCTATTGGGTGGGGTAGTGACTCCCTACATATAGAACTGGAGTGCCGCGCTGATTGGTCTGGATGGTGATTTCATGTACGGGGTCTGGATTTCCTATGAATTGACGTTATAGATCAATGAGTAGATGAGGTTCCCTGCTAATTGAGCGTTTTAGTTCAGTGAGTGGATGATAGTTGGCTGGTTAAGGTCCCCTGGTGAGGAGCGTATCACATGTTAGGCGACGCAGCGTGTGCAGTCCAATTATAAGAGTTTTATTGTGGTTTACCTTGTTCCAGTTGAGACAGGAAGAAAGCTGTGGGGATTGTGGGGTTTTATTTTGGGATTTTTGTGGGGTTGGGAGAAATCAGTTATTGTTCTGTGTATGCACATTTGTCTGTTCATTTGCACTGTGTTTTTAGTTTGGTGACGTCACCTTCAGATTGATGCATAGGACACAGAGTTTTGATGGTGAGGAGATAGTGGTGTGGTTTTGGATTTGGAGAATAGGTGACCTAGAGGCGGTGTGTGGAAGACACATGCGCAAGATTGTGGGGGTGTGCCGGAGAAGGCAATGGTTTGGTGAAGATGGGCTGCACGTGGAGTGCACTGGCTAAGGTGCAGAGCCAAGAAGGCTCACAGAAGTTGAAAAATGTTCAATTATCTTCTAACTTTTGCTCCCTGAACAGCGGACTATCGAAATTTTCGAATTGAATAGAGGTAAAATGTATCACACAATACAGAAATGACTCCCCTTCACCTGTTGTGTAGCACACAGCTTCCATGCCAAAATAAGTCAGTAAAACATAGTGTGCAAAGATTCAAAAGTACTGAAGGTAAATTAAAAAAGACCATGGCTGCTCATAGGCGGCTTCTCCAGAAGCGTGCAGCAATCGCTAAGGACACACATACACAGCACTTACACGGGAATAGCTTTAAAAAGCACATGGCTACAGTTGAACTGTGTGCACGAAGGAAAGGGAAGATGCGAGGGGTCAGCTGATGCTGAACCAGCACGAGCAGAGGGAAGAGGGGACTCACCCTTCTGAACCTCCGGGAGTGTAATATTTGATGACACAGGGGCAGAGAAAGGCAGATGAGGACAAGTAGGCACAAAATAAATTATTAAAGTCTGCAATGGGAGGGGCAGTTAAAAACAGCCTCAACACACACGCACAAGAATCACAATAGCAGTGTCACCAATCACCACAATATGCACCGCCCATGTGGGGAGGATACATGGGGCAGGATGGGATAATTTCAGCAGACACCACAAGCACCAACGCAGGTACTGTCACCACTACATGTACAGACACAACAAATGACAGCACCACTACCCCAGGACTGACTAGAATGACAACACAGGGGCACTGCATAGCAGCCAGCACCCATACAGAACACTGACACAATAGCAATGGTACCGGTTACATGACTGGGCGGGGTCTTCCTGATGGGGAACAAACCTTTCAAAGGACATAGATTGACATTATACCGCTAATAGGACAGCCCAAGACAAACTTGATTTGACTCACTCTGCCACACACACTCATGCTCCACCTCCCCGACAGAGCGGGCGAGACGCACGCCGACACACACACTCACGCACACTCAATAATGCAGAGGCCAATTGCATAGGGGTGGTGATAGGTATCAAAACATTTTCTTTTCTGGGTGACAGTGGGGCGACTAGGCCATGCATTAGGGAAGAGACATTTGTGCCATCATGAGCGATGTGGATATGACCACCTTATTAACAGAGAAATCCATAACTTGTTAAACACCAGACATACACATGTTGAAAGTAAGGAAGATTGTTTAAGCATAATGGGGGTGCACGGTACAGAGGGGGGTGCATAATGATAGCGCATCACAAGAGAGTACATTTAGCTACATTTTGAGCACACATCTTTCAGTGAGGAGACTGGGCTCATGAATACACAATTAACACAGAACAATTAAATGAGACACACAAGGTGGAAGAAGGTGCACTTGAGGGGGGAGGCCTACATTTCATTGACAGTTCACCACAGGAGGAGAGAAATAGGGGTAAGGGGTGGATGATCCATGTTCCCAACAGAATTTATTTGGCGACAAAATGACAGTGCAAGTGGTAATGCCACTAGCGCTTTTGAAAATAGCACTGGCACAAATGCATTAGCCAACACACATAGGGAAAGAGGTCATTGCTGCACGAACTGGAGAATGATGGTTGTATTAAAATTTGAGAGCAGATAATGGGGGGAGAAATATATTGTTTAAATGTAACAGTAATTACAGTAGTGGAGTAATAAAATACTAGACTAAATGAGTAATTAACAGAGTAGGTAGGGTTTAAAAAGTGGACATGGGGTGGGCTAGAGAGAATGGGAGTAAATTGTGAGGGTTGGGTTTGAAAGAAAAGAGGAAATAAATAAGTAAATAAATAAATACAAAAGAGGGGGGAGAGACAGGTAGCGAATAATTGGTAGCGGATTTCATTAGTACCAGCTTAAAGTGCCTGCAGTTCACTGCGAGGCACGCCCTGAGAAGTGAGAGAGGAGCCATAGAAAAAAAAAAAAAAGATTTAAAAACCCTGCGATTATCTTAACTAAGTAGCATGGTGCACTTAATTTAGAAACACAGCCACCCTATATGACAAATTTACCACCCTGATGTTTCCCTATTTAGCTTGTCAGTGCCTGATGCCCCACGGGACAAAGACACGCACTATAAATAGCTTACAACAAAAGCACAGTAAATATAAAGATCCAAAGGCCCATTTGTACACTAGCACCTAAATTGCGTATATATGATCCGAGTGTGCAATGAGTATCTTCACATAAATTAAGTGCCTACCCATTTTCTGGGTACATTTCGAATTGTGTAACAATTTACAGTCAGACCGCCATTGAACGCCACCAGGTGGTGACAGGATGGTGCATAGGTGTACCATTGGCTCCTCCCACTAGGACACTGAATAGTGTGAGAGTAGTGCAGAGAGGTTAGGTCAAGAAATTGAAGAATATGTAAATTCTCAGGTCTCAAGCGCTTCCATTTCATTTTTTCGCCAGATATAAAGGACCCAGGGCAGGCCTGAAGACAACGGACAACCAACACCCAATGGCTATGGACTACAGTGGGATATTTTCCCCTCCTGACAGACTTTGTTAGAAGTGTAAGGCGTCAAGCCCTACAAAGCGGTGGCCACCCTGGCAACGAGGGAGCAACGATCAACAGGGCCAACGCAAGAGATTTTCATGAACTGCAAAATAGCACGAACACTCCCGAGTTAGGGAAACATGGCCATCCTATGGTCCACACTAGCAACTAGAATAGGGACTGACACACGCATTTCCAAAGTTTAATTGCGGTTCATATTACATTTTGTGCACCTACAGCTGTAACACTGTTTTGTTTCTTCTCTTTTCCCCGCACATGCAGGTTGTTGCGTATGTATGCTGTTAGAAATGTGTAGGAAATTTCCTTAATGTTATCTTCCATTAGAAATTGTGAGGCCTACTGATTAAAACATTGTGTAGCATTCCCCACTCAATTGCCCACCCTATCAAGAACCTCAGACCCCTTAGAGCATGTTTCCCTGAAGTATATTTCCTTGCTTCCATTGAATAAACAGCCCAAGATTTTCCCTACCCATATTGAGAAATTTTGAAAACACGAAATGTCCAGGGGGAGGTTTGATTTTTGCCCTTAGTGATTGTTTAGTTCGCGGAGCTTGAGGTTACTAACAAGTACTAACTATTAACGCCTTTCTTGCGATTTTCAGGCGGGCAACTTTATCATCTCATCAGCTGCAAGGACCCAGCAGCGTAAGTGGTTGTGGGCAAGCAAATAAGGACTTTTACCTTCACGATGGGACTATTAATGATGAACAAAATAATGGGGGTGGTACTTTGAAAATTATATGTAATAGTGAGCATTACCACTGTATCCCCTGCTAACATTCCCTAACCTAAGCAGGAAGAGTTACGGCGTCAGTGGGTAAGGAAAAGCTGCTGCTAAAGTAAGGAGAGTTAAGGGCAGACACAAAGGGAGTAAAACATACGCATAACACACATAGCAGAAGTGACCAACAACATGCACACATGTACAAAATTGGTAGGGACACCACTGGAGAGAGCTGTCCTGACTGTTCTTTAACATATGCCGGAAGAGAATTGATTACAACAGAAATTACTACAGCAGAGCACGATGCCCATGTATCCCAAGGTGCGAAGAAGATTGCAAGGGAAGACAGCAACATTGAGATTGATTAAAAAAAAAAAAATAATAAATAAATAAATAAATAAATAAATAAATAATAAAAGAAGAAAGAAAAACAAAAAGAGAGAAGAAAAAATAAAATAAAAGAGACAAAAAATATGATAAGTGCCTAACGGAGTGAGACAAAAGAGCGAAGATGGTCACTTGGGTGGAGAATGAAGAAGGACGTATACTGTTAAGGTACCAACGTTATGTTACCAGCACAACAGTGACAAGAAGTGGACAATCATTCTGGATGCAAGAAGGTTGAGAGAAGTTGCGAGATGAAAGCAGGAACATCACTGCTTATGGACTACTATTGAGCACATGCATCTAAAGATCAAGAGAAACTACCACTGAATTGGGGAGGAGAGTGTTCATTGGTGCGCATCAGCATGCCCTTGTTGGTGATGACCAAGGAAGATGTGAAGAGTGACACATTCACCAAGATGGAAAACAACGGAAGAAGAGAAAAAGACAGAGGAGTAAAAAGAGGGGGGAATTACTTCTCGAGCGAGACAGAAGAATGATTGGGTGAAGTACCAGCATACTAAAGAATGATCAGCAAAAATGCATCTGAAAAGAGAAAGCAAAGAACTAGCTAGTGCTTGCATGGTAATGGAGGACATCATGACTGCCTGGTTGATTGAAGGTGATAACGGAAGGACTAGTACCGAGCACAGCATCATTGTGCAAGATAGAGATACATTGCAAGATGTAAGAGAACAACAGAAGAAGACATCGGAATGCAAATAAGAGACATGGTGAAAGGAAGAGCCGGACTAAGATAGCGGTGTGCAACATGGTTCCAGCAGTAATAAAGGTGGCCACTCCCTGTGATCAGAGGAAGTATGAAGGGAAGTGAGTGTGGTGGAACACAGAAGGAGAACACTCCTATATGTACTGTTCATCAACAACAATGCAGAAAATTATGGACACTTCAAGGAATTGACAAAGATATGCAGACCGGAAGGAGGTGAATGTTGCTTGGTGGTGTGGTCGACAAAGTCGACCAGAGGGGGGACTGAAGAGGGAAAAGCGTATATATAGAAGAACAGCAGGAAGAACAAGGAGAGCACTTATCATTTGAACCAGGCCCCAGCGCACCCATGGGTGACAAATATGCTGAAACACACCCACTTCACCAACAGTGCAACTTCCATGCTACATTAGAATCAATGCTGCAATATCAGAATCTACAAACACAAAAATCCCTGTTTAAAGGCTTGCAAATGCCTATATGAATTAACATGGTCTAATTGAACAGTGTAAAGCCATGTTTCAGGAAAATTACAGCCAAGTTCATTTCTCTCCCTGAACACTGGCTGCAGAAGCCTTCAGCAAAACATCCGAGCTGCCAAGGCTGCACATTCAAGATAAAATTGCTTTCTGCAGACAAACATTCCTCGCAAAACCCCCGAACTGCCAAGGCCGCACATTCAAGATAAGACTGCCACAAATGCGAATAAATCACGCCAACCCAGTGTGTTTTTTTTTTTTCTTTCTGGGAAAGAAAGACATTTTCTCAAGGACTCGCACAACATTTGAAACATAAATTGTAACAAGAATGGCGCAGCCCAGCCAATCTGCGCCCAGAGCCCAGGTGCGAACTGCTTGTTCAGCTAAAAAGTTATGGGAACAAAGTCATAATGTAACAGGTTAGAATTAGGTAATGGGGGCTGGCACAGCTAAATCAACCCACTGACGCAAAAGGTTAATATCCAATTGTCAGTCTCACTATAAGGGCTACATAGGTAACCTACCACTTAGCAGCCAATAGCAGGAGGAGATAGGTTTCTGGGAGCTGATCCAATTCTGTGAGGTCAGCCTGCAGTGTGATTACAAAGCTGGCTTGCAAGCCAGCCCCGGGGGAGACGGCGCCTGAACTCGCGATGTGCACGATGCTCTGTGTTTTTTTTTTCTTTTTTGCTGCCCAGAAATAAATGCAGTTTGGGACATGCTGCTGCCTGCTTGGGACTCTGTTGCATTTCTGGGGGCCATATGGGAGGTGTTGGGGTCTCCCATAGATGGTGAGGGTACCCAACACAACCTTTTTGCCTTTTACAGTGAGATTCCTACCTTTACACATATCTCTCAATTGATCAACTGTTAAAGTCACTAGGGTCTCCTGTCTGTAGCTTTCCATATCAGTCATGATAAAACAATTGCTCTACTAGTGTTGCTTAGCCTTGGGAGGACTATTTGAACAAAGGTAAAAGTAACACTCTAACGGGCCGTTTCATGGAATAAATGTGCGCCGAAAAGGGGAGCACAAGCGGGAAATTCGCAGCGCAAACGTGAAAATTGCAGCGCACATGTGCGAAAGGCGCGCACATTGATTCATGGAATTCAGTGCATGTGTAAATCCTGGGATGTGTGCTAAAATCGTGGGTGGCGCACGCGGGTGCACACGTCATTAAACGGCATGCGCTACACGCATAGGGAAAGCGCACATAGCACAGTGCACACAACAAAAGTGGGTGGAACACGGGGCGTAACACGCAGAATGGGGAACAGCGTGCGAAAATGTGGGCGTTACGGGGGAAGTACAAGAGGTAAATGCTTGCAATGCCCACACACACGTCAACAACACGTATTCATGGAATCGAATAGGGGAAAGGCATGCGCCAAAAAAGACGTGCTAATCCGGACACACGGACACCAGCAGGAAGCAGGCGTAAGCGGCCCCGCACAGCATAAAGTGTGCGCAAACAGAAAACAAGCTCAGACGCTACGATGAATATACCGTTCCTCGCAGCAGTGGTCGTGGGACACCGCAGGAGGAGGAGGATAGCCAGGCCTCGCATTTATTTACCCAGGATGAGCCTTTTTGGGATGCCTGATGACCAGGTGTATGGGAGGTACAGGTTTCCACCACATATAATCCTAGAACTGGTCAGGGAGTGGGAGGATGACCTCACATCACCCACCCTGTGCTCCCAAGCACTGAGCCCTTTGGAAAAGGTGCTCAATGTACTGCACTTCTTGGTTACTGGGTCATTTCAGCGGACAAGTGCCATAGTGGGGGGGGTGTCACAGGCCACGCAGTCACGCTGCCTACACCAGGTGTTGGCCATCATGACTGCATGCCCTCAGTCCGCAGGAACAGATACATGCCCAAAACACCTGCAGAAAGGCAGGCCGTGGTGCAGGACTTTTACGGGGTCGCACACTTCCCCAAAGTGCTACGTGCCATTGATTACACCCATGTGGCTCTACGTCCTCCCAGGGCCACTGAGCACATATATCGAAACCGCAAGCACTGGCATTCAATCAACGTGCAGGTAGTATGTGATGCCAAGGGAATAATCACTTCAGTATATGCCAACTATCCAGGGTCAAGCCATGATAGTTTCATTTTAAGAATGTCACCCCTAAACCAGGACCTGGAAGCTGGGCGGCATGGCGACACATCGCTGATTGGTGAGTATAAATGCCTCTGCACATGCATGCATGTCAGATACTGAGTAATGTGACAACCCCACTAATAATAGCCATCATCACCTCCCCAGGGGACAGTGCCTACCCTCTGAGCACCTACATGATGATGCCAATTCGGAACCCCACCACACCACCTGAGGTAGGATACAACACAGCCCATATTGCCACCCGGGGCATAGTGGAGCGCACATTCGGAGTGCTGAAGTCACGCTTTCGCTCCCTTGACTGCTCTGGTGGGCAGCTGCTATACGCGCCCCCAGTAGTGTGCAGGATCATAGTGGCAGCATTTGTCCTGCACAACGTTGCAACACGCCGGTGCGTGCCGGTGGACATGGTGGTGCCCCCACATCCACAACCACATGCACGGCCGCTGTGCATGGGAGGTGAAAGGGCACGTGGGGAGGCAGCCCGTACCCAGCTTGTGGCAAATTTCTTCACCTAAAATCACACCCCTGCGGAGTGCACACAGGCCTGGCACATACCAGCTGACAATCAATGATGATGACAAAAGGGACAGTCAACTGTCACAACCATACCAGCCTGAGATTGTTCACCTGGACGTGTTACATTGTGTGCATCCCTACCTAGTTAAAGACACCCAATGCTGTGTCACAAAAAGACACACATTCATGCAGCAGGAATGATTACCCCCTTGCAAAATACCACATCAAAATAGTGCCATGTCACCCAACCCCTCCCCATCTCAGCTACCCAACACACCATGGCAAGGCATGCAATGTGAAAGCAACTAAATGAATGCACAACACATGACACAAGTGTCACAAAGTGCACTGTCCCTAATGTAAACAGTCCACAGACAATATGCTCTCAGTAATCAATAAGAAACACCACACATGAACAAATGCTTACCAGCAACACAAAACATCAGTACAGGATGAAACCGTGGCAATATATGACAGCAACAAATTAAAGTAGTGCAAGTCTCACAACCTGACTAAGGCATCACATCGACCCCTTCCAACTGCAGAGTGTTGCTGTCAGGCAAATGTCTCAGTGTACTGCATACACCATGAACTGCATCTGCAAAGGAGACAGCCTTGTGAAGACATGAAGAACCTACATGTATATAAGGAGAAAGACATGGATGCACAAGCACATATCAATACACCATGCAGTGTAGAATCCAACACCAATCCCCACTAGGAATGTACACACAGTTTTGACTACAGACCGCCCACACAACTCATGGGAGACAATGTCACTGTGTAAGTTACTTTTACTTGGTCACACCCTTTGCAATCCCATGGAAAGGAGAAGCAGGAGGGGTGTGTGTGTCAGGAAACCAAGCATCTAACCCAAAAACAGGACAAGCCTGCATGTGCCCAGCTGGAATACACAGTGGATGCCCACGGGAGCCACACAAAGCAACACACTGTAAAAAAATAAAAATGAAAAAAAAGAATCAAAAACGGCCATGTGTGGAAGAGGGGGGGAGGCCACCCAGGAGGCACGAGGTACAGGGTGCATCCCAACACCCACATGTTTGGATGTTGGGAAAAAAAGAAAAACCTCCATGGGCTCATGGCCTGCACGGCTACGCTACAGTGGGAGAACTGCCGTCGCTGTCATCACCCTCTGCTGCTATATCAGGAGGTGGCCGTGATATGGGGGGCAGCCCAAGCAAAGCCCTGGTATGGTCCTTCATGGCAGCAAGCATGCAGGTCTGGAAGGTTTGGTTCTGCATGATGATGGTACGGAGATCCCCATGCAGCACCTCATGGGTAGCACGGATTTCTGCCTGCATGGCATCGCATGATGCCCGTATCTCCTGATAGGTTGCCTGGAGCTCAGCTGACAGTGAACGTGTGAGCTGCTCCAGCTGCTGTTCTGACCTAAAATTCCAGGAAACCTCAAGTTCACCCCGAGTTTAGTTGAGGGACCCCTGTTCTTACCTCAGGGCTTCCCTGTGGGCCTGTGACACTACAGATATGGCTGCACGCAGAGTCTCCATTGCAGCCTGTCGGTCCCTGTTGGGCGCCAACATGTCCTCCCTGTGTGAGTGGCAAATGGAGTCTGTTGCCTGCTGCTGGAGCTCCATCTGCCTTTCAGGGGGGAGAATGGAAGTGGCCACCCTATCCATTGCCTGAGGCATCATTTCACACAATGCCCCCTGCTGTGCTGCTATACTGTAAATGGAGTTCTCCCACACAGTATTGCCTGGTGGCACAAGGCCACCGCGTTGGCGGGCACCACACCTGTTTGGGGCAAGGCGATCTGCACCTTGCTGTGCTGGCAGTGCCTGAGGCTGCAAGACTGCATTCCTCCTTTGATCTGCTGGCCCAGGAACAGGAGCAAATATTGTGGAGTGTGACCCTGCATCCGTAACCGCCACAGGCGGACTTTCCAACAGTGAAATCCCCATAGAGGGGTCTACCCCCGGTGCAGGTTGCTTGGACAGAACAGCATCCCTGCCAGAAACACTCACCTGAGATGGCACATATGTCTCACTGACCGATTCAGCACCTGATTCATAGAGGTCTGCGGAGGTGTACCCAGAGACACCCATGGACAGTATGGTCTGCAGGAGGATTGGGTTTTCACCCACCACCACCCCACGTCCTCCACTTGTGCCCCATTGTGGCTGAGATTCCACCTGGGTCTGCACCATCTCCTCCTCCTCAACAATATCAGGTGCCTCATCACTTTCAAAAACATGAAAGACAACAAATGGAAACAGGCATGAGCACCATAGCACACACATAGGCCTGACGAGGCAGAGATCCAGTACATAAATTGCACATGTCCCACATGACTATAACCCTGGCATGCATGTGCTGTCAATGAGTTGGAAGGGGAGGCAAAAAGCACACACTGAGGACTCCAAGATGGAAAAGCAACACATGTGCAGCATGCTGCATAGCACTGGCAGCACACCTTAGCCTGTGAGTGGCATGTTCAATACACATACATGACACATGCCATATGGTAGGAAATCAGTACTGTCACCCATCCATGTGAGATGGACATGATGAGATGAAACATGCAAAATAGCGAGACAAAACACGCATGTGCCACACGCTGTAACAGATCCAGTGTTCACTGATACAGTGATGGCAGGCAGATGAATACATCAATGGTTGGTCACTTCAACATTACAGAAGACAACAGTCATGTTCAACATTCAAACAGGGCACAAAAATGATTGTGTGCAGCCCATTATTCAATCAGCCTGAATTGTTAAATCATTCCCATAACAAGGTAATAAATGTGGGCCATTGTGGGGTGTAATGTATGACAGAAGTATGTCACATTTGTGGCAGTACGTCAAAAAAATGTGTCCTAAAAAATGGCAAGGATTGAAACAATTAGGCTGAATGAACAGGAAAACATTTTGAACAACGTAGTTGCAAGATGGCAGTTGAAGGGCAACTGCAGTAATCTGGTGCAAATTGTCAACTGTGGTCAGAAGGGATACTGTCATACCCAAACCCAAGGCCGGGGAATGGTTTGGAGGGACCACATGGGTGGCCCATACCAGTCATGACTACACAACCTCACTTGGCATTCAATCAGAACACATCACCCAAGCAACATACACATGGATTGCACACACATGCATGGGCACTCACCGGACAATGCTTCAAAATCTGGTAGGTCTCCCACGCCCCGGATCTGTTCCTCTGTGATGAAGGCTCCAGTGACAGACTCATGTTCAGTGAGTTGGTCGTCCTCTGGTGGAGACCCACCGCCAGTCACCAGAGTAGAGGCATGATTGGAAGCCAGCTTGTTCTTTGCTCTGCATTTCAGGTCATTGCACCGCTTGTAGCAATCATCAGCTATGCGCCTCACAAATCCAAGGGCACTAATGTGGTCCGCGATGGTCTGCCAGTGGGCCCTACGTTGAGCAGGCATAGTCTTGCACCCTGCAGTCACCAACATTTTGCGGCTATGTGCCAACACATAGGCCACAAGTGCATCTAGTTCGGGATCATTGAAGCTAGGCTTCCTTGACATGCCAGAGTGTGTAGCCGTGTCTGGGGTCCCAGCCTGTAGTGCAAGAGCACCCTTCCTCTTCTTGGAAGGTGGTGTGGATCCTGAGTGGCTTACACTGCTCTGATTGGTAGGGGCAGAAGCGCAGGTGGACTGGGTGCTTGACGTTTGCAAAGGCACAATGACCAAAGGTCTCACTGTAGGCATTGGCTGCAGGGTGATGTTGGCAGGACCAACCTTGGTGTGAAGGACTTGGACCGACACTGTCCCGGCTGGGAGACTCGGAGCTGGGGTGGGTTGAGCTACAGCTGCCCCTGCAGCCTCCTCACCCTGGCTACTTGGGGCAGCAGATGACATTGCTGCCCCAGATCCACGTGGCCTGGTGACAGCAACTTTCACCGCCACACGTGGCTTAGACTTGGTGACTCGGAAGTCAGCCTGGGAGTCATCCTGTGCCGGTTCAGTTGACAATATGGGCCGGTTTAACAAGGGCTGAGCTGGGATGGTGTCAGCTACATTTCCCACAACCATTGGGGGGGTGGGAGCATAGGTGGCCCGATTGGTCCTCCACACACTGGCCTCTTAGGCCACCATGCACATCCTGGCCATGTCCCCTACCACGCCTAGGGGTACGCGACACACGGGGGCAACCACAGTTGGAAAGTACATGCACGACTCACCATCTGCCTGGAAAAAGAATGTGAAAAAGACGCGCATGTGCGCATTGGCAACACCCCCGCCAAAAGAAGAATTGAACGCTGTCTGAGTAAACAGAGAGTACGAACTGGAACCATTGTGAAGTAATCACGTGTGAACCGACAAGAAGTACAAGAATCACCCGCTCGCTCTCCACAAAAAGCACGTGCAAGAAAATGGTGTCCTACGCGTATCTTTTAAGCCAGCCCACATGTGGCACACCACTTACGCCTGTACGCGCTAAGGGCCTTTCCTCAAATTACACGCAGTGCCACCCGGACGTGCAGTTTTTTTCACGTGTACAATGAACATGCACCCGTGTTGTGGGGAACGCCCGTGCACGTTTTGTCACAGACGCGCTTACGCGCTAAGGGCCTTTCCTTGAATTACACACTGACGTGCACTTTTTTCATGTGCCAAATCACTCCGTATCAAGCTGGCCACGCGACAACACACGGAAGACCATGCTCCTGCCCAAAAGTTCATTATTCTGCCCCCAAGAGCCCTGAGCACGCTCCCACCTGCCATCTGCTGCGGCCTGCCTGCCTGCTGCCCACATGCCCTGCTATTTGGTGCCTGCACATCAGCCATCTAAGGGGTCCTGTTACTGTGTCCACCCCTGCTGGAACAGAAGAATCCTGATTGGGTTACCATCGCTCCACAGCCCAGTCCCACACCTGCCTCGGGGGTCGCCATGTCGGGGCAGACACCATCAGAGACCACTGGCGACCCCCAGCCAGAGAGGCAGAGGGCTACCAGCTTCAATGACAAGGAAGTTGATATCCTGGTGGAGCAAGTTCTGGGGCATTATGATACCCTCTTCACACCATCGCGCACCAACAAGGAAGGATGGGAGAGAATCTGGGAGGACGTAGTGGTTGCTATCAACGTGGAGGGGGTGGCAACCCGCGACATCAAGCACATCCGGAAGCGCTTCAGGTCCAGGACCCTCACCAAGGCCGGGCGCCTCTTGAAGGCAGAGGATGCAGAGGGGCGCCGGGTCAGCCTGACCAACATCCAGATGAGGGTCCTGGAACGCATAAGCCCAGCGCTCCATGTCCAGATCCTGCGAAGGAAGACGCGTCGGTAAGTGGCCATGCATTGCTGTGTGAAACAGGGCATGTTGCAGTGTGCTGGTAGTCAGCTGCTTGCCTGTATGTGTTACATAGGCCATGTATGGATGTGTGTGTGCAGGGACATCATGGTAATGCATGTGAAACCAGTAATGCGTGAACCACATGGATGGTGCATGTGTTCCAATGCAACATGGGGAGCTGCATGCGGAATGCACACATGAATGCATGCCTGTCTCTGTTCTTGGACATGGATGGGGTGGGAGATGGGTTCTGCTCTCATGTACATGTATGGTGTACACATCTGTGTGTCTGAGAAGCGTGTGTGTGACTTTTAAACGCCATGGATGCATGACACATGTCTGTGACGATGTGTTGATTCACTTATGCAGTCTAGTCATCCTTGTATCCACTGTGTCTGTGGTGTACGAGCCCTGATGCATGACCCTCCGGTGATGTGTGTTCATGGGATCAGTATGAGCCATGATGCATGTGAGTTTGAAGCTAAACCTTTATGTCAATAGAGGCCCTTGTACATGGATGCTTATGTTGATTGCATGCGCTGTGCCTGTTTCTGCATGTGTTTTGCCTGCATTGACCCATGTGTTGTGGAGGGACAGGATGGAAGTGACGTTTGACAGT